>NC_045962.1:26273700-26624700 GCF_010909765.2 Amblyraja radiata | reverse complement strand
TGCTAAATTACTGAGACTGCTATTGAAAAAACCCCAACGTTGCAGCATATTTAGAAGAGAGAAACTAGGAGGTAGATTGATGATACTTCTTAAAGGTTTCATAATGACAAAAACAGCATCCTTCTGAATGGTGATTAAATATAATGAAGAATCAATTATATTAACAATCTATAATCCACCTAAACAGTGGAAAAGAGGGGAAGGTAGAAAAAGCAGACAATTTTAATGAAATGAGTGGGGAAAAAAGCAAACTACTAATTAGCCATGCCAAAATATGTGAAAACATGGGTACAGAGATATGTGAATAGGATAAAGAAATGGATTTCCAACAATGTGTACAGGGTGCACACGCACATACCTATAAAGGAAGAATTTTGCAATTAGATCCGATAATGGCAAATGAACTGATGCAGCATCATCTACAAAAGTTCAGGTGAATGATCAGTGCATCTGTGCAAGGACATTCATACCGTTCTCTCTCATTCATTTAGTTTTCTGGAACATTTGGTCTGTCTTACTGACCAGGCTGGCTCACTGCAGTAACATTATATTTTACCTCTTCAATTTCATGGCCAAAAATTGGCTTAGTGCCAAGTTACTAAGTGTTTCAGTGCAAGTGGTGACTCACGATGTTGAATTTATTGTATATTAACATTCTATGCAGTTACTCAAAGAACAGTAAACATTTATGGTCATTGTCATAATGTCATCATTCTCAATGCATGGTGCCTTGTTTCATCAAGCTGCCTGTAATTTCTGTCCTACCTTTTGCTCACTGCCACAGATAACATTTTCTGAGTAACCACCAGATGTCGCATCACTTTTTCAATGCTCACAGATTGATGATGACAACACCAAGTAGGAAATAAACCATGAAAGATAATACATTTAGTTAAGAGTTGATGTTATGCTGTAAATTAAATATAAATTAAGTAATACTATTTTTGTTGTTGTTAATTGCTAGTAAAAATAGTTGCAAAAGTTGTGATTTACAAAACATTCTGGTCTGTCTTTTCTTAGGTCAGTTTTCAAACCGTTTATCTTTGTTCAAAATATGAGGCAGTTTTTACAGACAAGTTCACCTTCATTTGGTCCTGATGATCCAGTGAAAAAGACCCCGCGGTTTCAAAGTAAACCGGACAGAAGACATGTACTCTACAAGAAGCATGAAGTGGCGGCTGAGTACATGGGCTCAAAAAGGGTACTCACAATATCTTAATACCTATTAATTAGAACAGAGTGAATTGCCATAAATCTGTGCGATTAATTTAATGGTAAATTATTCTGTTTTTACATTTTTATCATGCGAGTCGCATATACTGTCATAGCTTAACAAAAATAATGCATTGGCTTTGAAAGACACAAAGTGCTGGAGTAACAGTGGGACAGGTGGCATCTCTGGAGAACATGATGGGTGACGTTTCAGGTCGGGACCCATCTTCAGACTGCCATGGATAAGTAACTTTTCAATAGTTCAAAAGTGCTTTATTTTACGTCGGGAACCTTTTTCAGACTTTCTACAGAGATACTGCCTAACTCCAGCACTTTTCGTCTTATTTTGTAAACCAGCATCTGCAGTTCCTTGTGTCCTCATTACAGTGGCTTTGTCCTGGCTTAGTGCCTCTGTTCCCAGCCCCACCCATGTTGTGAGGGAAGAGTTGAAGGGAGGGAGAGGAAACAGTGATAAGGGGTTGGGTGGAGAGAGAGTAAGCAAGCAAAATACTCCTTGTTAAACTCCAAAATACTCTGTTCCCCACAGCAGTTGTAGGTTGCACCTTGTGAGTCCAGTTTGTGGTGGGACAGCCAAAATGGATGTTATACAAATGGTGATGTTATTGTGTGCTTCCAGTATGAGGAAGTTTCAGATGGATTGCCTGGGGCTATTTCCCATTGGACAGAGTTTCATCTCCAATCCCACACCCTCTGATACTCCAAACACTATTCCTCACCTTCCTTCATCAGCATTATGAATCCAGAATGGTACCATTCGGCGCCGCCGTTTCGGCGCTGCCATTTCAGCGCCTCCGTTTCGGGGTGTTAGAGATAGGGTTAGGGTATGGGTTAGGGTTAGGGTGCCACAGCGGTGGCCCAGTGGAAACCAATTTCCAAACTTGTTAACATAAAGCTGATCTCACTTGCAATATCCTTGGCATAGAAACTTCTTGCAGAGGGTGATGCATCTCTGGAATTCACTATCCCGAAGTATTGTGACACATGGAATACTTTTATTTATCTGGAGGTATTTATAGAGGTTAGGGTTAGGGTTATGATGAGTACAGATATTATAAATGGAGGCGCCGAAATAGCGGCGCCAAAACGGCGGCGCCAAATTGGCAGCGCCGAAAAGTACCCGACCCTTATGAATCACCTCTTGACATTTATTTCAATCTCCAGACTAAAGGGTCTAAGATGCTCCAAGGAATAAAAGAACTGGAGAAGAAGCAACTTGAAACTGCAGAGGATGTCCTACAGAATGGAATACCAGATACAACACAAGTTGTTCACATCTTCCCCGATTGTGTAGCTGAGGAAATAGCAATTTATGGTGTGTGATTAGCCAATCCTGTTGCATATTTCTGGTTTGAATATACTTGTTGGCATGAAAATGTGATAAATAATGAAGAACCTACCATATAAATTATCAAATTATGCAATAATATCCAATAATTTGTTGCACAAGGGATAAAAATAAAACAATTTGTATATTTCCCAGTATTTCTTTTAAAGCCACACTATTTTGTTTGTAATAGAAGTACCATCATGCAAACATTAGTATGATAATATTCTGAATATAGATAAAGAAATACAGCACCAACAAACTGAATTTCCTGGGTTGAATCATGTTTTAATGAAATTACATGCCGAAACAAAAAAGATGGCCATGTCCCACCCAGGCCACAAGCACATGTCTCCTAGCGATAGTCCCAGATAGAGACTTGGGTGTGGGTACTTTTGTCTTTGCACTTCAGATGCCATGCAGTTCTCATCTAGTAGCACTGCAGAGGAACTCTGACTACCAAGTGTCTGAATGACCTTCATTCATCACTTCCAGGTCAACAAAGTCCTTCCAGCACAGTATTATACAGCAAAGATCTATACAGCTCTAAGATCTTTGCTATACAGGATGCTTTGAGTACCCTTAACTTCCTTTATCATTTTTCATCCCCACACCAGCACTAAGTACTTTTTAAATAGTTTACCACTACTGGTGGTCACTTGATTATTAGGTTTATTATTATCCCTCTCCCTTTTTTTTAAAAATGGCGATGAAAGATTTATAGTGGAATTCTTCACACTGGAAGACATCTGTTCTCCTTCCATTTTTTAGCATATCGGAAATCCAAGTTAGAATTCCTATATTTCTTACTTGTCACTGAGGTTGCATCCTATTTTCCCCACCATTCTTTGCAATTCCTGTCAGTGCACATCCATTTCCTCAAAGACATCAGTTCCTAACCTGCTTGTGTAGAGTTCTCAAAGACCCAGAAATCACCTTAACTCCTGGTGGCTCAGCACTTCAACTCCCCCTTCCATTCCCAATCCGACCTCTCTGTCCTGGGTCTCCTCCATTGCCAGAGTGAGCAACATCGGAAATTGGAGGAACAGCACCTCATATTCCGCCTGGGTTGCTTGCGTCCTGATGGCATGAACGTTGAATTCTCCCAGTTTTGCTAGCCCTTGCTGTCTCCTCCCCTTCCTTAACCCTCGAGCTGTCTCCTCCCATCCCCCTCGGGCTCCTCCTCCTCCCTTTTTCCTTCCTTCTCCCCCCCACCCCCCATCAGTCTGAAGAAGGGTTTCGGCCCGAAACGTTGCCTATTTCCTTCGCTCCATAGATGCTGCTGCACCCGCTGAGTTTCTCCAGCATTTTTGTGTACCACCAGAAATCTGACAAGTTGCTTTTAGCACTATTCTTCAGACATAAGATCACCTCCAATGCTTTGCATGGTCATTAACTCATGGTACTAAAATGACATTAAAATGTTTACAGACATAAATAAAATGTGGACAATTATTTCAAACAGTGAAAGAAATATGGGGTGCATAGGTTCATAATTGTAACAGCGGATTCAGGAATGCTGGTGTTAATTCTTCACACAAAGAATAATCAAGATGGAGTAATCATACAGGTAGATTAGTGGCAGCAAAAGCATTTGAAACTGCCAACTTTACATTTTATGGTGTCATTCATTAAGGGATATCCCTTTGGTTCTCACTGCTCCAAAAGTTCCTTGGCCTTCTTCCAGCTTTCTCTTTTCCAAATCTTAATTACCCCCAAAACTGCGGCCATACACTTTAATCTCACAAAATTCATCCATCTACTACCACTGTGTTCAGTGACCTTGCTGAGCTTCCAGTACACAAAATGTCTCTTATGGGCCTGTCCCACAGGCGATTTTTTCGGCGACTGTCATAGTCAATAGACAATGGACAACAAGTGCAGCAGGCCATTTGGCCCTTCAAGCCAGCACTGCCATTCAATGTGATCATGGCTGATAATCCACAATCAGTACCCCGTTCCTGCCCTCTCCCCATATCCCTATCTTTAAGAGCTCTATCTAACTCTCTGTTGAAAGCATCCAGAGAATTGGCCTCCACTGCCTTCTGAGGCAGAATATTCCACAGATTCACAACTCTCTAGGTGAAAAAGTATTTCTTCATCTCCGTTCTAAATGGCGTATCTCTTATTCTTAAACTGTGGCCCCTGGTTCTGGACTCCCTCAACATCGGGAACATGTTTCCTGCCTCTAGCGTGTCCAAACCCTTAATCATCTTATATGTTTCAATAAGATTCCCTCTCATCCTAAATTTCAGAGTATACAAGCCCAGCCGCTCCATTCTATCAACATATGACAATCCCGCCATCTCGGGAATTAACCTTGTGAACCTACGCTGCACTCACTCAATAGCAAGAATGTCCTTCCTCAAATTTGGAGACCAAAACTGCACACAATACTCCAGGTGTGGTCTTACTAGGGCCCTGTACAACCGCAGAAGGACTTCTTTGCTCCTATACTAAACTCCTGATTGTTATGAAGGCATAAGTCGTAGCAGGTCACCGAAAAACCAGGGACTGGACCCCCTTACGACAATGTCTACGACAATGTGTACAACAACCTACCACCTAGTCGACGTCAAGCTACAGCAAGCTACCGACAACCGGCGACCCATTAGGACGTCCTCCTGTGACCACACCTACGACAACCTACGTCCACCCGCGACAAGCTACGACAAGGTAAGACAATTCAGTCACCGGTACCTGTCGCCGGTTGACATAGGTAGTCGCCAATAGAATTCATTGAAGTCAGCACCGGCGACAACCTACGTCATCCTGGTGACAACCTACGACAGCACCTACGTCAAGAGAACTCAAGCTATGACAAGCACATGGTCGCCGAAAAGATTTGAACATTTCAAAATCCAGCGGTGACCAGAAAAACGCTACAATTCTTTAGGTGACTGAGGAGACTACTCATGACCATACAGGCGACACCTCGGCGACCATGTGGCGACAGCCTAGTCGCCTAAAAAATCGTCTAAGTGGGACAGGGGCATTATTCTCACACTGAATTCCCTCCAACTATTCCGCTATCTCCACCAACCTTCCTTCGAATCTGGTCTCTTCTCCGTGTTCCTCCCATTTCCTCCCGCTAGCTATTAGCAGTCATGCTTGCAGCTGACTAATGAAGATAATAAAAGGCATCCAAAATGATAAGTGCAATAATGCCCTAATGAAATGTAGATCTTTAAGATTTATTTTGTTAAATTTATATTATTCAAAACAGATTAATTATTTACAAATTATGTCAGTTAATTTTTTTATGATTGCTGACTATCACTACGACATAGCAAGTTTTGTCCCAGATAAAAATGTATTTGTGTTGTAATTCTCAAACCATAATGGATCATAATTTGTTTTTAATGTTTAATAATTTTCAATGTTTGCATTTAACATTCTGTATGTTTTCAGTCTTTGCTTGGCTTTCTGTAAACTATTTTAAATTAAAAAATATGCTAGTATATTTGTGGTGTATGTGAACGTTTTAATGCTCGTTACAAATGCTGGAGTTTCCCTTATTTCGACACCCGACAGCAACCTGTCACAAAAGAGGAAACATGTCACGGAGAACACTCAAGTCTTTTGAGGAGCTTTCCCTGGGATCGGTTGAGCACACAATATGTTGCATTGCACTATAAAATCCAGATCTTAATGTTTTAGCACCTGAGTAATTGTGCAAATCATGACCCAAAAGACCTATACAACTTACTCAACCTGTGATAAAATCACTGTCCATTCACAATGGGCATCTCTGGTATTCTGCTGACGTGCTGCATCTCTGTTGGTGCAGGACAGCAAACTGCTTCTGGAGGAAAACAAACTGCACTTGGGTATCATCTCCATGTACATTAAAAGCACCAATCATATTGTGATTTGCATGCCTCTGCCTAATGATGGAATCAGGCTGTCCCTTAGTAGGAAGTTGCTGTTCCAGAGAATTTCAGGCTGCACCCACCTGGAAAGACTGGACCTTTACCTGTGTCAACATGAATACATGAATATATTACAACAGTGGCCTCGCCTGTGGTTCCACTGCAGTCGTCTTCACTCGTGCACGATGGCCGACTGGATAGTCACCATCTCCTTTCGAAGAAGTGTGCATCACCACCACTTTTAAGGTCATCTCTTTCCTGGCTCCACTCCTTCTCTGAGAGAATAGAGCCAATCTCCACCGTGCTCAAGATCTCTTTCATTCCATCAGGGCGGCCTGTCTATGCTCTAACCATCTCATCATGCATCTGCAGAACCTCCTCGTTAGCAGCCCAATTGTGGTCCTCTGCAGAGATCCTTCAGGACAAAGCAAATGTGTCACACCACCCACACCCGTCCTCCACCCCCTGCTCCAGCCACTCCTACATCAGATTCTCGGTGTAGTAGTTCCTGGCACTTCCCTCAAATCTAATTTACTCATCCCTCACAGTGCCATCTCTGAGATGGTGCCAGGTTCAATGACACACTCTGTGCTTGATCACCACCTCCCTCCACTCTTTCATCCCCCCAGCTCTTCCATGGCTGGTAGTGGCAAGGAGAAACGGGTCCCTCCTCTTTTCTTGCAAAGTCAAAACAGTTGCACATACAGCTTTACAGCACTAGAGCATTGCTCAATAAAACATTGTTAGTAAGCACACCTGGCAAATTTCTCTAGCCCTCTGATTTGCTGCTTGAGGTCCTATATGCCCATGATGAGGAGGATGGTTTCATCCAACCTGGTGGGACACTGCAATCGACAAGGCTTCCTTTTATCTCAGTGAGATCCCCCTGCGTTGATTACTGGTTTAGCCTCAATGGTGGCGATGAACGATATAAAAAAGTTTCATTATTCAATAATTGAAATTTGATGGATGTATGTACGCTCATCTGCACGTATTCATGTTTACACATGTGCATATATGCGCTTGCGCACATGACACAAGAGTGGATAAGGGAGAACCAGTGGATGTGTTATATCTGGACTTTCAGAAGGCTTCCGACAAGGTCCCACATAAGAGATTAGTATACAAACTTTAAGCACACGGTATTGGGGGTTCAGTATTGATGTGTATAGAGAACTGGCTGGCAGACAGGAAGCAAAGAGTAGGAGTAAACGGGTCCTTTTCACAATGGCAGGCAGTGACTAGTGGGGTACCGCAAGGCTCAGTGCTGGGACCCCAGCTATTTACAATATATATTAATGATTTGGACGAGGGAATTGAATGCAACATCTCCAAGTTTGCGGATGACACGAAGCTGGGGGGTAGTGTTAGCTGTGTGGAGGATGCTAGGAGGCTGCAAGGTGACTTGGATAGGCTGGGTGAGTGGGCAAATGCATGGCAGATGCAGTATAATGTGGATAAATGTGAGGTTATCCACTTTGGTGGCAAAAACAGGAAAGTAGACTATTATCTGAATGGTGGCCGATTAGGAAAGAGGGAGATGCAACGAGACCTGGGTATCATGGTACACCAGTCATGCAGTTGCTGAAGGCAGTGAAGAAGGCGAATGGCATGTTAGCATTCATAGCAAAAGGATTTGAGTATAGGAGCAGGGAGGTTCTACTGCAGTTGTACAGGGTCTTGGTGAGACCACACCTGGAGTATTGCGTACAGTTTTGGTCTAATCTGAGGAAAGACATTCTTGCCATAGAGGGAGTACAGAGAAGGTTCATCAGACTGATTCCTGGGATGTCAGGACTTCCATATGAAGAAAGACTGGATAGACTCGGTTTGTACTCGCTAAAATTTAGAAGATTGAGGGGGGATCTTATAGAAACTTACAAAATTCTTAAGGGGTTGGACAGGCGAGATGCAGGAAGATTGTTCCCAATGTTGGGGAAGTCCAGAACAAGGGGTCACAGTTTAAGGATAAGGGGGAAATCTTTTAGGACCGAGATGAGCAAAATATTTTTCACACAGAGAGTGGTGAATCTCTGGAATTCTCTGCCACAGAAGGTAGTTGAGGCCAGTTCATTGGCTATATTTAAGAGGGAGTTGGATGTGGCCCTTGTGGCTAAAGGGATCAGGGGGTATGGAGAGAAGGCAGGTACAGGATACTGAGTTGGATGATCAGCCATGATCATAGTGAATGGCGGTGCAGGCTCGAAGGGCCGAATGGCCTATTCCTGCACCTATTTTCTATGTTTCTATAATGTGTGAATCCGTGCACACGTTTATGCCCATGGATATTTGCACAAGAGATGCATTTTTACTGGTCGGCAGCTTGATGAATGTTCAGGTCATGAATTTGGCAACAGTGCTCCACTCTGTAGTTTCACAATTCTGGGAGGAGATTCGGGCCTCTGGTATACTGGGATGAGAGCTGTCACAAAACTTATCGTGGCCACATTCTTGAGCACATCAGTGTCCTTCCTACTTTAGGAGCCATCTCCTCCCCTCCAGCCTATTCCCCCATGTCAGTCATAATGTAGGTTGCTGCTAATTGAAGTGTTCAAGAAGGAACTGCAGATGCTGGAAAATCGAAGGTACACAAAAATGCTGGAGAAACTCAGCGGGTGCAGCAGCATCTATGGAGCGAAGGAAATGGGTAACGTTTCGGGCCGAAACCCTTCTTCAGGCCTGCTGCTAATTGAAGATGTGTCTTTAGGGACTGATATACTTCTCTAATTATTACAGAGCAAGGTGGCAGTAACTGCACTAAAGTTAGGCTGGTCTTGTTGGGACCCTGTAGATTGCAATTTGTGACTGTATAGTGGCAAACATGTTAGTGACATTGCATGATTTGGTCCAGTTCCGTGAACTTTTCTGTTAATAATGACGACCAGAACTTATATGACTGTTACCTGCATTCATTTTTTACACTTCTTGGAAGAGATAATTGGAAAACATGAACAATCCAATTTCAAGGCAACAGAGTTATTAAACCAAACACTTATTCATTCAGAATGCAGACAACGAGTTATTGAGCTGTCGAATTCTGTGCTCTAATAAAATTGACACTCAATAAGATTGAAGTTTGATTTCCACATTGATACAGAATTCAAGAGAAACTGTTCAACTTATCAAAATATTTATTTAATTCAATTTTTAAAAAAACATTCCAAAAAGAACATTTTAATATTTTTAAATTAAAATGTAAATTAAAACTGAAGTTAAACGAAATAGGTTTAACAACCTATTTATAAATGCAGCAGATTCTGCCTTGAGCTATGACCAGTGTTAAACAATAGAATACATTTGACAAATATAATTATTCTGCATTTCATGCTGATGATTACATGCATTCAAAGTTAAAAGTGCACCTTCTAACATAAAGTGCAAAAGTTTCCCTCAGTACTTCAGCACATCTGCTGCAGTTTTTTAAAATTAAGAAAGCACAATATCAAGTCTTCAATGTCACAGTCATGGATACATGGACAGTTGAGGCATTTTGGATCTGATAGAACAGTGGCATCATTCAGTTCCGCTTGCTGCAAACACAGATGTTAACGTTAACACCTGTGTTTCTCCATGTATGAAATGACTCAATATTTCAGTGCAATCCATGGCTAAACACATTTTGAATGACGTTTCCACCCTGATCCCAAAGAATAATCTTTGTCTTGGCAAAAGATCACCTGGGCACTAATGCTCTAACAATAAGGCTGTTAGGTAAAATTAACAAACTTTAATAATGGATTTCAAATTCTTTGGTTAATAAGATTTTAAAACAAATGTAATGTATTTCTACAGCAATGAGAAAAAGTTCCCGTGCTTTTCATCTTTAAATTCAAAGCAGCTCCAATGACAGTCCAGATCACAGTGCATCCCTCTGCACCGTACAGTAGAACAGGGATTCATCTTGAAATGGAAATTCATTGGTAAGGCATTGAATTATGCCACCCTCTAGTAATCGGTTTGCATATTTAATAGCTTCTCTTCGGCCTTGGACCAGACCAACTTGAATCAACCAGTCCAGCAGATCACAGCCCTGGAAAATGTCGGAGGAGGTTCCTGCTGCACACCTGTGTCAAAGCAATTATTCATCCACTTGGTCTGCATGTCTTACATCACTGTTTCACAGGAAAGTAAACAGCAAACAGTAGAAAGACAGAAGATGGTATGAAATAAAAACTTGCTACAAATAAAGCTAACTTTAAAAATCAGCATAACTATAAGATTCAATAGTTCCTAGGTTCAATTGAGTCACGTGATAACAGAGACTAGATAAAACTTTGTTTACATAAGTATAAAGATGCACTACATCATGACCCGCTCCATTGGCCTGTCCCTATCTCTGCAATGTTACACATACCAGTTCAAATTCCAACTCCAGATGAGTTATATTTCCTTTAATACTGGCAGGCCAAAGGCATTATCTTTTGCCCACTCTCTAAACCTTACTTCCTGGTCACCTACAAATCAGACTATTAACAACCTAATCTTCCAACTTCACCAAGTCTGAGCTCGCAATTAATTTCCTCTTTATCATTCTAGTTTCGATCATAATGTGTACAATCCTCATTGAGAATTATCGAAAGGTTTGTTCCATTAAAGATAATTTCTAATCAGTAGCTTTAAACATAAAGACTTATGCAAAAAGATTCAATTGGGATGTTGGCTGAAAATTACACAATGCTAAATTTGGTTTGCAATTCCCCAGAATAAAAGTAATCTATGCATACATGCCTAAGATTGGGACAATAATCAAGCATAGCTTGATAAGTAGCAAGCGAGCTTTGTGCCACTAATGTGCCTTGCAATCCGCAGATCCACCAAGGCGTCTAAGCATTTCCTCTTAATATTAAAGAGCACATTCATTGCTGGATCTTCCCCCATCAAATCCCTGGGATTAACTAGTGATCAGAAACCTAGCCGGAGTGGTGGCTCACCCTACGATCCAAAAATCATCCTCCATCTATAAAGGCACAAGTCAGAAGTCGGATAGGAATGTGTCACTTGCCTGGATGAGTGGAGTTTTGTCAAAGCTCAAGCTTAAACCATCCTGGGCAAATCAGCCATCCTGGCACCAAAATCACCACACTACACATTCACTTCCTCCACCACAGGCACATTGGTGGCCACAACATGTAACATCTACAAAACAGACAGCAGGAAATCACTGAAGCTTCTTTGATGTCACCATCCAAAATTTTGACCATCAAGGATGACAAGGAAAGTAGACAATGGAAATGCTACAACCTGCAAACTCCCCTCATATCACATGTTATCCAGATCAAGAAATAAATAACTTGCTTCATCACCAATTCCAGATCCTGATATTCTCTACCAACAGCACTACGGCAGGTACCTTCACTGATTGGACAGTGGTAACTCTAGGCTGTGGTTTATCACCACCATCTCCTGCGCAATTAAGAGTGAGCAATAATAATTAGCTTTGCCAGTGACCACAATATTCCATAAAAAGCATATGGTTCTCTTCTAAATCAGTCAATCTTTTTGCTGTGATTAAAATAGTTAGATATACCATTTTCATTATAGATCCAAAATGAGAACTTATCTAAAAGCTTTACACAAGGAACTCATAATTTTACAATCCCATATCTGATTTTCTTCCAATATAAAGTAATTGTACTGTAATTTAGTTTCGACAGTTGTAAACAAAATATTTTATTTTTTGCTAGAGATGGCATTATTTCATTCGAAATGTTTAACTCAGCTCAAGTGTCCAATGATCGAACCGTCACACAAGTTATTTTTGTTCTTAGAAAATCAAAAAAATGCAGATGAAGGGAATCTGAAATAAAAACAAACATGCTGGAAACTCTCAGCAGGGGAGGTGGTTTCAGTCGGAAAAGAAACTGAGTTAATACTTCAGATTGGAGACTCTTCCTCAGACTTGGGAATGTGAAAATAAATAAGTTCTCTTTAAGTAGCAGAGGAAAGCAGAGAAGGCCTGGATAAGATAGATTGAATGCCTCTGATAATGACGGCCAGGGTTACCATGGCATAGGTTGCAGAGGAAATCAGCTAGTTGACGGGTTAATGAGTATCATTACCAAATCTTTGATCATTACTAAGAGAGCACGAGAAGCTGAGGCAGACAGTGGGGCAGGCAGAGGATGCATAAACTAAGGAGGGGTTAAAAGCCTCAAAATGTGAAGGCCCAGTAACTCAGACAGTGCTAATCGAGAGGGAAAAAATGAACCAATATTACTAAAGCTTATGTTAGGTCTTGTTATAACAGTATAGTAACCTATACTGTTATACAGACAAACTTCAGGGGAGTGAGATGGAGAATTAAGGTGGCAGGCAAAAATAATTCACCACTGCTGATTTTAATGTAGATACTCTCTAAAGCGATCTCTCAAATTGCAATTGGTTCCTCCAGCATAAAGGATGGAGAGCACCAAACAAAATACACTGGAATGGAAGAAATGCTTCGACTGGGTCTTGTGGGACCTCAGGAAATGAAGAGGGAAAAGGAGTGTAACATTCCAAGCAGTTTGTTGCGAAAGTCACATGAGATGTGGTGAGTGAGACAAAAGGGTGGATCTAGCGAGGAGAATGGCTCCTTTAGAATGATGGAAAAGGGAAAAGAGAATGGGAAAGCACATCTAGACGTGGAATTTCATTAAATAGGTTGAAATTGCAAAGGATGATTTGTTCAATGCTTGGTTGGTGTGGTAATGTAGGGAACTGAAGACCATGGGACTCTATCCTTGCTCTATCCAGGAGTTGGCAGTAGATGTGTTGGAAACTGAAGAGATGTAATGAAGAGCCCAGCCAACCCTCCAATATGTAGAGGCAACCATTGTTCAGGAAGAAGAAAGACATCTCAAGAGGTTCCTACATGGAGAGTCTTGCCATTGGAGCAGATGCAGTGGAGATAGAGGATGTGGAAGAATGAAAAAGCATTCCTACAGAAGGAAGGCTTGACGGAATTAATTGAGATAGTTGTGCGATTCTATGCCTTTGTAAGGTACAAAGGAAAAGGTGCTCATTACATCACAGATTAAATGATGAAAACTAAAGTTATAATGGAAAATAGATCTCTCCACTAGATTCTATTTTGTAAGAGTGTAAAAGCTGGGCTTGTCATAGTATCAGGCCATGATAGAAAACATTCAAGTGGGCAGCAAGCCAAAACAATCCACCCACACAGCATACTATTTCTGAAGGTAAAGCAATGTTTGCATGCAAAACAGCTGTAGAAAGGAATATTGTTTGACTTGCCCAGGTAAAAAAGGTTTTGCAGAGATAAAGTAGAATATGGTCAAAAACTTCCCAAACGAAACACAATGGATCCGTTTTCAATTCCTTAATATTTTAACATTTCCTCCACAGATCATTTCTTTATTAATATACTGTGTGCCAATTAAACAAATTGCATGGAGGAACAAATTCAAAAATGCTGCAAATCTGAAAATTGAATCTTCAGTCTTTTAAGAATTAGTATTAGTGCATTTTAGAAAACAATTTTGAAAATTAACAAACTATTAAAATCAAAGCAAATTAAATTAGCAGTAATATGGAGACACCAGTGACTACAAGTGCTGGAATCCTCGGCAAAATGACTGTTGGAGGAGTTCAGCAGGTCAGTCAGCATCTGTGGAGGGAAACGTATAGACAACGGTTTGGATCAGGACCCTTCTTCAGACTGTAAATTAGTAAATACTGCAAGTTAGCAGAAGCACCTACCTCCTTGTTTTGGCAATGTCTTTGATGCACTGGTCTTTATGATACTGAGTAAACTGTTGGCAAGTCATCCTTATGTTCTCAGCTGCTGCATTATCAGTCTGCACTCCAAGATCTTTTCCATACCACAGGTTTTCAAGCCTAAGTTAACAGTAATTATTAATGGACAATCTACCTAAACTTTTTCCAAAGAGTTCTTCCCTTCTTGAACAATAGAGACAATTCTTGAGCTGAAACACAAAAACTATGAAATGAGAAAAACCGAGATTGGTCTAATTTGCTTTGTATCATGCAAATAATTGAGGGTGAGAAAACAGTGTTATATACCAATCAGTTTGTAAAAGGTACAGAATACAATCCAATAGATTTCACACAAAGGACGGTGGGTGCAAGGAACGAGCTGCCAGATGAGGTAGTTGAGGAATGGACTATTAGAAACAACGAAAAATAGGTACAGGAGTAGGCCATTCGGCCCCTTGAGCCAGCACCGCCATTCAATATGATCGTGGCTGATCATCTAAAATCAGTACCCCGTTCCTGCTTTTCCCCCATATCCCTTGATTCCTTTTGCCCGAGGAGCTAAATCTAACTCTCGCTTGAAAACATCCAGTGAATTGGCCTCCACTGCCTTGTGCCTTCTATTACAACATTTAAGAAACAATTAGACAGGTAAATGGATAGGACAGGTTTAGAAGGATCTGGGCTAAACACAGGCAGGTGGGATAAATGTAGATTGGACATGTTGGTCGATGTGGGCAGGTTGGACCAAATGGCATGTTCCCACGCTGTATGACTATTTGTCATACAAAATCTCTCCAGTGCGTAATCCCTGTCAGTGTATCCACCTAACAGTAGTAGTGGAGTTGGGGATGGCATCAAACAGGAAAGTAGAAATGCGTGCAACAAAGGTAAAACAGTTATAATGGGTGACTTCGATCTACATATAAATTGGGTGAATCAAATTGGCAGGGGTGCTGAGGAAGAGGATTTCTTGGAATGTATGCGGGATAGTTTTCTAAACCAACATATAGAGGACCAACGAGAGAGCAGGCTATTCTTGACTGGGTATTGAGTAATGAGGAAGGGTTAGCTAGCAGTCTTGTTGTGCGTGGCCCCTTGGGCAAAAGTAACCATAATATGGTTGAGTTCTTCATTAGGATGGAGAGTGACAGTTAATTCAGAAACAAGGGTTCTGAACTTAAATAAAGGTAACTTTGAGGGTATGAGACGTGAATTGGCCAAGATAGACTGGCAATTGATTCTTAAAGGCATTTAAAGACCGCATGGATGAACTACAACAATTGTTCATCCCAGTTTGGCAAAAGAATAAATCAGGGATGGTAGTGCATCCGTGGATAACAAGGGAAATCAGGGATAGTATCAAAACAAAAGATGAAGCATACAAATTAGCCAGAAAAAAGCAGCCTACCAGAGGACTGGGAGAAATTCAATCCAGCAGAGGAGGACAAAGGGCTTAATTAGGAAAGGGAAAATAGATTATGAAAGAAAACTGGCAGGGAACATAAAAACTGACTGCAAAAGCTTTTATAGATATGTGAAGAGAAAAAGATTAGTTAAAACAAATGTAAGTCCCTTGCAGTCAGAAACAGGTGAATTGATCATGGGGCACAAGGACATGGCAGACCAATTGAATAACTACTTTGGTTCTGTCTTCACTAAGGAAGACATAAATAATCTGCCGGAAATAGCAGGGGACCGGGGGTCAAATGAGATGGAGGAACTGAGTGAAATCCAGGTTAGTCGGGAAGTGGTGTTAGGTAAATTGAATGGATTAAAGGCCGATAAATCCCCAGGGCCAGATAGGCTGCACCCCAGAGTACTTAAGGAAGTAGCCCCAGAAATAATAGATGCATTAGTGATAATTTTTCAAAACTCATTAGATTCTGGAGTAGTTCCTGAGGATTGGAGGGTAGCTAATGTAACCCCACTTTTTAAAAAGGGAGGGAGAGAGAAAACGGGGAATTACAGACCAGTTAGTCTAACATCGGTAGGGGGGAAAATGCTAGAGTCAGTTATTAAAGATGGGATAGCAGCACATTTGGAAAATGGTGAAATCATTGGACAAAGTCGGCATTGATTTATGTCTGACGAATCACGTAGAATTTTTTAGAATCATGTAAATCATGTCTGTTGAATCTTATAGAATTTTTCGAGGATGTAACCAGTGGATGTGTTATATCTGGACTTTCAGAAGGCTTTTGACAAGGTCCCACATAAGAGATTACTATACAAACCTAAAGCACACGGTATTGGGGGTTCAGTATTGATGTGAATAGAGAACTGGCTGGCAGACAGGAAGCAAAGAGTAGGGGTAAACGGGTCCTTTTCAGAATGGCAGGCAGTGACTAGTGGGGTACCGCAAGACTCAGTGCTGGGACCCGAGCTATTTACAATATATATTAATGATTTGGACGAGGGAATTGAATGCAACATCTCCAAGTTTGAGGAAAGCTGGGGGGCAGTGTTAGCTGTGAGGAGGATGCTAGGAGGCTGCAAGGTGACTTCGATAGGTTGGGTGAGTGGGCAAATGCATGGCAGATGCAGTATAATGTGGATAAATGTGAGGTTATCCACTTTGGTGGCAAGAACAGGAAAGTAGACTATTATCTGAATGGCGGCCGATTAGGAAAAGGGGAGATGCAACGAGACCTGGGTGTCATGGTACACCAATCATTGAAAGTAGGCATGCAGGCGCAGCAGGCAGTGAAGAAGGCGAATGGTATGTTTGCATTCATAGCAAAAGGATTTGAGTATAGGAGCAGGGAGGTTCTACTGCAGTTGTACAGGGCCTTGATGAGACCACACCTGGAGTATTGCGTACAGTTTTGGTCTCCTAATCTGAGGAAAGACATTCTTGCCATAGAGAGAGTACAGAGAAGGTTCACCAAACTGATTCCTGGGATGGCAGGACTTTCATATGAAGAACGACTGGATAGACGGCTTGTACTCGCTGGAATTTAGAAGATTGAGGGGGGATCTTATAGAAACGTACAAAATTCTTAAGGGGTTAGACAGGCTAGATGCAGGAAGATTGTTCCCGATGTTGGGGAAGTCCAGAACAAGGGGTCACAGTTTAAGGATAAGGGGGAAGTCTTTTAGGACCGAGATGAGGAAAAAAAAATTTCACAGAGAGAGTGGTGAATCTGTGGAATTCTCTGCCACAGAAAGTAGTTGAGGCCAGTTCATTGGCTAAATTTAAGAGGGAGTTAGATGTGGCCCTTGTGGCTAAAGGGATCAGGGGGTATGGAGAGAAGACAGGTACAGGATACCGAGTTGGATGATCAGCTATGATCATATTGAATGGCGGTGCAGGCTCGACGGGCCGAATGGCCTACTCCTGCTATTTTCTATGTTTCTGTTTCTATCCTGGAAAAATTCCGTCTGACGTATTTATGACAGTAATGGCCCATGTAAACTTTTCAAACTGTAATGACACTCCTGTTACCGGCAAGTGAATGTAATTGCAGCTCAACATGTGGTGTTCCTATTTTAACATACAAATATGTAGATAGATATAATTAGCTATACATTCACATGGGATCGAGCAGAGTTCAGTTCCACTCCAGTTCTAAAGAACTCAAAATGCCAGTACATGAATTCATTCAATGTGGACCAGCCATTTCATATCAGCTGTGTGAGGTCTTGGACCAATAGCAATGAGGGTTTCTCTGCCCCACCAAATGGAGTCCACGGGTGCTGCACAGAGTCAGTGCATGTATAACATGGCTGGCCTGCAACATTGCAAAGTTATTTATATTTTTCATTCCTTTCTTTACATCCATCATTGATGCCACATCAATCAGTAGCTGAGCACAGAATATGATATATTCCCTGCCCGTGCCCCATCACCAATGCTACTAGATTCTCTTCCCCGTTAAGAGTTCTTATCGAATGAAGATTGCGATCAGGACCTTAATCAAGAAAGGCGGCTCATGTTTTACTCGGGGGTTATGGGCTTGAAAAACAATGGGTTAATCAAACATATGCTAGGCACTGCAAGCCACCATGCTGCTATTTTAAATAAATGAGGTAAATCACATCATACAACATCATACAGCTTTCCCTTCCATCTGTACAATCCTTTACCTGACATTACCCGTTTATGCTCCATAATTGGAAAAATAAAATCCCAAAGATAAATACATTTAAACATATAACCTAATAGCTGCAGCAATCATTTGAGTTTTCTTTCTCTTCTGCAAAACTGAACTTACAAAATAAAGCTGAAAACTGATGTGCTAGAGAATGTAAATTAAACTTTGGTAGCAATTAGACAAGCGCATTATTCTAAAAATGTATAAATCAAGCAAGCATTATACCCCAGGTATCTGCTCTAAACAAATGGTACTGATATCAAGATTTCTAATTCAAATCCTCTTCTTATAATCCTCCAACATTTTCGGCATACAGCATATAATCCTCCAACATTTTTGCCACCTCCAATGGGATCCCACTACTGGCCACATCTTTCCATCTCCACCCCTTTCTGCTGTCCGCAGAGACCGTTCCCTCCGCAACTCCCTGGTCAACTCGTCCCTTCCCACCCAAACCACCCCCTCCCCAGGTCCTTTCCCCTGCAACCACAGGAGATGCAACACCTGTCCCTTTACCTCCCCCCTCGACTCCATCCAAGGACCCTGACAGTCTTTCCAGGTGAGGTAGAGGTTCGCATGTACCTCCTCCAACCTCATCTACTGTATCCGCTGTTCCAGGTGTCAACTCCTGGTGACCAAGCGCATGCTCGGCGATCATTTAGCTGATCACCTCCGCTCAGTCCACCTTAACTTACCTGATCTCCCGTTTGCTCAGCACTTTAACTCCCCCTCCCATTCCCAATCTGACCTTTCTGTCCTGGGCCTCCTCCATTGTCAGAGTGAGGCCCAGTGCAAATTGGAGGAACAGCATATCATATTTCGTTTGGGTAGCTTACACCCCAGCGATATGAACATTGACTTCTCTAACTTTAAATCGCCTTTACTTTCCCTCTCTCTCCATCCCCACCCTCTTCCCAGTTCTCCCACCAGTCTTCCTGTCTCCGACTACATTCTCTCTGTCCCACGCACTCCCCTGACTTCAGTCTGAAGAAGGGTCTCGACCCAGAACGTCACCGATTCCTTCTCTCCAGAGATGCTGCCTGTCCTGCTGAGTTACTCCAGCTTTTTATGTTTATCCTCATCGTATAAATCTAATTGAAATCGAGAGGTGTTGAATTATCACTTTCTAGAAGTGAAGAATAAGAACACCATGAGGTAAAATTATGTTGAGATAAAATTATTTACCTTTTCTTAAACGGGAGAATGACTAAATGCTTATCAAGCCCAAATATGCCAAAGGAAATAAAACCCTGGAAGGGGGAAAAAAAAGACACATTGTTTACCACAATGCTTAAATTGACATTCACCACTGGATTAATTCAGTGTTATTGTTCAAATATAAAATAACGTTCATAGAATTCAATCACTTGAAGAACACAAACCTGTGCAAAATTGAAGATTACACAGAAGAACTGCAGCTCAACGTAAAGGCGGCCTGGTTTTTGGTTAACTAAAAACCAGAAACAACTGGATACATTCTGAAAAATATTTTAAAATGTCAATCAGGGATGGATAAAAGTGCCACTGCCAATTTATAAGTATTTACACAATAATACATGAAGCAACATGAAAAACAGAATGAGACAACATTATAAATGGTTAATATTCTAGATCAACTCATCATGTTGTATTATTTAGGAAATCTAAAGCGCAAGAATGGCAAAAACAGCAGGAAGAGAAAATATAACCAAGCTTTACTTTCTCTCCACAGATGCTGCCTAACCCGTTAGGATTGTCGATATTTTTTGCTCAAGATTCCTGCATCTGCAGTCTTGTGTCTCCAAGGTGGCATTTATGCTCTACTTGAGCCTCCTCCATCTTTCCTCAGCTAAAATGATCAAGGCAACCTCCATTCCCTCATCCTCCTATGCATCTCTAGCCTTGCCATAAATGCTTCCACCACTTCATGTGACAGTCTGTTCCACTCTTTGGATAAAAACTTTTCTTGCAAGTTCGCTACTGGATTCCTTGGTGAATATCTGGACTACAGAGTAGATACTGTTGCGCCTTTATTTAAGGAAAGCCGTTAGGACAAGCCAGGGAACTACAGACTACAGAGCCTAATGTCAGTGGTTTAAAAGTTACAGGAAGGGATTCTAGGCGATGGGATTTGCCTGCATTTGGAAAGACAAGGACTGATCAGGGATAGTCACATTGGCATTTTGTGCAAGAAATCATACCTCACAAATTTTGTGGAGTTTTTCTTGAAGAGGCAACCAGGAGGTTTGACGAGGGTAGGTCAGTAGACAATGTCTATGTGGACTTTGACGCAACCTTTGTCAAGGTCCCCACATTGTAAGTTGGGCCGGAAGATGCGATAACATGGGATCCAGGGTGAGCTAGACAAATGGACACAACATTCACTTTGGTGAAAGGAGATCGAGAGTGAGAGTTGTGGATCATTTTTCAGAATGGAGGCTTGTGATCAGTGGTGTGTCTCAGGGATTAGGGATTAGGGATCTACTCTTGCTTATCATATGCATATATACATATTACCTTTTGGATGAAAATGTGGACGGCATGATTAGTACGTTTGCAGATGACACCAAATCTGGTGATGTGGTGTACATTGAAAAAAATGGACTAATACTACAACAGGATCTTGATCAACTGGCGAAAATGGGCCAAGGAATGGCAAGGTAGAAATCAACTTGGACAAGTGCTGAGTGAGGCATATAAACCAGGTGAAGAACATATACAGCAAATGACAGGGTGCTAGGAGTGTTGTAGAATAGAGGCATGGATATGTGGGGCTGATATATGTGTTTCCGTGCTGTATAACTCTATGACTATCTTATATCAGTGGCCTCTAGATTTATGCTCTTCCTCAGAAGCAGAGATGTTCTGAATCCACGCAAAACTTTCACCATTTTAAAGTCCTTTAAAAGGTCAATTCCCAACTTTCTTTTCTCTAGGGAAAAGAATTTCACTGTTCATCTTTTCCTGGCATTTCTGGTATCAGCCCTCTACAATGTCCCTGCACCTTCTTCACTGTCTTTTCTTATCATGATCATGTGATAGGAGCAAATATGTCCATTCGGCCCATCAAGTCTACTCCGCCATTCAACCATGGCTGATCTATCTCTCCCTCCTAATCCCATTCTCCTGCCTTCTTCCCATAACCTCTGACACCAGTACTAATCAAGAATCTGTCAATCTCTGCCTTGAATATATCCATTGACTTGACCTCCACAGCCTTCTGTGACAAAGAATTCCACAGATTCACCAACCTCTGATTAAAGAAATTCCTCCTCATCCCCTTCCTAAAAGAACGTCCTTTAATTCTGAGGCTATGACCTCTGTCTAAGGCTCTCCCACTAGTGGAAACACCCTCTCCACATCCACTCTATCCAAGCCTTTCACTATTCTGTACATTTCAATGAGGTCCCCCTCATTCTTTTAAACTCCAGCGCAGTTCTGTCAAACGCTCATCATATGTTAACCTACTCATTCCTAGGATCATTCTTGTAAACCTCCTCTGGACCCTCTCCTTCCTCAAATATGGTGCCCAGAAATGCTCACAATATTCCAAATGCGGCCTCAGCATTACATCCCTGTTTTTGTATATAAGCCCTCTCGAAATAAAAGGCTAGTATTATGTTCCATGTATTAATAATTAGTACAACAGCAATTTGCATTAATATAGTATTTATATCACAATAAAATATCCAAAATGAGCTCTAACATAACTCTAAATAGTTCTGAAAATAGTGACCAGACCTCTACACAGCTCTCAAGGCCTGGTCAAACCAGTACAATGCAGGTTTAGCATAACATTCCTGCTTCTCATCTCTATTCAGTCCCAGTTTAAGAGCATCTCTCAGATGTCTCTTAAAATTGACACCCAGAAGGTTAACTGAATCATACTTTCATGAGGGTAGAAACTGTAACAGTTCTCGTTGATTAGTTAAACCAACAACAATAACACCAACAAAAAATGCCTTTGAGAAAGGCAATGTTTAAACAGAGGCAAGTAATGAAATGAGTATAGGTTAATTTTTATTTATTTTTTGATTAAAATGTCCATTGTCATGAAGCAAAATCGTTTCAATGTCAGACTTACAGCAAACAAGCCTATAATGAGAAGCAAACACAGTAGCACGTGCCTGCCGAGCTGTGGATCTGCACTTCGTAAACACTCCCCTTCTGGTGTCAAGGCCATGCATTGTTCTGCTGAAAATAAACACATGAGTGATAAGATTTGGAGATGCAGAAGCTAAGATATTATTATTATGAATTCTGCTGACTGTGGAAAAGAAATACCCAAAAAGATAAGATCCAAATTAAGTCTACTAGTTGAAACAACTATTATTGATCAAGCTATGCAGTTGTGCGTAAGATCATAAAATGTACAACAGAAATTCTGATTATACAATGAGGAACGTAGCCTGTTCACAGCTTTAAAGCACATTTACCTCTTGGCTAAATCACTTTAAGGTGAGTGTGGCAAAGATTAAATGTGATGTGAGGGACATTTTTGTGACAGAGAGAGTGGTCAGTGGCATTTGAGGCTTTTAGACAGGCACATGGATATGTAGTGGATGCAGGGAAATGGATCAAGTGCAGGCAAATGAGAAGTTTTATTTTGCTTCATATTCGGCACAGACATTGTGGGCCAAATGGTCTGTTCTTGTGCTGTACTTTTCTATTGTTCTATGCACAAACAATTACTACAACAGCATTTTGTATTTATATAGTACTCATATCACACTAAAACATCCAAAAGGCGCTCCATCAGAATGCAAAAAAAAAATCTGTAAATACTCAGCAAGGCATGCAGCACCTGTTGTCAATATCCAACCCTTGTCTCTGGCGCTGTAAGCCAGCAGTTCTACCGCTGCACCATTGTGCCACCCCCGTTACACCCCATTGGGCAACAATATGTTCGATTATCTTAATTTTTTGTGTAAATCAAGAGATGACCACTGAGTGAACATCAGAATAGTCCAGTTCACGTAAAAAGTGTGGAAAATAACCTGACATGCGCGTATTTGGAAGGTGTTACACAGGTTGTCTTAATAATGGTAAAAAGTTAATTTAGTCACAGTGGCGTAATGGTAGAGTTGCTGCCTCGCTGCGCCAGAGACCTGGGTTCGACCCTGACCTTAGGTACTGTCTGTGCAGAGTTTATACGTTTTCCCTGTGACCGCGTAGGTTTTCTCCGGGCGCTCCAGTTTCCTTCCGTGCAAGTTTGTAGGTTAATTGGCCGCTGTAAATTGCACCTGGTGTGCAGGATGCGATAGTGGAATACATGGACCTAGTGTACGGGTGATTAATGGTCGGCATGGACTCAGTGGGCCAAGGGCGTATTTCCACACTGTTTCTCTATACTAAAATAAACTAAACATGACAAGCACCAAGGCAGAGAACTATCTGGTCGAGCATTGTCAGGGATGAGAAAAGAGACAGTGGACAAGTAGACAAGTGGACTTTGTGCCTCAGGTCAGCTGATCAGCTGCTCCTGGAGGTAGCGAGGTCTAAGCGGAAGCTCAGAGGGGATAGAGCCTTCTCTGTTGTTGCTCCGGCGTTATGGAACACTCTGCCGTTGCACATCAGACAGGCCCCCTCACTGTCCATCTTCAAAACCAGTCTTAAAACCCATTTCTATTCCTTGGCTTTTGACCCTGCATGAGACTTTGCTCCTGTTTTAGTGTTTTAATGTTTTTTTTTTATTGTTTTTACTCTCTCTTTTAATGTTTTTATTGTCGTGTAATAATTTTTTGTCCATGATTAGTCATGTACAGCACTTTGTTGCAACAGTGGTTGTTTTTAAAGTGCTCTATAAATAAAGTTATTATTATTATTATGGGAACAAAGACATGACAATGGCTTGCTCATAATTACTAAATCTGGGATAAGCTATTTGACAGCTCAGAGACAGTGAAGGGGCCAGGGGAAGTGGGAATGAAGCGTGGGTTTGTCTTCAACATGTGTACAAGGACTGATGCAATATAGCAGCATGATGCACATATAGGAGGATCCTCAATGTTATATCATTGGGGGACACCAGAGCTAACGGTACGGCAGTGAGAAGAAAATGTATTAGAGTTGATTTTCTTGTTATGACTGAATAATTCAAATGAAACTAGGCAAGTACAGTTCCTTCTAGCCAGATGGTTGAGGAGAGGCTTTGGAAGGGGACATGGACCTTGTCAAAGGTGACAGTCAGATTAACGAGATTAAGGGAAAGATTTATCCGATGAGTTTCGAGAAGGAAAGATTAAGTTTATCACAGTCATGAGTCACAGTATATATTGCTGTATAAGGTACCATATTGTTGATTGTGGATTTTTATGTTAGTATACATTAAAAGGCTATAGAGCATTTCAAATTGTTAGTAAAGCATTCAAGTCATTAATCAGGATATTTTATTTGCCGAACGTTATATTGTTTCAATGACCATACCACCCCGTTGCATTGCATTCATGGGTCTGTCATCAGTCAGAACATCCAGGTTGGTAAAACATAATAATTCATCTTGATTTTCCATTTGACCAGCAAAGGTTTCTGTTAAAAACGAAGGCACCTTAAATAATTATTAATGCTCACTAATATTAACTTATAAACAACAAAACATAGCAAACCCCAATAGATGCAGTTATATTTTTAAATTCAAATATTACAGTCCCAAGACATTCAAAAGCTCTTCATGTTTTCATAAATAACTACTTTAAAATCTGAACACAGTTCATTCTCTATACATTTAAATCCTTATAAGAATTAATGCAGAACATGTGAAGGCAGACTTACATTCTGTGACAAAACATAACTATGTCATAAACAGAAACAGTCAAAGATTCAGGATATAACCAGACAACAAAGAATCAAACTGCGTGCAGAATGGCAGTAATAAAACAAACTTTTTAAAGTACATTAATATTCGGAATGTTTAAGGAGAGAGGAGGAGAACTTCTTCAAAGTAAACATACCTTGAGGAGATTTCGCGAGAGAGGAGGAGCCTCACCCGCTGAGTTGTTCCAGCATTTTTGTCTACATTTAATATTCTGAATGTTATTTCATAAGAAAGGAATCGTTTGTAATTACAAGTCGAAATGATAAAGCCTTATCTTTAGTTATACATTAATTATTCTCTCCACAGATGCTGCCTGACCCACTGAGTTACCGCATCTAGACCTCACTATCTCCATCGCAGATAACTACTGACCGACATCTACTACAAACCCACTGACTCCCTGTGGCTATCTGGACTACACTTCTTCCCACCCTGCTTCCTGTAAGGACTCTATCCCATACTCCCAATTCCTCCGTCTATGCCGCATCAGCACCCAGGATGAGGTGTTCCAAACCAGGGCATCGGAGATGTCCTCATTCTTTAGGGAACAGGGGTTCCCCTCTTCGACTATAGATGAGGCTCTCACCAGGGTCTCTATATTCCGTAGCTCCACTCTCACTCCCCATCCCCCCACTCGTAACAAGGACAGAGTCCCCACTTGACCTCACCTTCCACCCCACTAGCCATCACATACAACATATAATCCTCCGATATTTTCACCACCTCCAACGGGATCCCACCACTGGCCACATCTTCCCATCTCCTCCCCTTTCTGCTTTCCGCAGAGACCATTCCCCCCGTAACTCCCTGGTCAATTTGTCCCTTTCCACCCAAACCCAGTACCCACTATGGTACTTTCCCTTGCAACCACAGGAAATGCTACACTTAAACTACTTTACCCAGAAGGAATGAGGTCTACCTGATCAAAATTGCACATGCCCACCACTGCAGTCATTTTGGAACCTCAGCGTCAAAAACCCAGTGCTGCTGAGTCCATTTTCATTCTCTATGTGGCAACAGGTTGTTTCAACTAAAGGGCAATAGAGCAGAGTCTGATTTATACTCTAACTTCAAATTGGTGCTCAACACATCGGTGCTCCACAGCAAGAATGTGTGGCTGAATTAAATATGGCTTTAGTCATACATTCCTTGAAATTTTGCTTTACATCAATTTTGGACGATTGAATATTCTATACGTATTATGTTTGGTTTCAATCTGAACAAATCGTGTATCTCCAAAATTCCTTCCCTAATGTTCTCTGTCCTACTGTTCTCTGATAAAGCATTCCTTGTAATCTACTCCAACAACATTTCCAGTTGTGTCCTAATACTTCTCATGGTAGCATGATCAAACAAGGTTTTTGACATTGATACAATGAAACTCCTTGTCACTTCCCAATAAAGTTAGAGCCGACACTATAACGTTCTTTCTTAGTCCAGAAAGTCACCCGATTGCCCGTAATATATAACATTGAGTAACTTATAAGCTATTGGGGTGGCACAACGGTGGAATAACTACCATGCTGCACCAGAGACCCAGGTTCGATCATGCCAATGGGTGCTGTCTGTGCAGAGAATGGCCTGTTTCCATGCTGTACCTCTAAACTATAATGTATTCTTTTAGAAATGTAATTAAAAAATACAGTTTCTTATCTGGGAAATCTTATAAAAATCCAAGGTGCCTGACAGTCCTACTCCATAACTGCATTATTTATTAACCTACACAGACCCAGTTAAAAAAATCTCATCTAAACAAAGGTCAGCGGATGGACTATTGAATTCTATTTAGTCATGAAGCATGGAAACAGGCGCTTCAGCCCAAATTGTCCATACCGACCAACATGTCCCATCTACATTAGTCCCACCTGCCTGCGTTTGGCCCATATCCCTCTAAACCTGTCCTATCTATGTACCTGCCCAAATGTTTCTTAAACGCTGCTATAGTACCTGCCTTAACTACCACCTCCTGCGGCTTGCTCGACTGCACCGACCGCGGGAGAAATAAAGAGGAAGAAGTTGGAATTTTTTGCCTTCCATCTCAATGAGGAATGTGGGGAATCCACTGTGGTGGATGTTTATGCTAACTTTTATGTATTTGTGTGTCTTTTTTTTGTATGGCTGTATTGTAATTTGCATAGCACTGGTACATGTGACAATAAACGACCTTCGAAACCTTTGTTCCATACACCCACCATCCTTTGTGTTGAAAACGTTACCCCTCAGGTTCTTATTAAATCTTTCCTGCCTCATCTTAAACCTATGTCCTCTGGTTCTCTATCTCCTCTACTTTGGGCAAGGGACTCTGCAGTTACTGTTCTTGCCTCAATAACTTTATCTGGCAGCTCATTCCACTGATCTATTCCTCTCATAATTTTGTACACCTCCATAAGATCACCCCTCATCCTCCTGCGCTCCAAGGAATATAGTCCTAGCCTGCTCAACCTCTCCATATAGTTCAGGCCGTCGAGTCCTGGCATAATTCTTGTAAATCTTCTCTGCATCCTATCCAGTTTGACCAAACTAAATGGTGCATCTAAACCTTCACCCAAAGGGGCTTCATGATGCCAAATATGCTTGAGCACGTACAAAACCTCATCTCATGATAAATAAATAAAGTATGTGGTCTCAGCATGAAGCATTGTGATGAAAATGCTCTAAATTGCCATAAATTATACAAGAAGCCTGATGATTTTCAGGCCAATCATTGAATTTAACCAGCAATGAATCCAATTTAAAGATAGCGTGATAGAGGTTCACAGTGTGACAGGAAGATTAGGATGGAAGGCTGGAAACAAACCAGTTTATTCCTTCAATGTAAAATTTTTACAGAATTTTTCATGGGGAAAGGGGTAAGAATTTCCAGATCTCTCTTTTTATACTGTGTAATATATATGAAGAAAAACATCATCACCTTCTCCTGTTGCAAATTCTGCAATGGACGTTCCATTGGTAATTGTTGGTTGAATTTCATTCACTCTACAATCCTCACTGGTGCTCGTGGAAATAGAGTGGTGTTGCAGCCTCTGATAAGCAACATTCTGTTTGTATCGACTGAGTAACATCAGTGATGAACCCGCAAGAATAATGCTACACAGTAATACCACCATCGTACTTATAACCTGTAAGTGACACACGTGGAAAGGAATCAGAAATATGTCCACACAGCTTTGAAAGCAAATTTGAAGGTCAAATTAACAGGAAGTACAGAATACAAGCCAACAAATATTTCTTCTGGTCAATATTCTTACTGTACATGGGTCATCATAATGGGCTTTTGCAACAGGAGGTCAAATTGTTTCCTTCCTTTTTGGATTCTAGATTCATCCAATGGGCAGATGAGATAAGTTTAACTTGGCATCATGTTCGACACAAACATTGTGTGCCAAAGGGCCCATGCTATGTTCTAAATTACTGTACAAATTTAAATTCTGCAACCACAACAGTGGGATTTAAACTCGTCACTGGATTGTTAGTCCTGGCCTCCATATGACTCGGGTTCTAACAGACACTGTGTATGTCTTAACTGCATCAGTCTTCCCAAAATGCATGAACTCAAGTTCCAGGATTAAATATCATCTGCCATTTCTCTACTTTTTACAATCAACTGATCAATATCATTCTGTAAACAAAAGACTATCTTCATTCCTATTAACAGTTTCCATATCTTCAGCAAATCTACTAATAATTACTCCCAAGTTCATATCCCGATCATTAATGTAAAAACAAACAGCAAGGATTCCAACACTGATCCCGAGGTTACTGGATCACAGACTTCCAATCCCATAAGCAGCTCCCGCCCATCGCCCTCTGCCCATCACCAAACTATCTTTAGATCCAAGCTTTCATTGGGGTAGGTGTGAAGATGTGGTGAAGAACAAGACTGGAGTCCAAGAAAGGGAATAAAATTGAATCCCTTCTTGGAGAGTTACACAGAGTTATAAAGGGATGGACAATGTAGAAACAAGGTACTGCAGACGCTGGTTCACACAAAATGACACAAATTGCTAGAGTAACTCAGCAGATCAGGTAGCATCTCTGGAGAATATGAATTGGTGATATTTTGGGTCTTCAGATGAAGGGATGGATGAACCTCCATTGTCTCAGCATTTCCAATATCACTAAACTGTGGAGGTTTCACTATAGACATTTATTGCTGACAAATATGGAAACATGTGGACATTTATTGTTCATCCCTAGAACAGCTATGGAAACTACTGTCACACAGTTCCACTATCCCAGATTCAGTGCTGACCTCAAGTGCTGTCTGTGGAGAGTTTGCATGTTCTCCCTGTGACCACAAAGATTTCTTCACAGGGCTCAGTTTCCTACCACATCCCAAAGACATACAGGTTGGCTACTGTAAACCTCAAGATAGCAATCGGCAAAAAAAACTAAATGGTTTGAAGGTAGTGCAAGGTATGAAAGTGAGGAATGCTTTCTGGAACTCATCCGACCAATACCTGGATCAGGATTTTTTTTAGATCCTAAAGTGTAAGAATAATTGCTCAATTTAGAGAGATAATGCGAGTAGTGTCAAAATTTAGTTAAAGGGCTTTCTCACGGTGCGACCTGACGCAAGACTTAACAAGAGTTTAACATCGTGGGAACCTCCTGCGATAACAGTACGGCATTCGTGGACCACCGAGGACCTCCGTGGCGCTAACGGCAGGTAGTCGTGTAACTTTGTAAGGTCGGGAGAAAATTCAAAATTTTTTGAATTTCTCCAAGAGTGACTTGAGCACTTTTTGGTGAGCGTTGCAACATTAATAATAATAATAAATTTTATTTATGGGCGCCTTTCAAGAGTCTCAAGGACAACATTGTATGAACGCAGATGCCAGTGCGATATCCGTGCGATATCCGTAATGACTCTTGCGGGTACCGTGGGAACTCCCGCGAACGGTAAACCCGGAAGCTGGACAGAGGGGACAGAAGGTGAGTAAAAAAGGTGTTCTCAATATCCTTTATAAATGTCTGTATGTTAATATGTGTGTCTTTTCCTCTTGGGCATAACTTTGTTTCTGTTGGTGGCTCCACATTTTATGATAGCCTGAAGTGTGATAAAGCTTTTACCTCAGCAGTTTGATTGTCAGTGCTTGTTTACCTCATTGTTAAATAAATATATTTTTTACTATCAGCTTGATGTCTGCAATTCTTCATTAACACATCACTACAAGATGAATGTCTCTAATGTTATAATCCCTCTCATGCTGAAACACAAAATAGTTGAAGGGAGGTGATATAATCACATTTTCATTAAGTTTCATTAATGAGTGTTCAGGTCCATCAATTGTTGAGCTATTTAAACGTTTGAAAGTTTCACCTCTCGGTAGAAAATAAAATAAGCCAATCAGCACGGTAAATGTGAGACAAAGTCTTTATTCCTATTTGACAATATAAAAAGACGACTTCTTGCACATATTGAGAGAAGGTGCATCACACCAAACATTTGTCTATAAAAGGGCCTCGCAAACACGAAAATCAACAAATGAGGCACGCGAGATTATTTAAAACACATTATATCCATCAACCTCCGCTACAAGCGTGAACTCAGGCATTTAAAGGGACAATGCAATGTTTTAAACGCCAGGTTTTGCGGACGAACATCTTATAGGAAGCACTTTTCAGAGGACAACACTAGGAAGTCAGCTTATAACATGCAGTAGTGTTCCTGTGGTCGGCTACCCATCAATATAGCTGTCCTGCCACGGCACACTCCCCAATTGTGAATTGTAGTAAGCGCAGAGATGGTCTCTTTGCTCTTTCACACTGGATGTGCCCGAGTTACCTTTCAAACGCTGCAGTGAGACCATTTTCAACTTGTTCGCACCACTTCTCCAAGCACCTAGTGTTACTTCCCCTGTGTCACTGTCCACTATGTCACCATCCTGGATGGATGTTGCTGATCCAGCAGCTGCACCTCTCAATCGGATCAGGTTGTGCAGAACACATGCTGCATATACTATACTCTCCACATTCTTGGGCCTCTGCTCCATTGTCTTGAGCAAGCATCTAAATCTGTTTGCCAAGATGCCAAAATAAATTTTTACTACCCTCCTGGCCCTTGACAGCCTGTAATTGAAGATCCTCTGTTCCCTAGTTAGATTCCTCTGTGGATATGGCTTCATAATCCAGGGCCGTAGTGCAAAGGCTTCATCAGCAACCATCGCATATGGGATGTCCGGGCTGTCTTCTCCTGACAGAGGTTCTGGATCAGGCATGCCTGCTGTTCCACCTTCCATTTTCTTTCCAAGCCAGGTTTCTTTCCAAATCCGGCCATCACCAACACTTCCAGGTGTGCCCACATTCACATACAGGAAGTTGTAGTTATAATCAACCACCGCCATGAGTACAATTAAGTGGAATTTCTTGTAATTGAAATAATTTGATCCACCTCCGGGTGGTTTACGAATTGCCACATGCTTGCCATCCAAAGCCCCACATGTGTGAGCAAAGTTCCACCTGTTTTCAAACCCCAGTGCAACTCTCTTCCACGCATCTGGTGTACTGGGGCATTCCATCACTTCAGCTGAATAAAATTGGATGATCGCCTCACAGGTTTCTCGGACAATACCACAGATGCTGTTGGTGGCGACAAGAAAGTTGTAAGATAGACTTTTATAAGAATCGCCTGAGGCCAAGTAGCGGAGGGTGATTGCTATGCGCAAACCTGGTTCCAGTGCCTTTCTCATTACAGTGTCAGTCTTCTTCAGCAGAGGTCTCAAATTATTCTTCAGCTCATTAAAGAGCTCGGGTGAAATTCTGACAAAGTTTTTGAATGCACTTTTATCCTCTTCGCACAGCACATTAAGCAGTTGCTCATATTGTCCAAATTGAGGTCTCCGTTGAAACATGGGCTTAACCCAGTGAGACTTCCTCTTAATTCTCGTTTTAATTAATCTCACCCTTCTGCCTTCACGCAAGCGTTTTCGATGCACATGTTGCGCTAATGCATACAGCGCGTCAATGAAAATAACAACCAGCCTGTACTCGAACCAACTTTGTATAGGCATGTCTGCAAATGAGCCAATTCTACGAGCGGAGGATATTTATATAGTGTGTGAAAAAAAGTGACATCATTTGTGCCACGTGATTAACTACACTACAGTCCACGATGTTCATTCACGATTAACGGGAAAGATCGGGAGACGGACAAGTCACTCGCACAAATGACAGAATTGCCGAGTACCGTGGGAACTCTTTATCTACCCCCCGTTATATCGTGCGGAACTCGTGCTGGACCACGACCACTTCACTCTGGTGACATCTTGCGTCAGGTCGCACCGTGAGAACCGGCCATTAGGGAGTTTAGTGAGACATGAAGGAGACCAGTCCACATATTAGACAGAAATGTTAGTAAACAGATTAATGAGTCTACAGTGAGAAATCTTGAAGGTCAGATGGAGGGCGCACAGACTTCCAAGCCAAAAGACATCTATCAAACATTCCTAAATAATTGGGAGATTTGCTCTTACCTGATAATTTCCATAAAAGAATGCTGAATCACCCAATGATTGCATATCTGGATGACCAATAATTAATAGGATCCCCACAATGAATGCTGGTATCCTAGTAAAACAAAAAAGACATTGGAATAACAAATCAATAATTCACTGCTATAAGGAAAAGATACATTATTTGAGATGTTCATCATAAAAGATTATTATTGCACCCATACCAGCAAACGTCAAAATAGTAAAATTATTTGCAGGTTTCCCAACCAATGGATGAGATGATAACATGTACATCTCAATTTCAATCTCAGCACTGAAACGCAACTTAACTGATTTATTAAACTGCTCATAGAGAAAGGTGACCCAAAGATTTACAGGCATTTTACAGGGACATATAACATCAGGAAAACAATGAACAGTGACCCATAGAAAGGCCATAATGTTTGAGGGAGTTCATTGATTTCTTGCAGCCATTGATTCAAAAATCTTTCCCCAATATTTATCAGGGGAAAGCAGAAAACTAGAGTTGACCCTTCAACCAGAAGCCAAGGAGGATGCGTCTGACCACAAATGTTTAGCTAAAGAGCAAGTTTTAAAGAGTCTCAAAGGAGAAAGGGGTAAAGGGGAGGTTGAGATTCCAGAACAAAAGCAGCTGAAGTTGGACAACAGTGCAATGATTAGATTCAGACTTATCCTCTGCTCACAAATAAGAAGCTAAGACGCGTCAAGTTGAGAATCGTGCATCAGCCTGGTGACAAAGTCCTTTCTCATCAATCACTCTGTAATTCCCTAAGTTGATTTGAAACCAACACAAAGATAATTTGTCTATTCTATCCTTTGGTTTAAGATCGTTACAGATATTTTGGCTTTGACTTCAGCATAAAGATGCTAGGTCTATTATCATTGAGAAGTCCGTCTGAAGAAGGATCCCGACCCGAAATGTCATCTATCCGTGATCTCCAGGGATGCTGCCCGACTGCTGAGTAACTCCAGCACTGAGTCTTCTTCTGTCAATCAGCATCTGCAGTTCCTTATTTCTACAATACCTCTAGTTTTTTCCTCCTTTAATTGAGCTACCCTCCACCATTCATAACTGAATGCAGTAGAATTGTGGATCTTTGATTTGACCCGTTGTTTAGGTACAGCAAAAACCATTTTTATTGCTTGCCATCCAGTTCGCCAAAAGATTATACATGATTACAATCAAGTTGTCCACAGTGTACAGATACAGGATAAATGGTATTACGTTTAGTGCAAGATAAAGTCCAGTGAAGTCCGATTATAGACAGACTGAGGGTCTCCAAAAGGTAGAAAACGATCAGGACCACTCTCTAGTTGGTGATAGGATGCAGTGAAGTAAGTGAAGCAAACAGTCACCTCACCATTGCAGAGACCTTGTCTGTACTCTCTAGTGGATGGGAAAATCCTATCTCTCCACTACAAAGAACAGGAGTTATTTATTGTGCCTTGGTGAATATTTACTCCACACTCAAACCTCAACAAACCGAATATTTGCTCTGTTGTTATTTATGGAGAATGTTCCTTCTATAAATTGTATGTCATGTTTTTTCTTACAGCATATACTCAAAGTTCCTTCACTAACAGGAAAATGCCTTGGGATGTCCCAAGCTCTTGAAAATTGTTATGCAATGTAAATATTTTCAATTGGCTACAATTTGATAAGTATGCCCTGAACAAGATGGGCAAGACTGAACAAGATGGGCAAGACTGAACAAGATGGGCAAGACTGAACAAGATGGGCAGCACATTGGCACAGAGTTAGAATTGCTGCCTTGCAGCACCAGAGACCCGGGTTTGATCCTGTCTACGGGTGCAGTCTGTACGGAGTTTGTACATTCTCCCTGTGACCGCGTGGGTTTTTTCCGGGTGCTCCGGTTTCCTCCCAGACTCCAGAGACGTACATGTTTGTAGTTTAATTGGCTTCGGTAAGTTGTAATATTGTCCCTAGTGTGTGTAGTTTAGAGCACAGGGTGATTGCTGGTCTGCATGTATTCAGCAGGCCGAAGGGCCTGTTTCCATGCTGTATCTCTAAAGTTTTAGAATTGCAAGTTGCAGTTCTGCAGAGAAGCGCCAACTGTTCAAAGGTTTCAAAGCTCTTTTATTGTCACGTGATCCAATTAAGGTACAGTGATATTCGAATTACCATACAGCCATACGAAAAAAAGCAACAAGACACACAACTACATAAAAGTTAACATAAACATCCACCACTGTGGATTCCCCACATACCTCACTGTGATGGAAGGCAATAAAGTCTAATATTCTTTCCTGTGCCAACCACATCCAAATCTACACACTGCAACACAGACTTTGGAGATACGATGAAGGCCTGATACCAGTGGGCTCTCAACACGCCTGGAGGGGGGGTCCATGGTGAGAGACTTAAAGCACTTAGCATCTGGATTCAACTTTATGCCAACTTTGTAGGAAAAGGAAGGGTGACGTTTTGGGTCTTCTTCAGACTCCAGGAAGGAAAACAGAATGGAAGTCAACTGTAGGAATGAGCTGCTGAGCTGCAGCAGATTTGACTGGTTATGCTCTGTGGGTGGGTGGCGTGGGTGCAAGGTGTGGGGATTTCCAAGCAAAGCCTAAACCAAGCTTCAAATGCACCTATCCAATGTTTCTATTGCTGAGTGAGAAAATAAGATCTGATGGAGATGGGAAAACATTATTTTACATTAAAATTATGGACAGAATAGTAGTTATCGTCAGTCTGTCCTAATTCCATTGTCTTGGAATTTGCTCGGGTTTCACTAGCAATTCTACCTCGAGAGGCAGTGAGCTTTGGTCATCCACACTCCTACAGAATCCCAAACCTACTTGAGTTCCAAAACAAACTTGAGCTGTGCTCTGCTGTGGACCTTGCCGAGAAGCTCTTGGATGAGTTGGTGTAGAAAGGAACTATAGATGCTGGTTTATACCAAAGATAGACACAAAGTGCTGGAGTAACTCAGCGGGTCACACAGCACATCTGGAGAAAAATGGGTGAGGTTTCGGGTAGTAACACTTTCAGTCTGAAGAAGCACTGTGTCTATCTTGGATGAGGTTATTCATTTGACTAAGGAACATTGGGGCAATGGGGAAGGAGATTTAATTTTAATTATCAGTGGTTTGTTTCACAGTTTAATTGTTTAAAACCATTTTATCCGGCTTGTGACTATTTAATTTTTGTTTAGTTCATTGGGATTCAAATAGAGAGCTTTGATAGTCAGCAAAACTGGACAAAGGGCTTTTCCTGCTGTCAAAGGCTTCCAGAGGAATTTTGTGGTGGGAATTGTTCTGGCCAGGCCCTGTCAACCTACGACATTGATTTCAATCCAGATTCCAATTCCACTGGGGCTCATCTCATGGTCCTAACTCCAAGAAATTGGCATCCAAACCCTGCAAAGGGAATCTCATGGGGGAAAAAGTACGGCACAATGGCTTTGTTGTTAGAGCTGCTGCCTCGCAGTGCCAGAGACCCGGGTTCAATCCTGATCTCAGGTGCTATGCGTGTGGAGTTTTGTACGTTCTCCGTGACCGTGTGGGTTTCCCCCGGGTGCTCCATTTTCCTTCCACATCACAAAGACATGCAGGTTTGTAGGTTAATTGGCCGCTATGAATTGCCCCTAGTGCGTGGGGAGTGGATGCAAAAGTGGAATAACATGGAACTAGTGTGAACAGGTGATTGATGGTCAGAGTGGACTCGGCGGGCCAAAAGGCCCATTTCCAAGCTGCATCTTTCAATTAATCAAAGGTGACAAGTGCAGCCCATTCAAGGACATCTGGATCATTTATATTAGAAAGCAAGTAAAGAGATATCACTTCCCTCTAAAAGACACAGAGTGCTGGAATAACTCAGCAGTATCTCTGGAGAACATGGATAGGTGACATTTCAGATTGGGATCCTTCTTCAGACCCGACCCGAAACATCACCTATCCAAGTTTTCTGTAGATGTTGCCTGATTGAGTAACTCCAGCACTTTGTGTTTTTGATTTTGTAAACCAGCATCTGCAGTTCCTTGTGTCTTCACTCTCCCATTTGTTGATGATTTTAAAAAATTGCCACCCAAATGTAATTTTTTGCAGCCACAATATCTGCAAAGTATCTCGGCATCAGGGCAAAGATTCAATATAAACGTTCTCTTACCCCCATCCAGCAACAATGAAGAACCCTTTGTGCTCAGAAATATTTTTCTCCAACAGAAATAACGATAGTGCTATCAAACCTGATAAAGTAATTTACAAGAAGTCAGTTCGTGCATTGCAATTACCATTCATATATTTATCAGAACTTTAATTATTATAACAGCAGATCAAATTGATTCTCCTGTTCTTAAAAAATCAAATAATTGATCAATTTATCTGCAAGCATTTAGAATTTTTATGATGTTAGCAATCTGAAAGTTTACAGGAGAAAGCACCACTATACAGGGCCACATGTCTGGACCTCAATTGGTGCAGGAAAAGGGGAAAGGTATTTGATGGAATTAAAACAAAAAATGTCAAAGAAACAGTGAGGCAAGGAAGTTAGAGATCAGGAAAGGATGATGCAAATGCATCAAGAGAGAAAAGGCAGTAGACAGTAAAGTTATGCAGTAGGAATACAATCAAGAAAGCAAGTGGGGTCATTGATAAACGACATATCAAAAATGGCCAAATAATCACATAAATTATATTTTACGATTGAGGTATGCCAAATGAAAATGTCAACGCAGCTGTTAAGTGTTTGGATAAATCACAAATAAACTGTAAATGGTGGATTTTAAAACAAAAACAGAAAATGTTGGAAAATCATTAGTCAAATAGCATCTGGGGAAAAAGGGTAATTTTCTGCTCATTTTTTAAATGGTCTACATTCTAGGCACCTTACCTGTCCATACATATGCACTATACAGTGAACTATACAGCACAATGAATCCCAGAACTTGACCAAGAAGACTATTTTGTTTGATGATAACATACCACACGATCATTCCTATACAGATCATACACTGGAAAACAATTTTAAAAGTAACAATGTAAATATATTTTCTATTGACAGTGTATACAATATTCACTATGTGAGCAAAAGAATCAGACTTTTCAATTTTCTTCTACAGTCAAATTAATTACATTCACTGCAGGCAAAAGAGACTACAGATACTGGAATCTTGAGCTAAACACAAAGTGTTGGAAGAACTCAGCAGGTCAGGTAGCATCTGTGGAGGGTAATACATAATTGATGTTTCGGGTCGGGACCCTTCAGTTGGGGTGACATCTCAACACATCAATTGGTTATTTCTCATCATAGATGCAGCTGACCCACTAAGTTCCTTCAGCAGTTTGTTTTTTGCTTTGGATTTCCTTCATTCTCTGGGTCCTGCTGAACATCAGAACTTATACCTTTTTTGTAAATGCAATCATGGCACACGACTATTATTGGGAGGCCTGCATTTACCGCCCACTTATTGGGATGCTGCAGGGGAACTTCCTTTTAGACTTCCTAGGCCATTCAGCAGAGCAGTTGAGTTAAGGGCAAATCTGGAATCATATAAAAGCCAATCTAGGTAAGAAGGGTCCCGACCGAAACGTCATCTGTACATTCCCTCTACAGATGCTGCCAGATCCACTGAGTTACTCCAGCACTTTGCATTTTGCTCAAGATTCCAGCATCTGCAGTTCCTTGTGTCTCCGAGTAAGAAGAGCATGTTTAGTTTCCTCAGTAGACATTTATGAACTAGTCGTGCTTGAAGAACAATCCAAGAATTTCCAGAAAAACTATTATTGATACTACCTTTTTATCCCAGATTTATTTATTTGGCTGACCTCAATTTATAAATTGCCATGGTGGTATTTAAACTCATATCACCAAATGTCTGAATTTATCTATCCAGTAATATAACTGAATGAATGATAAATGAATTTATCTATCCAGTAATATAACTGAATATAATATAAATGAATTGCCTCATATTGTGTTTTGAATTGAATTCTGTCTTTAATTTGTGTACTAGTCATGTCTCTACTATTTATTTCATTCCGCTTACATGTTTTTCCTCTACTTGCTAAATTTTTGTAAGGTGTCCTTGAGACTCTTGAAAGGCCCCCATAAATAAAATGTATTATTATTATTATTATAACCACTGTGATACGTTTAAAGGAGGTTCTGTCTAAATAAAAAGTGGTGATAAGACAGCTTTGAGGTTTATGTGACCTACGTGAACATTAGCATGCATTTGATCAAGCCCCATGTGGCAGATTCATTAGAGATGTAAAGGTAGGAAATTGGATCCAACATTGGCGGACTTGCAGGAAGCAAAGGTGAACAGATGCTCAAACAACTCCAAAGATAGTGCGCAATGGGGTTCCACAAGGTTCAGAGCTGGAAGCTTCATTTTTTTAAATTACATAGGTAAATGATTTAGATTTAAAAGTAGGGGACATGATTACAAGACAGTCAAGTAATATAAAATCCACCTATGTAGTGGATGTTCAGGATGAAATCTCCAGACCAGCAAAATATCGATGAAAAGATGAAAAGTGAGAAATTGAGTTTAATTTGTGAAATATTACATTTTGGGATGACAAGCAAGGAATGGAAATAGGATTAATGAGAGAGGCATGAGAGGAGATTTCTGGGGCCTTGACAGAGATTTTTTGTACCCTATCCAGTCACAGACCAGATCTGAAAGGACTGGAGCATAGCCAACGTTATTCCTTTGTTTAACAGTCACCATGGCTTTACGTGGGGTAGGTAATGACTTACAAACTTGAGTTAGGTTCGTGAGGATGATGATTGATGAGGGCAGGGCAGTAGATGTATGTACATGGACTCTAGTAAGACATTTAACAAAGTCCCTCATGGTAGGCTAATCCTGAAGATTAAGATACATGGATCCAGGGTGACCTGGTAGATTGGATTCAAAATTGACATCTACAGAAGACAGAGGGTCGTTGTGATGCGGTGTTTCTCTGACTGGAAGACCCGTGATGTTCGCAGGGATCAGTGCTGTTATTTCTGTTCATGATATGGATAATTTGGACAAAAATGTTGATGCCTCAAAGCACAGAATATAGAGCAGGGATGACATACTGATTAGGCCATACTTAGAGTACTGCATGCCGATCTAGACATCACATCACAGGAAAGTTGTAATGACATGCGGAAGGGCTCAGGAAAGAATAACAAGGATAGAGCAGTTTACTTATGCGGAAAGATTCGCTAAGATGTGTTGATTCCTTTGGAACAGAGAGATTGAATAGAGATCTAATCAATGTACCTAAAATCTGACACCTGACATGGACAGGATGGATAGATAGGGATAGATAGGGAATAAAGACTGAAAGATAAGGAGAGGTTGAGAACAAAGTTGTAATCTAGAATTTACTGTCTGCAAGAACCATAAAGATACTTGTTCATTTTGCAATTAAAAATATCTGCCAGGCAGATGGACGAGTGTAGAACCTGGCAGTTCATCAGAATGTGGTGGAAATACATAAAAATGGCATAATTATTAGATGAGTGTAGATGGGTGGACGATGTGGACTTGTTGGACAGAAGAGCCTGTTTCTATGCTGTATCTCTCTCTGACTCTCTAATGCACCAGGGAGTTTGCAATAAATTAATAATAATAATAATACATTTTATTTATGGGCGTCTTTCAAGAGTCTCAAGGACACAAAAATTTAGCAGGTAGAGGAAAAACATGTAAGGGGAATGAAATAAATAGTAGAGACATGACTAGTACACAAAGTAAAGACAGAATTCAATACAAAACACAATATGAGGCAATTAATGCACAGATGAAAAGGGAGGGGGATGTGGGGCTAAGGATAGGCAGAGGTGAAGAGATGGGTCTTGAGGCGGGACTGGAAGATGGTGAGGGACACGGAATTGCGGATCAGTTGGGGGAGGGAGTTCCAGAGCCTGGGAGCTGCCCTGGAGAAGGCTCTGTCCCCAAAACTGCGGAGGTTGGACTTATGGATGGAGAGGAGACCGGCTGATGTGGATCTGAGGGACCATGAGGGTTGGTAGGGGGGAGAGGAGGTCAATGAGATATGGGGGGGCCAGATGGTGGAGGGCTTTGTAGGTGAGGATCAGGATTTTGTAGTTGATCCGGTGAGAGATGGGAAGCCAGTGAAGTTGTTTGAGGACTGGAGTGATGTGATGCCAGGATTTGGTGTGGGTGATGAGTCGGGCGGCTGCGTTCTGGACCAGTTGGAGTCGGTTGATGTAGGTGGAGCTGATGCCAAGGAGAAGTGAGTTGCAGTAGTCCAGTCGGGAGGAGATGAAGGCATGGATGAGTCTTTCAGCAGCGGGAGGTGTGAGAGAGGGTCTGAGTTTGGCGATGTTGCGGAGATGAAAGAAGGAGGTTTTAATGACATGGCGGATGTGAGGCTCAAGGGAATTAGCAAGTATGATGTTTAATAAAGACACAAGAGTCTGCTGATGCTGGAATCTTGATCAAAACAAAACTACTGGAGGAATTCAACGGGTCAGGCAACATCATAGGAGGAAAATGCATATATGGACGATGGTCTTGCAAAAGGGCTCCAATTGTAAACATTGTCGTCCACTTCCCTTCACAGATGCTGCCTGACCCACTCAGTTCCTCCAGTCGTTTGTTTTTCGTACAAGAATGAAGCTTAGCTGTTTTAACATTATTCTTAACACAGATGCATCAGAATGTTGAACTATATTCAGTTACGCATCCAAGCCGATGAAAGATTGCTATTTTAAAGAGAAAACTCAATAAAATAGCAATTTAAAAAAAACTGCTGTTGGCAAAACCAAAATAGAAAATGCTAGAAAGATTTGGCAAGTCGGGGAGCATCTGTGAAAAAAGGAACAGAGTTAATATTTCAGGTCAATTACTTTCCTCAAGATTTCAGCCATAACAGAATATACTTTGTGTTATAAAGAAACATTTCATTATTGATCCAATTTATTTTGATTCAAGTTTGCAATATTGGCAGGAAGAATTTATACCCATCAGCCCAATTACTTCTAAGTAAAAGCAGTCACAAAGCAATCACAATAATGTACCATTAAATATCCTTACCTGTGCAATTAGCAAGTTGAGAGTATATAAATGAGGCAGCTGTTTAAATCTCTTATTCAATAGCATGACAGCTACTGTCCAGATCTACAGAAAGAACAAAACTGTGCATGCATAAACGGTTTCAAATTAAAATGGACAAAGTGACTATCTCAATTGTTATAAAGAGTATCAGAGAAACAACAGAATCATTGCAATTTTAATTAATGGGCAAATATTTGCATCTCTCAGTGTTGCTGCTGGTAAACCTGGGGATATTCTGCTTTATCGTGCTTGTACTGGAGAACAAAAGGGTGCAGATTCTTGAATCTGATAGGAAAAGGTGAACCAAATTAGGAGGGATGGTGGCAGATAGGTACATCAGTGGGAGGAGAGAGGAGGAAAGGGGAGTGGTGTGGGTAGTGAGCAGTGGCTCCTGCAACTCTCCTTTCTTTGTTCCAGATCCCCCCACATACAGTCCCTTGTGTCTTCATTAACCTTGTTAGAGCCGTGTTTAGACCAGATTAGTTAAGAACAGAATTCCTGCCCTGAAGAAGGGTGGGTTTTTAATAAAGTTCCAATAGTTTTGTGGTCACTATTAATAACATTTGCTGTTTCTAAGCTTTTAAATTCCAGAATGTTCACTGAATTTCAATTCTGTAGCTATGCCATTATAGAATTTCAACTTCCATTGGATTGTTAGTCCTGCCGTGAGTCAACATCAATCATTTTCTTGTTTTTATCAGCTTTTTTTTTTAAAGCAGTATCTATAATAAGTCTGAAGAAGGGTCGAGACCCAAAACATCACCAATTCCTTTTCTTCAGAGATGCTGCCTGACCCGCTAAGTTACTCCAGCTTTTTGTGTCTATAATCACTAGACTGCCTTAAATGTTTGGTTGTGATTTTTTATGATTTGAATTTTATACATCTAACTAAAACAATTACACTTATGGCATATTCTTTACACTTGTAACAAATAAATCAATGGTATCAATTTTGGATGTAAAATATATCACTGGCTTCATTGATAAAAAAATCTAAGAAAATTTAAGTTGACAATTTGGAAAAAAAAAGATAATTTTAACTAGGATTAACAGCAATCCTTAACTGCAATAAATGGAAAAAAATAATAATTTGTATAATTGTTAAAATGTCAGTAAATGCTCATGTTAGATTGACAGGCAAGACAGGTAAGAATAAGGAACCTTTGATGATGAGAGAAATTGAGGCTGCTCGGGAAAAGAAAGAGGTGTGGGTGATGTACAGGCAACTGGGATTAACTGGAAGAATTAACTAGGGGAAGGAGGAGCATACTTAAAAAGTAAATCAAGAAGGCAAAATGGAACACGAGTTAACTCTAACTCAGATTAACTATATTGAGGGGAAAAGGATGAGGAGAGAGATAGTAGGGCCCCTCAGAAACTAAAGTGATTATCTTTATGTGGTCAAAAAGTGGGAGAGGTTGGGCAGGCTAGAGGCTTATTCTTTCGAATACGGGAGGTTGAGGGATGATCATAGAGGTGTATAACATCATGAGGGGAATAGGTAGGGTGAATGCACAGTCCTTTTTCTTGGGATGGCGGAATCAAAAACTAGAGAGCATCGGTTTAAGATGAGAATGAAAGATTTAAAAGGAAGCTCAGCGGCAACTATATTACACAGAGAATTGAGAGTGTATGGAATGAGCTGCCATATAAAGTTTTCAAGAAGGAACTGCAGATGCTGGAAGATCGAAGGTACACAAAAATGCTGGAGAAACTCAGCGGGTGCAGCAGCATCTATGGAGCGAAGGAAATAGGCGACGTTTCGGGTCGAAACCCTTCTTCAGACTGATGGGGGGTGGGGGAGAGAAGGAAGGAAAAAGGGAGGAGGAGGAGCCCGAGGGCGGGGGGATGGGAGGAGACAGCTCGAAGGTTAAGGAAGGGGAGGAGACAGCAAGGGCTAGCAAAACTGGGAGAATTCAACGTTCATGCCATCCGGACGCAAGCAACCCAGGCGGAATATGAGGTGCTGTTCCTCCAATTTCCAGCGTTGCTCACTCTGGCAATGGAGGAGACCCAGGACAGAGAGGTCGGATTGGGAATGGGAGGGGGAGTTGAAGTGCTGAGCCACCGGGAGTTCAGGTAGGTTATTGCGGACTGAGCGGAGGTGTTCAAGGTAAGTACAGTAACAACAGAGTCTCTTGCCCAGAGTAGGGGAATTGAGAACCAGAGGACATAGGTTTAAGGTGAAGAGGTAAAGATTTAATAGGAACTTGAGGGGTAACTTTTTCAAACAAAGGGTGGTGGGTGTATGGAACGAGTTGCTAGAGGAGGTAGTTGCAACTATTGCAGCATTTAAGAAACAACTAGACAGGTATATGGATCGGGCAGGTTTGGAGGGATATGGGCCAAAATCAGGCAGGTGGGATGTGTGTAGATGGGAGATATTGGTCGCTGTGGGCAAGTCGGACCGAAGGGCCCGTTTCCACACTGTATGACTCAATTTAAAAGATATTTGCCCAGATATATGGAGAGGAAAGATTTGGGGGCTGAAGGGCCGTATGACTCTATCAACCGCTGATGTTACTTGTCAGTTGGCACGAATGTTTTCTGTCAACTTAATTAACATCTTTCATGGATGTTAAAATTTTCAGCTGTAAGTTCAGTTTTATCCAAACATTTGGATCAATGTAACACTCATCTTAAAATCAGAAGGCTTTGAGTTCATGTCATAATCTCAGAGGTTGTTTCAGGGCAATAGAGAAGATGCTGCACAATATCTTTGAAGTGCCGTTTGTTGTGCACGAGGCACAACGATATGCAACGTAGAGGTGAAATTGCATGCACAGCAGAACAGAAACTGCCAGAGTCCATTCAAGGCCAAATGCTCAAAGCCCTCAGTGCCTATCTGGATTATACTCACACAAAAATTCAAATACAGTGCAGAATACCAATACTGCACAAACCAAGCAGACCATATTACAAGCTGAATCTTTCTATCAGATAAAAAGATCAACAGCTTCAATTTTTGTACGATTCATATCATGTGGTATGTCATATTTTATTTAGCTTAATTCAAATTGGTAGCAATTATTTCAGGTAGCTTATCTGGTTTTAAACCTCAATGCACAACTTTAAAAATAAAATCAGGGAAAATGCAGATTGACAACCCAAAGCCACTTAAATTACACAGGGAAATCTGCACATTGCACGTATCAGATTAAATCTACTTTCATTCACTTCAGTAGAAACAAATGACTTGAGGGAGGAGCAAGGCAAGTTTCACATAACTTGCATTGTTGAGAATTTGTAGATTTGGATTAAATGCATTTAACTGCTAGGTTTCAAGTGTTTTAGTGATTTCATTTGTTTACTTTTAATAGCTACTATTGATTATTTTTTTATGTTTCTGAACGTCTTGGATAGGAAAGGTTTAGAAGGATATGAACCAAATGCAGGCAAGTGGACCCAGCTTAGATGGGGCATCTTGGCCGGCATGGACATGTTGGGATGAAGAGCTTGTTTCCATGCTGTATGGCTCAAACATCAGAGACATCATATAGTTACATGAAACTTCCCTACAATTTTGGCAGCTCATTTATCCAAGGTTGTGGCTTAGCTACTCAGATGAAGAGTTTCAGGCTGATGTCACTCTGTTTTTGTTTCAGAGGTGCTGCAGGCAAAGGAATACAGAGTGTGGGTAGCTTACCAGATGGAACCATTTGGAGAATAATGCCGGGGCTACCTGAAGTGAGCGAAATCAAAAGGAGGACGACTGACTGAACTTTATTGCCTTGTTTATGTTATGTTAAGTTTATGTTAAGTTCTATCGTTCTTTCAATTGTGATGTGTTCTGTTAATTGTATGGCTGCATGGTAACTCAAATATCACTGTACCTTAATTGGTGCATGTGACAATAAATGTGAATTTGAATATTCCATTCCAATTGTGCTTTAACACCATACAAGCTAACACACCAACATGGATGTGCTTGTTCAGTCAAGCGTAATGATCAAAATGAGCTAACTACTAATGAGAATATATGCTAAACATTTAAAAATAATATCTGCACTTTGAAATGTCTTGATTTCAAGTAGACACTACTGGAAAATAATATTTACTACATCAGTACTGTAATTTGCTATGTGTAAGAAGGAACTTCAGATGCTGGTTTAAACTGAAGATAGACACAAAAATCTGGAGTAACTCAGCGGGACAGGCAGCTTCTCCGGAGAGAAGGAATGGGTGACGTTTCGGGTCAAGATCCTTCTTCAAACTGGTTAGGGATAAGGAAAATGAGAGATATAGATGGTGAATTGTAGAGATAAAGAACAATGAATGAAAGATATGCAAAAAAGTAACAATGATAAAGGAAACAAGCCATTGTTTGCTGTTTGTAGAGTGAAAATGAGAAGCTAGTGCGACTTGGGTTGGGGAGGGGGGGGGGGTAAGAGAGAGAGAGATAGGTAGAGAGAGAGAGAGAGAGATAGAGAGAGAGAGAGGAAGAGGGGGGGGGGAGGAGGAAGTGAGAGAAATCAATATTCATACCACTGGGCTGTAAGCTGCCCAAGCGAAATATGAGATGGCGTTCCTCCAATTTGCGTTTAGCCTCACTCTGAGGAGAAGACCTAGGATAGAAAGGTCTGTGTAGGAATGGGAAGGAGAATTAAAATGTCCAGCAATCAGGAGATCAGGTAGGTTCAGCTGGGCCGAACGAAGGTGTTCCGTGAAACGATTGCCCAGTCTGCGTTTGGTCTCGTCGATGTACAAGTCCACAAATTGAACTACGGATACAGTAGATGAAGTTGGTGGAGGTGCAAGCAAACCTCTGCCTAACCTGAAAGGACTGTCGAGGGAGGAGATACAGCGACAGGTGTCGCATCTTCTGTGGTTGCAGGGGAAGGTACCTGGGGAGGGGAGGGGGTGATTTGGGTGGGTAGGGATGAGTTAACCAGGGAGTTATGAAGGTAACAGTCTCTGCGGAACGGCGAAAGGGGTGGAGATGGGAAAATGTGGCTAGTGGTGGGATCCCATTGGAGGTGGCGGAAATTTTGTAGGAATATGTTGTATGCGACAGTTGATGGGATGGAGGGTAAGGACTAGGGGGACTCTGTCTCTGTTGAGACTAGAGGGAGTGGGAGCAAGGGCGGAACTACGGGGTACCGAAGAGACACGAGTGAAGGCCTCATCTATGATGGGAGAGGGGAACTCCCGTTCCCTAAAAGAATGAGGACATCTCGGATATCCGAGTATGGAACACCTCATCTTGGGCGCAGATGCGAAGTAGACGGAGGAATTGGGAGTAGGGGATAGTCTTTGCAGGAAGCAGGGTGGGAAGAAGTGTAGTCGAGATAGTTGTGGGAGTCAGTGGGTTTGTAATACACATCAGTCAATAGTCTATTTCCTGTGATGGAGACTGTGAGATCAAGAAAGGGGAGGGAGGTGTTGAAGATGGTCCAAGTAAATTTGAGTGCAGGATGAAAATTGGTGGTGAAGTTGATGTAGGTAGCACCGATGTAGTCATCAATGTAATGGAGATAGATTTGCTATTATATATGCAGAAAAGATGAAATAGCACAAAGAATTAAAGATTGCATATCTGTGGAGTACCAGATCAAATAATCTGTCCAGAAGAAATGGGAGAAATTAGACATTGGTGTGGAGAGGCAATGCAGCATCTATTTTAAAGGACTGTACTACATATTTCGAGAGCAGCATTTATGGCAGAAACAACCAGCATCAACTGGACATGCTAATTGTAGGCTCCTGCTAATGACATGACTATTAAGGCATGGGTATGATATCAGGAGAGTAAAATTAGAGCATGGTAAATAAACTACATAGAACATCTTTATTTTAATCTGGACACAAGAATCTATAATACTAAATTGCAGTGGAGTATGCATGCGGATGTATTTGTTGCATCATTACTCAATGTTTTACAGAATTATCTCTTGTATGCAACAAATATATAGGTTATGGTCATTTATTAAATTGACTTCTGACAATTTTACTGGTGCTTAAAGAATGAAACACAAATCTGCCCTTTTAAGCAATGGATATATTTAATTCCTGTTTATTTTAGTATTTTGAAAGATGTGAAATTATACAAAATTACTATGCAACGTATTAATTAGCAATGGGTATTAAATGCTTGGCAATCGGAGGCACATGTTTGGCAAGTAACAGACATGGGATTTTGCTAGAGTTAGTGGAAATTGTGGATTTTGTACATCATGGGGAATTTTGCAGATTGATGTGGCTAAGCAGTAGATTTTTACAGTAATCCAGTGATGGTGTAGCATTAATTGAAAAGGACATTATTGAGTGAATTATTGAAATATCAGTAATAAATATCTAGCATCAATTTAAATTGCATGTCATCTTGCATCTCAAAATATATACAAACCATGATCCTCATGAACAAGCATGGTTTGTTCAACTTTGAAAAATATATCAAAAAGTCCCAACATTTCATTAGCAATGGCAGAAAGTCATGGGGGATACAGTGTTTCAAAAGTATCTTTAATGTTACCAACCAGAAAAAACAGGGTGACAATGCTTAGATCAAAGCTGACATCCTGAATTGCTGACTGCAAAACCTCTGCATCCATGGACGGAACAGTCAAAAGCCACGCAGACACATACATGATGGGAGCAGAAACAAATGTATTTATCACCATCCCTGGAGACACCTGCAAAAATAAATGCTGTTTATTTTTAGAAGATTAAAATAAAAGCAAAAATTACCTACTATTTCATTGTCATGATTAGATAAATAAGGCTTTCTTCACTGCACATTTACACAAAGCTGGTACTTCCAGTTAAATATTTGAGTGTTTAAGAATGTTCTTCTGGTAAGGCAGGAGGGGGAAATCAACAGGAGCATTAGTTTTATTAACAGTATGTAACTTATCCGGCAGAGCAGGTATTAAGCTTGGATCACTCCCGAGCCCAAAACAGGCTGAGAATTCTTCAGAAAGAAATCCATGTATCAATGATAGTTTGCATAATTTTTTTAAGGGGAGAGTCTGTTGGACAGATTAGATTTGATTGTTTTTGGAAGAGGTAACTAACTTGGTTGTTAAGGGTTTGATATATGGACTGCACCCAGGCCTTTGACAAACGTTCTGCAGAAGAGACTGCCCCATAAGATCCAGACAAGGTGGTCAAGTTGGATTAGCAGCAGGTAAAACAAACTATTGGAAAAACGTGACGGATCAGGCAGTATCTGTGAAGGGATCACCAGTAGTTAGTTTTTTTTGTTTCAGATTCCAGCATCTGCAGTCTTTTCTGTGTCCAAATTGGATCAGAGATTGGCTTAGTTACAGGAAGCAGAGGATAATAATTGAAGATTATTTTTTGTGATTGGAAGCTTGATAGAATTTGGTTTTAAAAATGTGAGGCGATGCATTCTGGGAGGAGTAATAAAGCTAGGATATTCACAATGAAAGGTATGACCCCACACAGCATGGAGGACATTGGGATGTTGGCGTGTAGGAAGGAATTGCAGATACTGGTTTACACCAACGAGAGACACTAAGTGCTGGAGTAGCTCAGCAGATCAGGCTGCATCTCTGGAGAAAAGGAATAGGTGACATTTTGGATCGGAGCCCTTCTTCAGACCTTAACCTAGGGATGTTTGTGACGTCCAAAAATCCACGGAGGTGACAGGACAGGGAGACAGGTGATCAAAATGGAATACTTGAATGCATTAGCTGGGACATGTAAAATTAAGTGCAGGCAAGTTGTGAAACATTAATTAAACTGTAACTGGAGTAATGCGAGCAGTTCCGTTCGCCATACTGCAGGAAGAGCACGACTGCACACAAGAAGGCACAGAGGAGATTCACCACAATGTTGACTGGAATGGAGCACTTCAGCTATGAAGAGAGATTGGATAATTTGGGTTTGTTTCAGGAAGGCTGAAGGAAACCTGATAGTGGTATACACATTTATGAGAAGCTCAGATAGGGTTAAAGGTGAGTTTTTTTCCATTTAACAAAGATACTTATAACCAGTGGGAATGGTCTTCAGGGGAAGGAGTTTTGAGTAGGATATTTTTCCACACTGAGGGTTGGTGGAGGTAGACATTCTCACAGCATTTATTTAGGCAGCACAGAAGGCTGCAGCTTTAATGATGGAACATGAAATATGTACAGATAGGTACATGATGGCTGGCATGGACATAGTGGATTGAAGGGAGACACAAAATGGTAGAGTAACTCAGTGGGTCAGGCAACATCTATGGAGAAAAGTAATAGGTGACGTCTTGGGTCGAGATCCTTTTTCAGACTGAGAGACAGGGGAGAGGGATAGTAGATATATGAAAAGGTTCAGGTCCTTTTCCTTTTCCCTGGAGTACCTGCCTGACCCGCTGAGTTACTCCAGCATTTTGTGTCAATCTTCAGTGTAAACCAGCATCTGCAGTTCCTTTCTACACATGGTGGGTTGAAGGGACTGTTTCTGTGCTACATGACTCCAATAAATCCACCCACAAATGTTTTCTTCATCTCCATATTATTAATAAACCAGGGAGTGCACAGCTCACAAAGGATGGGACTAAGTTGGTTTACTGATGACTTTTGCAAGATGATTTTATATTCTGGTGGAAATAAAGAATTGCCTTGGCCAAGTGAAATTATATTAAATAGCATATCTTGTGTTTATTTGCTCATCAAACTGAACCAGCACTTTGAAGGAGTATTAACAAGTAGATACTGCCAGAGGCACAAAAAAATGTACAGTGCTGGAATCTTGATCGAAACACAAAGTGCTGGATGAAATCAGCATGTCTGACAGCATCCATCAGTGGAATAATCAGGCGATGTTTTGGCTTGGGAATCAGACTGAAGAAGGATTCTGACCCAAAACGTCACCATTCCATTCCCTCCCCAGACGTTGCCAGACCTGCTGAGTTCCTCCAGCACTTTGTTTTAATGTTGAACTTAAATCGAAGAGAAGAATTGAAAGTTAAATATGATTGCAGGGATATTGAAATTGGCTAGAAAAATAAACTAGTCATATGTATTTTTTTCTATGAATAACTCAGACTCCATGGTGATTCTAATTCCTTCAGGAACAAGGCAATCAACACCATCATACTGTCCATGTGGTTTGCTTGTTTTTCAACTTTGATGAAATAAAAGCCTATTGGATTCATATGTGCTCACGAGAATTTTTTAAGTTTTCAACACTCAGAAAAACATTAAATTATGGACAAAACGCCGGCAGGTGGGGCTTGTGTAGGGACTTGTTGGCCATTGTGGGCAAGTTGGGCCTGTTTCCACACTGTATTTCTTGAAGACTATAAATTTACCCAGTATTTTCTTCCTCTCCAATCTTCACAATGTTTGTAACATCAGTGCATATCCCTTAATCACTCATTGATGACTTTGCTCATCTTTGGCTCATTAGTCAGGCAACGTGGGTTCTTGCCTCTTACTTTGGTTGATAATTTTAAAGACATGGTATCCAAACTTTGTTTAAGACCGGTGCAGAAGGGAAAGAGGAAACTCAATAGAGAGAAAGTAACCTTTAAACAGAGTATGCTCCATTTTCATAATAGCAGCAATTATTTAACTGTTAACATTAAACAAGGCAATTCCACATCTATGGAGACCCAACAATTTCAGTCATTACTTTCATATCAATATCTATGAATTGGCACAAAATATGGGAGTAATCTACCCAAAGCTGCAGAAGCTATTGATTCACTTATATTGGATTCCATGTTTGAACTTGGTACTGAGGTCAATCCAAAATTAAACCAAATAAAGAAGAAAACAAATATAATTTGGATATTATTTCTTCTACCATCACCCATTAAAAAAAATCAAATTAATGGAGCCATTCCTTGATACACAAGGATTCTCCTTGTAAAATACATCAAATATCATTTCTTAGGTGAAAAGAGAGGTCAAAATTAAGTGAAAGCCTTCTTGAATATTCAGCTGTTTGAACTCTGCATATACCTTCGATGGATAAATTATTTATAAATTTTGCACTCTCTCAAGCTTTCATGTCTCTTATCAAAAGATTTGTTGTTCATTTATCAGGAGGCAGATTATTTTTTTTGCTCAGAAAGCTTACACAGCAATAGTTTTATTAAACTTTAGAGGCTTGATTTACTTGGTATCTGTATGTCAATGATGCTTAGTAGTGTAACTAAGAGTACAATTTCCTAAATACATGCTTAAAATATTGGTGATATTTAAAACTTATTGCATCCTGTAGATTAAAACCAACGAGAGAAATGATCTACACACTTACAATTTCAATTTCCATATTGTACTGACTTGCATAAATGGCTACACTTGGAGCTGTTGGGAAAACTCCATATAGAAATGCAAAGTTCGAGAGACTGGTGTAGTTAGCCTCAGTGTTACCGTTGTCCAACAATTCCACCATTTCACGACTAATGAGAGGAAGTACCAACCTATGATTTAAAAAAACAAATAGTATAAATGAAACAGTACATCATCACTCACCATACATTTGAGCAATTGAATATAAATTTATCACAAAATGTTATCAGTGAATTTCTATGAATTGTTAAGTGCAATTAACAGGTAGTGCTATTATAACATGACAGTTGTGTTCCCAAAAAACCTTGTGTTAAATAAATCACATTATTATAAAGACAATTGTGTCAATATAGGAAAGAGGCTCACAGTTTCAGACTTGCAGGTTATTTTACCTGCCGGATTTGAAAATATTTATATATTTTTAATAGCAATAAGTTTATGCTTGTTACTCCAAGCAAAAATTACAAAAGGCTGTATGTTACATAGCTTAATATAGCATTACATAGCGTAATACAATATAATTGCACAAGTGTCAATTGAAGTGATTGCTTATCAATTTCAATGGCTGCCCACAGTTAAAGTAGCAGTAGAATTCTTAAGAGATAATGGTGTCCAATTACTATGGGGAGGTTACATGGAAATAAGTTTTTCCCCAAACTGCTTAAATCCAAGACACCTTTGTTTCTGCATGTCAAAGTAACTTAGTGGTTCTCTAGCACCCCCCAAAAAAAACAAAAAACACTTTGTAAACAATTTGCCATACATGATGAAAATTGTTCCACACTTTTTCATCACTTGCATTATATCCAATTCCTATCATGGAAACACTTCATAGCAGAATTAGCTGTATTTACTTAATCATAAAGTATGCAGAATGACAGAAACATAAATGTTCAACTAAGTCAGTCATCAGATCCTAGATATCACTTATTGGACAGATACAAGGAAATGGGTAAGATACAATTGATGGAGCCAAAAAAAAGGATATTCACAAATTTGAAGGAAATTATACTTTGCAGCTTAGAAGGGACATTAAAATCATAGACCGTACACAGAGTAAATGTTACGAGAATAAAACAAAAGATGGAAAAGTATAAGAACATCAAGAGGCTTGAGTAACATGAATTTTCCATTACAAATGAATGACGTGTTTTTAGATATGGCAAGAATCTTTTACTTCGTTAGTAGGTAAGCATATTTCTTGTGTTTGTGATGAGCATGATCACTTTATAATCTTTATAGGAAGGTAGAAAGTTCTACTGCGATGAGATCCTGTGAAAAATGACTCACAGGCCACCAGATAATGAATGCAGGCTGCAATAGATGTGGCATTGGAAGAACAAAAATGCGCGTTGGCTGCATTTTTGAATCCCAGAAGAATAACGAAAATGGTCAATTAAAATTCACCCATAACTTCAAACTAAAAAAAGAATAAATAATTATAATAAGGAAATTAAAAGCACATACGTATTCAAACCAAATATTTCTTGCTTAGTTGGGAATGGGAGGAAGGCAAAGGAACTTCCTCCAATGTACCAATAATATTGCTCTCCATTTCCAATGTAACTATTCAGTGCTTTTATCAACGATTTCCCAGTCAAAAATAACAATTTGGCGAATAAGAAAAATTTCTAACGGAGTATATTATGCAAGGGCTAAATCGTGTAAAACATGACACAACAAATTTAAAGGCAAATAGGAAAAAGTATAGATGCAAAACAAGTGTTATTTGAAAGAAAAAGAAAGTTCCGGTGCATTTTTGCCTAAAGGAAAAGAGTTCCTTTAGAGACAGAAAAGATGCACCATGGTGTGGTCCTCATACCATGAAATGGCATGAGGACCACACCAATGTAGAGGCATTCAGGCAAGAGAAAGATTCCAGCACACAAGGAGAGAAGAACCAGAGCAGGAAGGTGATTGAACTCAAAGATGGAGAGTGAAAATGTAAAAGTTTATCTACTCTCAAATTTGAAGAGCATAAGCAAAGGGAAAGGAAATGAATGCACACAAAAACAGGAAGTAAATGGGAGAGCGAGTATTGAAAACAGATATTGGATAGAAAAAAACAATACAGGAAGATGAAAATAGAGAGCAGATGATGATTGTGATATCAATCAAGATGGTATCACACTGAAATGCAAATAATGTGAAAGTTGGGTCAAGGCAGGAGAAAAATATGTATAATCTGCTTGGAAGGCTAGAGAAAGCCCACAAAAAAGGAAAATATTCAACAAATGAAAGAGAACATGACCAAAAGCACATGTACGCAAGAGGTAGGCAGATCATGATTAATCCAGAGAGAAGATAAATGTGTAAAAGTGATAAATCATGAACACAAAACTAGCCACGCATGCACACACACACAAAAGGAACAAGTAGGAGAGACATGCAAGAGAATGTGAGAGGTAGAATGAGCTCAAGCACCATCACAGCGCTCCTTCAAGTGTGCGGCCACGGCAGTAAAGCGAGTCAACGAAAATTGTCAGGTTAGGAACAAGTGACCAAGAGTAGGAGTTAGCAGGGAACTACCAGTAGAAATGTGTAGGAAGGAACTGCAGATGCTGGTTTAAACTGTAGACACAAAAAGCTGGAGTAACTCAGCAGGACAGGCAGCATCTCTGGAGAGAAGGAATGGATTATGTTTTGGGTCGAGACCCTTCTGCAGACACCCATTCCTTCTCTCCAGTGATGCTGCCTGGCCCGCTGAGTACAGGAGCCTCAGGTCTCGTACCAGTAGGATGAGGAACAGCTTCTACAATCATACCGTCGCATTGCTGAACTCGGAGTCCCGCCGATAGATTCCTCCGGTCCCTCCGTCCCCATTGTTTAATTATTCTGTATTTTTTATTATTCTGTATCCTCTTTTTTTTTTAATTTTTATATTGCACTACTACGGACTGACGCAAAACTGCATTTCGTTGTACCCATACTCAGTATTTGTGCAATGACATTAAAGTTGAATTGAATTGAATTGAATGCTGCCTGGCCCGCTGAGTTACTACCAGTAGAATATTGCCAATAATAACTAACTGGTAATCATCTAATATAACCAAAGCTGTGTTGCCATGACAGATGGCTTTGGTTGCAAGGGCATCGGTGCACATCTTAGACAGATTCTTGCCTAAAACTACCTGAGACAAGCATTATCAAGGGCAGAAGTCAAACCAGCTTACTGTACATGTTGATTTAGAAATAAAGAAAGCAAAGAATGAAATAGATGGCAGAAGGAACAGGAGTACAGAACACAAACATCAAAAGTTTTTCTTAAGATAATGATTTAAGCCCTGGTGTATTTGCATTGGTATAAAGGTAATGAATTTAGGGCATGTTCAGACATGTACCAAAATGTGACAATTCAAGAAAGCTTATTGTCATGTGTCCCAAATAGGACAATGAAATTCTGGCTTTGCTTCAGCACAACAGGATTATAGGCATGAATACGGAACAGATCCGTGCGTCCATATACGATTGTATAAATATATACACACATGAATAAATAAAACAGATAAAGTGCAATTTTGACAAGGCAAGAATGTCAAGCCACTTATCAGGAGCTTTAGCAAATAAAAACTAATATCAGAAGAAATACAGTTTCCACCAATCTTTCCACCACAACACACAAGAAGCGATAAGACAGACACCATTCTATGCAGATGCCGAGAAGTGTGTTCAGCTCTGGCTGAAGAACTTCTAATCTTGTGTGTGGACTCGATAAGAAGAAGAGTGAAGGGATGTAACTCAATGATAAAGCGAAGGGAAATAGAAAGGGGTTGAGAATCTTTAGAAGTGAATACATCACCTGTCTTGAATAAATTCTGTTTAGAGAAGGGAGAAAATGTGCAGGTTTCACCAGTGGCAGACTGGGTCTAAAAATATTGGTTGCCAGGAGACAAAGGGGGCCCACCCACAACTACAATGCTATCATTTAACAGGGGCCCGCTTGCCATCACTTGCTATCACTTCATCAGGGGCCCACTTGCCATCGGGCAAGCTGACACCCTGGCCAGTCCGCCACTGCGTTTCACTATCATTTACCAGTCCTTTATGCCTGTAGAAAATGCTCTCTACGAGAGAGCCAAGAGGGAGACAGGGCCATAGGTGCGATCATGGCAGAGTCCACTTCGGGCAGTGCAAAAAATAAATAAATGGTGCAATTATGAGAGCATGTACATGCATGGAAACAAAAATATGCTGAGAAGTGTGTGAAGGGGAAGTGAAAAGAGGAAGTAGAAATGTAAAAAGTAAAAATTTAATGTGAAAAATAGTTGGCACATGGCAGAGATAGAATTAAGGTTGCATCATGCACAAGTGATGACAGGCACAAATTTACACGACTTTGCACATTTCAACTTCATCATATCTCAGACACTCCTCGTTACAGTGCGAATGTGGAACATATATGCAAACACAGTAGCCCAGAGGCATCGTCCTCCTGCCAAATCTTCATTCTTTTTTTCTAACTTCATTCTCACACATTTGTTCATCAGCCAATTTTCAGTCAAACTTCTGACTGTCTACCTTATCTACGCCTCTCATAATTTTAGATACTTCTATCAGGTCCCAGCACAACTTCTGGCGTTCCTGAGAAAACAATCCAAGACTGCCCACAAGATCAGTCGGAGGAGATGGAGGGGACAGGAAAGTAATTGGCAGGAAACATGTTCCTGATGTTGGGGGAGTCCAGAACCAGGGGCCACAGTATAAGAATTTATTCTTTAAGAAGCCATTTAGAACGGAGACGAGGAAACACTTTTTCTCACAGAGAGTTGTGAGTCTGTGGAATTCTCTGCCTCAGAGGGCAGTGGAGGCCGGTTGACTGGAAACTTTCAAGAGAGAGCTAGATAGGGCTCTTGAAGATAGCTGAGTCAGGGGATATGGGGAGAAGGCAGGAACGGGGTACTGATTGGGGATGATCAGCCATGATCACATTGAATGGCGGTGCTGGCTCAAAGGGCCGAATGGCCTACTCCTGCACCTATTGTCTATTGACTCCAATTTATCCAATAGGTATTCAGTTCTTGATGCCAACAATGAGGATGTGGACTGGGACACCATAGAATGTAATCGAGAGCAATATCCAGATGATGGATACACACGGGCAACATAGGATAGGGCATGATCCTAACTTCAGGTGCCGTCTGTGTGAAGCTTGCACATTGTGAGTCTGTTTGCTTCATCCAGGTGCTCAGGTTCACTCTCATATCCCATTGATATGCAGGTTGGTTGGTTAAATGACCACTGTAAATTGTCCATACTGTGGCTGATATTAGAACATGGTGGGAGTTGAAGGGAATGCAAGCAGAATAAAACAGAATGTGCATAAACTGGTGCTTGATGGTTGGTGAAGACCTGTTGCATCTAAAGCCCTATTTCCTTCATTCCAAGATTCTCAATCACAGCTGGAAAACAAAATCTCTCCAATCATTGAATCCTTTCACAACTGCACTCATCTGGTCTTTGACTGATCCTATGTTTACCTTATGTATATTCCTGATGTTGCTCTTGATTACATTCTAAGGCATCCCAGTCCACATCCTAAATGTTGGCATGAGTAACTGAATACCCATTGAATACATAAAAGCCAATTACAGTGTCCTCGATAATGTTTGGGACAAAGACCCATCATTTATTTATTTTCCACTGTATTCTACAATTTGAGATATGTATTCGAAAAAAATCACATGTGGTTAAAGTGCACATTGTCAAATTTTAATAAAGGCCATTTTTATACATTTTGGTTTCACCATATAAAATTACAGCTGTGTTTATACATCCTCCCCCCATTTCAAGGCACCATAATGTGTCATCATCATCATCATTGAAAACATCAATGGGCACGGTGCCTTACAATGCTATGTATGACAGTCATCGCAACTTCTACTGAAGTGTGGATGGCCGTTGGCTCGCAAGGAGCTCTATCCGCCCTTTGACAGGTCTTGTTTTTTGTCCAAAACCCCTTCCTCACCTGGCAAACCAGATGGGGAAGTCGGTTTAGTCGCTGACTATCCGACCGTGGAGCAGGTAGCACGGGATTACATGGTACCCGTGGCGGGGTTTCTACCCCTGACCTGATAATGTCTGGGACACCGCGATGTCATGGAAAGGGAGAGAGGGAGAGAGAGAGAGAGAGAGAGACGGCCCCTGAGGCACCGCTCACACCTCCCACCCTCACGGTGTCCATCAGTCGCTCTGTCCATACCCCATGGAGTTTTAACCCCGGCCCGGAGACAGGAGCGGACCGGGTGAGTGGGGACGTTGTTGCAGCCCGAGTCCGGACCCACGGGGAAGAATCTCGGGCTAAGGCTCCGCTCCGATGCCCGACGCCCGTGTCACTATCCCTCACCTCCCCCTTCATCTTCAGATGCTGGTTCAAACTGAAGATAGACCAAAAAGCTGGAATAACTCAGCGGGACAGGCAGCATCTCTGGAGAGAAAGAATGGGTGATGTTTCGGGTCGAGACCTTCAGACTGAAGAGGTTGAAAACCAGCCATAAAACACAATGACTGGAGATGTGTGTTATCCAACTGAAGGCAGAAATCAGATTCATGTGTTCATCTTTATTGGCACCATAATCAATATTACAGAAAATATAATTTAATTGGTGGTGCAGCGCTAGAGTTGCTGCCTTACAGCACCACAGACCCAGATTTGATCCTGACTACGGGTGCTGTCTGTACAGAATTTGTACATTCTCCCTATGACCACATGGGTTTTCTCCGGAAATTCCGGTTTCTCCCACATCCGAAAGAAGTGCAGGTTTGTAGGTTAATTGGCTTCTGTAAAATGTCCCTGACGTGTAGGATAAAACTGGTGCATGGTAGAATGCTGGTCGGTGTGGACGGTGGACTGAAGGGCCTGTTTCCATATATATGTTTTACATATATATTTTAATTTAATAGAACCATATACAGCTGAAAATGTGGCATTATTTTTATGTTGTTTCTATAGTCAAAGGGTAAGGTTGGTTGATTTATTTGTGCAGAACAGTGGTGGAAGTCCGACTCCGCTTGCCTTGTTTCTATGTTTTTTTCGCTATATTTATGCATAACTGCATGAATTGTGATCTGATTTCCATACATGAATATACTAATGTTATTCATGTTCTGCACCTGCTGATCAGAGCCTGGCTGTACTGTGGAATGTAATTAGGAATGTAATTTAGCCTAATCTTATTCATACCTAATCGAATTTAAAGCATAAATGTTGCATTCAAGTGTAAGTTAAAAGACTCGCTACATTATGCACCAGATTGCACAATTTCAAGCTGAAAAATGCAAAAGCATTTAGGCTTTTTAAACATTGCTTTTTAAACTTTCTGCTCAATGTTTAATCGCTCCCTCGTAATTTCTCACTCTCAACTCTCACCCAATGTTGGCAGCCCTGATACTCAAGTCAATACAGGGAAGAGAGGGTCAAATGTTTTCAATTTCACATTATATATCAAATTAGTATCAACCACTTCAAAGCACAGTATGGAAAAACCAAGTTAACCATACCAGCACTGATCTGAAATTAGTATAAAATGACAAGATTTGTCTACTTACAATTTGGCTGTGATCAGAAGAATAATTGCAAGAACTGAACTTTTTTTCAGCTTTGTGATCTGTCCCACCATTGTAAGTCCAAGATAAAAGAGAGCTGACCCGCTGAAAGAACTCGCCAGTCCATCCAGAAATTCTTCAATAATCATTGGAATCTTTTGATGAAAGATAAAATTCCCACAAATTCCGATAATGACCATGAAAACAATTGGGTTTTTAAAAACCTGGAACAGTACTATTGCAACAGACTTCAGTTTGCTTTGTTGAATGTTCATATCTTGCTTCCATTTCTGGATTTCGCAGAAGATGAAACCAATTGGGTTTAACAATAGCAGAGAGATGGGAGCCAGCAGGTAAATATACTGAAGATATTCTGGGCATTTATCCCTGTACAGAGCCTCGACTGAAATACACAAAGCCATCAGGTTAACACAAAAAGAATGCTGATTGAATGACTAGATTTGTCTTAAGTATACAGATTTCACATTAAATATCCAACTTTACAATGTCATAAATGAAAAAAAAATGATGGAAATAGCCAGCAGTCAAGCAGCATCTTAGGCGAGAAAGAAAGAAAATTGACCTTTCAGGACGATTACCTTTCATCCATTTCTTCTTTATCCACCCTGTGGAATCTTTTTTTAGCATTTTCTTGATTTAATTTTGATTTTGGTTAACAAAAACTATGGTTAGTTTGTGGGGATTTATAGGAATAACAACAGTAAGTCCAAAGCTCTAAGTTAGCTTTCACAATACCCAAAAAGTAATAGATCCCAGTGCAGGTACTGGTAGAAAATGGAAGTTGAGAAGAATGCATGGCGAAGTTATGTAATTTGTGTATAATATAGTAAATACCAATTTTCATGCCTTTAATGCAGCAAAACCTTCCCTTCAGCCAAGCCAGTGATTCAAGCATGCATGCCCCCTATTTTTCACTTCAATTATGTGCCAATATTTAGGCGCAGAACTGTTTGGTTCACCTATCATTACATCTGGATGGAATCTATACAGAACAACGTCAATGTAATCAGTTCTTCTGGGACATTTCATCAGATAGTAATGATTTGGGACATGCACCCAACCCCAACACCTCCTTGCTGCCAAGGTCAAAAGGTAGGTTTGATAGTTAAATTTCAACTCCTATCTTAAATTTGTTCTTCGTAAAGGTTTCTCACTCAACCAACATGATTTAAGATTATTTTGTCTTTCTCTCACAGGGAGATAAATTAGTAGCTGTAAGGCCCACATTGCAACAAGGACCACTGTTTTACTGAATACAACGGATGCTGGATCATAAAAACAGAAAACGTGGAAACGTTCAAAAAACTTCAGGGAAAGGAAAATGGATTATTCATGGAAAGGAAAAAGTAGATCTTTCTGCTCAATGTTTAATTGCAGGAAAGGTTAGATGTTTGAACTAGAACTGTTCTAAGGTCTGGCATTTCTGGGAAGAAACATTAGCCAATATTTCTTGAAGACTAAAAAAAACGGGTAGTTGCTGGAAAACTGAAACAAAAACAGTGGGTGCTAAAAATGCGAGAGGTAGTCCAGCTTGAGATTTAAATATATCACGGCACCAGTAACAATTTGCAAAGTAACGTTAAAACAGCCAAATATTACAGCAATTGTAAAATTACCCTATATTATCAAGAACAGTGGTCAAGGAAAGAGCATTCACATCGCGGCCCTGTTTCCACCAATCTTTCCACCGCCATGCACAAGAAGCGACAAGACAGACACCATTGTATGCAGATGCCGACAATTCTAATCTAGAGTGTGGACTCAAGAAGATCAAGAACAGAACCTCAAATGATGCAAAGAGGCACCTTGGGATGCTAAAATATCACATTACAGTCCTGCATATTTAGTCAGCACACTCATTTTAGAAGGGATTCAAAACCGATCACCATACAATTTTCCTTCAAATCTGTCAAGGAAGTCCTAGTGGTGCTATTCATATCATGTTAAAGGTCTACTTTGCATCATTTTCATGACATGAAATGGCTTTAAATTTGGAATGTTTTTTTTTCAAACCTATTAATGAAATGTTCCACAATCAAATGTGGCACAATGAAAGCTATTGGCAGTACCCCCCCCAAAAAAATCATTTATCACCAACGTAAATTTGAGGGTTTGTGATTAGTATCTCCTTTTCTATAAAGCCTAATGGTTAAAGAATCAACACACCTACATACGCAACAATCCTCTGCCCATCTCAACTTAAAACATCTCTCCAAAACACATAAAAGACCATTTTAAAATTTGACAATTATTTCCAACCAAAACAACAGAGTTAAATAGAATTTCATAAAATCCACTTACCTATAGGATATCCCAAAGCAAAGTCGTTACTCTGTGTAGCAAAGATTGGGAAGAGTCCAGCTTTGCCAAATCTACTTTCTGGACTTGCTATCAGCAGAGTCAAGATGCAGACTGTTATAAAAACTGCAACCTTAGCCACAAGAATACTACAAACAAAAATCCAGTTGATGTGAGCAAAGTCTAAAACCACCATATTCTGAAAAAGGAGGCCTGGAAGTGCAAACATGGACACAAAGTTTCCTAAACCCTTGGCCTCCGTAGAATTGATGATGTTCATTCGACCAGCAACATACCCACAAAGTATAATGCCAAAACACTCTAAAAGAGCAGGGAAAAGCCTGCTTATAGACATTGTAGGAACAACAGCCCCAGAGGAATTGGTGATAACCAAACTTTCCATTGCTTCTTTCCTTCAAATTGTGGCTTGAGACGATGAGATCATTCATGTATCCAATCAAGATGCTCAAAGGAAGCTGAAAGAAAACAAAACACCAATGACAATTTGAACATCTGTTGTGAGACTTAAGTCCATCCCCTTCCTTTATCCTGACATAAAATTAATGGTTACTCATTCCTCATTCAAGAGGCCTTGCTTATCTTAACATGCTGGTTTATCTGCAAGCATCATATTGGGTTTTAATTCTGACAGCACACTACTTTGTAAGCAGTTTACTGAGTCCCCAGGTTATAATGCAGAGAAACATTATCGCTTTTATAATGACAACTAGAAACTCGTGGAAACAAAACAGACCCTCCCTGACTTACTCAGGAGTTACGTCCCGTGAACCCTTGCCAAAGTCAGATGCTACACAAGTCGGGAACGCAAGTGTTACTGGGCACGGGTAAATTTACTATTTGTACTGTGTATGTTCTACACTGTGCAGACACTGCATAAAGAATGAGAAAATATCTAATCCGAGGTTGTGGAAATGCCTGAAAATTATAAATTTGCAACGAGGAGGTAGAATCAGTCTGAGACAATTAGTGGGCACATTATTTTATTTGAAAAAACTATCTATTCTTGTTTAAATACTAAATTTAATCTTTAGCTGTAGTTTCTGGGCCTTTCTAGTCCACGTTGCACACAATAGCTACATATGTGAACCTGTGGATAAATAAATTTGGTTAATGCCGTTGAGCCTGGAAGAACCTGATATGCAACCCCAACTAAAAGATAAAAATAGCCTCCTACAATGCCAAATAATTTTTTTCACACAAGTGACAGGTGCAGCTGCAGTCACTGTCAGCGAGCTGGAACTAAGTCTAAATTTACAAAACTAAGTGCAAAATGTCAAATGTGAATTTCTACTACCGCAAACTGTTTAATAGTAAGTTAAGACAATTACTCTGGCAAGTTGAGCCAGACGCCAATGAAAGTGCATGAAGGCCATGTGGAAGTTCCAACACGGAGACCATGCGGGATCATCCACGAGAACAGCTGACGGGTTTGTAGAAACTGCCGCATGTGAGGGCATAAGCACGCTGCTACCGTGACATGTAACGTGGAAATGAAGCGGTGGGGTTAAAGAAGTGTTAGTCACCCATTATGAAGTCGGGGAATGCCTGTGGTCCCAAGCACAATGTGAAAACATTTCTATGTAAACAACTCAACGACTGACAGTCAACTCATTTTGTTACATTCTACCCAGAGATGCTGCCTATCCCGCTGAGTTACTCCAGCAAATTGGTAACAATGCTGATGGGGAGGATTTCCTGGAATGTATACAGGTTGGTTTTCTAAGCCGATATGGGGAGGAACCAACTAGAGGGAAGGTTGAACGAGACTGGGTATTGTGGCATGAAGAAGGATTAGTTAGCATTCTTGTTGTGAAAAGCCCCTTGGGCAACAGTGACCACAAAATGGTGGAATACTGTATTAAGATGGAGAGTAACATGGTTAATTAAGAGACTGGTGTCCTGAACACAAAGAAAGGTGACATGGACGGTATGAGAAGGGAATTGGCTGGGATAAACTGGCAAATGGTACTTGAAGGGTTGACGGTGGAGATGCTATGGCAAGGATTTAAGGATCCAATGAATGAACTACAAAAATTGTTCATCCCTGTCTGGCGAAAAAAATAAAACGGGGAAGGCGGCTCAACTGTGGCTAACGAGAGAAATCAAGAATAGTGTTAAATCCCAGGAAGAGGCATATAAATTGGCCAGAGGAAGCAGCAAACCTGAGGATCGGGAGAAATTTAGAATTCAACAGACAAAGGGGTTAATTAAGAGGGGGGAAATAGAACATGAAAGAAAGCGTGCGGGGAATATAAAAATTGACTGTGAAAGCTTACAGTCAGAAACAGGTGAATTTATAATGGGAAACAAAAACATGACAGAACAGTTAAACAAGTACTTTGGTTCTGTCTTCACTAAGGAAGACACAAACAATCTCCCAGAAATACTAGGGGACTGAGGATCTAGTGGAAGGAACTGAAGGGAATCCACATTAGTCAGGAAAAGATGTTAGGTAAACTGTTGGGACTGAAAAATCCCCAGGGCCAGATGGTCTGCATCCCAGAGGACTCAAGGACATGGCCCTAGAAATCATGGATGCATTGGTGATCATTTTCCAAAGCTCTCTTGGCTGTGGTGGACTTGCAGCGTATCCAGAGTATTGGATGTCATCTTATAAACCCCAGCACACAATAAAAACATTTTTTAAACCTGGTAAGTTTCAAAGTAAATGTAGGGATCCAGGATCCATATTGAGGCAGATGCTCCAGTATCCTTATACATTCCAAAGACGTGCGGGTTAGTAGGTTAATCAGCCTCTGTAAAATGCCCCCAATTTGTACAGTGACATAACAAAGAACTAATGTTGATGGGTGATCAAAGGTTAGCATGAATGCAGTGGGCTGAAGGGCATGTTTCCAACCTGTATCTCTAAACTAAACATTTCAGACCCTGATAATGCTTTGTTATTTAATATCCACTTTAGAAGTTTGCAATGAAAATATGTTGTTTTTCCTTAACTTGCAACGGTGCCGATCCTGAAATATCATGGCTCAACTGCAATGGATGAAATTGTTTGGCCCTTCAACCCTGCAGTGCAGAAAGTCACCAGAACCCTCACTCCTGGGCGTTCTGGCCTTCTTTTCAGGTGATCCAAGAGGCTCTGGCCTCTCTTAACTTTTGAAAACTACTATAAATAATAGAAAGTAAGTACAGTAGTACTTTTCTGCAATTATTGTCAGCACCTCAATAACAACTTGTGGAAGTTCCTCGTGCAAGTTAGATAAAATCGTACTTCTATATCATCTGGCAACAAGCCATCTCAAATAGCACCTCACTTACAGAACTCCTCCTGAAATGGAGTGCGCACTCAACATTCCTCGAGAAGAAATTTGTCAAATGAATAGTTCACATTATAAGGAAAAACAAATTGGTCAGCATACTTGGAGAACGAGTTTTACTTCTTCCGCTGGAGCTCTATGGAATCTTAACTTGATAATAGCATCATTTTAATGAAACATCTCATACAGTGTTAAAGTAAATAGTAAGTATTAGAAATCTGCTTGGAACTCTACCCGACTCAATGGTGGTGGAAGTATCAATAATTGGGAAACTAAACCTCAAACCTGAACCTAGACATCACATGCACTGGTGTGATCAAGATCATAAATATTTCTATTAACGATGAAAGCGAAAAATTTACAGAAAAAGTAAACTGGGCATATGTGACTATTTTCTTTCAAGCAGTTCCATCTCTACTACAAGTTATGGAAGTGCAGAGACTTCAATAACGTACTGGAGGATGGAATTGCTTGTAAGAAATAGGACGTAGGTTAGTATTATATGACACAAACTTAAATACTGTTTCCTTTAAGTAATTCACTGAATCAACTTCAACATGTTAGTTGAGTCATTGGGAGATGCCAATCATCAAATCTGCCAAAAGCTAGGATTGATAAAAATTAAATGTATCCAATGCATAGTTCCATTTTGACAGGAAACATTTTCTGAAAAGCAAATTCCTTTATTTACATTTCAAATCTGAAGAATGTTATGGAGAATAAATCCTATTTACTGTAAACTAATTCCTTTGGCAAGTTAATTGACCCTCAAATACATATTAAACCATCTAGGATAACATACAGGTGTGGTGAGAGATGGAAAGGCGTGGCTGTAGAGAGTGAATTGAGTAATCTTGTACATTTATCTCTAAATATTAATATCTAGGTAGAGCACGCAAATAGCATGTTGCCATTTAATGCAAAAAGATTCAAGAGTGGCACTGCATTGCTGCTACATTATATGTCCCTTGTGAGACCACCATTAACATGGTGTACAAGTCCAGTCTCCCTACCCAGAAAATTAAGATAGGGATTGCATGGTGAAGATTTCATTTAATCCTTCTGTCTTGGACAATTTTAGGTAACTACTAAATTACGAGCAATCAATATTTTTAGTTTTTTCCCTCCCCCACCCTTCCCTGTGCCCCACCCGGATTCGCATCCATTTCTCCCCTTATCTCTCTCCTTCCATCTATACTCCTTCCTCTGGCTTCACAATTCTCAACTCTTTCATCTCCTTTATTTTCATCTCTGGCCTTTGTCCAATCATCTGCCTATCAAAAATCCACCTCACTTGCATCCACCTATCACTTGCCAAATTTTGTAATGTCAATAGGAATGTCAAATAAGAATCATGTGAACTTACAATCATGTACTTAATAATAAACAGGCAAATGCTAAACTTTTAATTCCACTCGCACTGAAATCCTATAACATTTTGAAAAACAAAAATAGATTTAAGTATTTTAAATTCATTGATGTGGACATCAGTGACCAAGCGAACAAGTTGGTATTTAATAGTCATCTAACTACCACAGCTCTATACAACTAAATGGCATGTTTAGCACCTGCAGATAACATTTAGAATTAATCATAATGGTAAGAAATTGGAACAGTAAATTGGTCCTTTTATCCAGTTTTATGTATGAACAACTTGGATTATTAGCAACTCCATTCAATAACTTTATGATCATTTTTAATAATACATCTTATTTTCTGGATTTTTTGAGGCAAGAAAGTTCTCAAACAGTCATGCTGGAATCTGAATTAAATTAATCTGGACTACTACTCCAGACTCTGTAACTAGGTAATAATAACTATTTTTGGCTAACTTCAACACTTCCCAATGCCATTTTAAAATATATAAAAGATCCTTATCAATTTATATGGAGACCTTATTATAATCTAAACATCCTGAATTACCATTAAAATGTACTGTATATATATATATATATCTCAATATTCTAATTGGTGGATTCAAATAGTGTACCTTCACAACACCAAAACAACTATCTACTGCCAGTTTCTGTACACATGCAAGTCCGAGAGGTACAGATTAGTAATCCATTAAAAAAAGTTTGCTTCATTTATTCAGCTGAAATCAAAATTTAACCTTTCCAACTCTCATTTTTTTTCGCTATCTCCAAATTAGGCATTACGTTAAAGGGCAAATTCCAAATTTTCAAACCATGCCTGACAGTTGCCCACTCTACGAGCTCCTGCAGCTTCCTCCTGACTCCAAACATCTAACCCTACCACCATCTAAACCCCTACCACCCATCGCATCACATATTCTCCATCCTGCCATCTGGGAAGAGGTACAGGAGCATTAGCTGCAAAACCAGCAGGATGCTCCTCAGCTTCTTCCCGCAGGCTATAAGACTGATAAACGGACCTAGCCCCCTGCCAAAGTATCGCGCACCAACCATCAACCTGGACACACTGCAACAGCTGTCGATCGGAACGCCTGTTGATGTTTAGTAGAGAGTAGAGTGTTTAATTTAATTTGTTCATGATATATGTTTTTTATTTCTAGTTATTTGTTGTTATTTGTACTGCACTCTGAATGGACACTGGTTGAGCAACGTTTTTTTGTTTCCTCTGGGTATGTGAGTACTCAGGAAAATGACAATAAAGATATACTGATACTGATACTGACTGATAATATCTCGCTTTGTGCGTCTGTTCACCACCTCCGTATCCACTACCCATCTGAAAGAAGCCCGGGTTGAATTTCGAGGTGTCTGACGACATTTGGAATGAAGGTTTGACCAGAATCCAAACTTGTTCGATCAATGTTAGGTATAAACTGATTCAGTTTAAAGTCATCCATCGACTCGATTACTCAAAGACCAAATTACACCGAATCTACCCAGCTATTTATCCACTATGTGACAGATGCAAAGGTGCAGATGGTTCTTTAACACATATTTTTTGGCTCTGTCCTCATATACAAAGATACTGGTCTGAAATATTTAAATGGTTCTCTGGGGTCTATGGAAAATATATTTCCCCCGATCCAGAACTGGCACTTTTTGGATGCTCAGAGACTGCTTGCCCAACTTGCCCATGCCAAACAAGATGCCCCATTTACACTCAGGACACCTGCACACATTTGGCCCATATCTTTCTAAACCTTTCCTATCCAGGTACCTGCCTAAAGGTCTTTTAAATGTTGCTATAGTACCTGTCTCAACTACCTCTTCTGGCAGCTTGAAGCAACCCTACCCACCCTTTGTGTAAAAACAGTTGCCCCTCAGATTCCTATTAAATCATTTCCCTCTGACTTTAAACCTATGATTCATCTCTACTCTGGGTAAAATACAACCCCCCTCATTATCTTAAACACTTCTATAATGTTTCATGTATCTTGTTGTGTATTATGACTGTTAGCAGACCAATTTCCCTCCTGGTATAAATAAAGTTCTATTGCATTGTAAGATCACCCCTCATCCTTCTGCACTATACGGAATAACGTCCAAGGCTGCCTAACCACATCCTGTTGCTCAGGACTTCAAGTCCTGGTAACATCTTGTAAATCTTCTCTGCACTCTTTCCAGCTTAATGAAATCCTTTCGATAGCAGAGTGACCAAAATTGAACACAATACTCCAAAAGTGGCCTCACCAACATGAAGATATTTCTATTCATGCGAGAAGAAATTTCTACTCATCTCAGTCCCAGCTCTAAATGGCCTATTCATTATTCTGATATAGTCTCAGGAAACAATTTCCCTGCATCCATTCTGTTGGATTTCACCAAGATTCAAATAGCTCACCTTTCAGTCTTTTAAGCTACGGAAAATACAGGAGAACTGAAGAAGCGTCTCGACCCGAAATGTCACCCATTCCTTCTCTCCAGAGATGCTGCCTGTCCCGCTGAGTTATGCCAGCATTTTGTGTCTACCCACTAGTTTATTCAACCTCTCCTCAAAAAGTAAACCCACCATCCCCAGAACTTACAATCCCTCACAGGGCCAAATATATCCATTTTCAGATAAGGAGGCCAAAATTGCCCACAGTATTCCAGGTGGTGTATTGCTGAGGACCTATGGACACAGCTAGCCTCGATTCTTCTCATGATAAATGGGCAATATACCATTTGCCTGCCTGATTGTTGCGCCCAAATGTTATCTCCCAGTATTGATATAAAAGGATACTCTGATCACTTTCAAACTGCAACATCTTCCCATCTCTCACCATTTAAAATATACCATGTTTCTGTTTGTACAATGACCTAGCTGATTTCAAATTTTTCCACAATATTTTTCATCCATTATTTTTCACGGGTGTCTGGGGAGAAGGCAGGAGAAAGAGGGTCAGAGGGAGAGATAGATCAGCCATGATTGAATTGCGGCGTAGTCTTGATGGGCCGAATGGTCTAATTCTGCTCCTATCACTTATGACCTGCCAAGTTCTTATCGACTCACTTAGGATGTCCTCTTCTTAATCCTTATTTTTTTCTCCCCTGATGTCTTTTTCCATTGGGTACCCGACTCACAAAACTATCCAGCTTTCAGTCATCCGCAAACCTGAATATGCCAGGTGATTTAGACTTGGATAACCACATTCAAATATAAAAAGCCAAAATGCTGATGCAGTTTGTGAATAGCAAATTAAATATGTGTAGTTATTACTGAATTCTATACAATACAAATAAACATTAAAAATAGACCACATCCAAAAAGTAACCAATTTACATTAAAAAGCATGCCAAACAATTTTTTTTCCAAACTACAATGACCATATTTCCACATTAATGGTTTTTTTTTAAACCTATTGTCTGGCATACAATGTCAGGCATTCTGCATGCATGTCAATTTGCTATGGAATTAAGACGTTATAACATTTATAAGAAAGAATACTCAGGAATCTAGCAATGATCACAGAGACCCATATGCTTGACTGTAAATAACAAATATGGGGCAACATTCAGCTGAGAATGTGCTTTGTCATGATTCAGCAAAGCGATTGCCTGGTTCCTGTCATTCAGTTCTATTTTAGGTGGTAGAATCACGATGGGTTGCAGGCTAATTACATTTAGTTTCATTTCTCAAATAACGCTATGGTTAAACAGTTTTTTCTTCAACAATAAGATAGCTTCAGAAGAAGTAGAGATGTGGGAGTGTTTTCTTGGCCATATCCCGATGTGGTTGGACTAGATACAATTGCTGGTGATAGCTTCAAGTCCCAAGGCGTAACTATCAACCGTATATTCTCTCACACACTCACATATGCCGACCAACCTTCCTTCACAACTCTTTCAGAGTCAACCCAAATTTTGAAGCTTTAAAAAGTGGAATTTCTAAATAGTTTCTCATCTATATTATAGGAGCAAATAGAAATTGAGTATTCGGTACTGAAAACTGTTAGTCAAGAGAATTTATTGTCATATGTCCCAGATAGGACAATAAAATTCTTGCTTGCTGCAGCACAACAGAATATTGTAAGCATAAATAAGGAACAGTTCAGTTCAATTCAATATACACATAAATAAACAGATAAAGTGCAATAGGCTGTTACAGTTCAGAGTCTGTTTGTTGGCGAGTTTAGTAGCCTGATGGCTGTGGGGAAGTAGCTGTTCCTGAACCTGGATGTGCCAGCTTTCAGGCCCCTGTACCTTCTACCCGGTCTCCGGTAAGGAAGCGGCCGTTCCAGGAGGCCCAGCCGCTTAGAGGACTCTCCCGACGCCGGGGCAACAGCACCCGGCGAGAACGGCCAGGAACATCGGGCCTCCGTAGAGGCAATAGCGGAGGCCTCAATAGGCCTGACTTTGGGAGAACTGGGGATGGGGACTGGACATTGTGCCTTCCCCCACAGTGGTAACCATTGTGGGGGGATGATTTTTGTGTGTAAGTGATTATTTTAGTTTGTGTCCAAGATGGCTGTCGGAAGGGAGAGTGTACGCTGGCGCGGTTTAGCTGCCGCTGCTCTCTCTTCACATTGTGTTTTTGATTTTTTTGTCTTTGGATCGAATTCTGTCTTTAATTTGTGTATTGGTGATGTCTTTATTATTTATTTTACTCCGATTATATGTTTTTTACTCTTGTTAAATTCTGTAAGGTGTCCTTGAGACTTTTGAAAGGCGCCCACAAATAAAATGTATTATTATTATTATTATTACCCGATGGTAACAGAGAGATGAGTGCGTGGCCGGGATGGTGTGGCATCCATTTTGAGGCAGCGACTGCGATAGATCCCCTCGATGATGGGGAGGTCAGAGCCGATGATGCACTGGGCAGTGGTCACAACTTTCTGCATTCTTTTCCGCTGCTGGACGCTCAAGTTGCCAAACCAAGCCACGATGCAACCAGTCAGTATGCTCTCTACTGTGCACCTGTAGAAGTTCGAGAGAGTCCTCTTTGACATACCGACTCTCCGTAATCTTCTCAGGAAGTAGAGGCGCTGATGTGCTTTCTTTATAATTGCATCAGTGTGCTGGGACCAGGAAAGATCTTCGGAAATATGCACGCCCAGGAATTTGAAGTTCTTGACCCTTTCCACCATCGTCCTGTTGATATAAACGAGATTGTGGGTCCCTATCCTACCCTTTCCAAATTCCACAATCAGTTCCTTGGTTTTGCTGGCGTTGAGAGCCAGGTTATTGCGCTGGCACCATATGGACAGTTGGTTGATCTCACTTCTATACTCCGACTCATCCCCATCAGTGATTCGTCCCACAACAGTGGTGTCGTCAGCGAACTTGATGATGGAGTTCGCACTATGTCCAGCTACGCAGTCATGAGTATAGAGTGAGTACAGCAGGGGGCTGAGCACGCAGCCTTGAGTTGCTCCCGTACTGATTGTTATCAAGGATGACACATTTCCACCAATACGGACAGACTGGGGTCTGTGGATGAGGAAGTCGAGGATCCAATTGCAGATGGATGCGCAGAGACCCAGATCTGAGAGCTTGGTAACCAGCTTGGAGGGGATGATGGTATTAAATGCCGAGCTGTAGTCAATGAATAACAACCTGACATATGAGTTTTTGTTGTCCAAGTGGTCCAGAGCAGAGTGGAGAGCCAGTGAGATCGCATCCATCGTTGATCTGTTGTGGCAGTAAGCGAACTGCAGTGGGTCCAGGTTTTTGTTGAGGTAGGAGTTGATTTGCTCCATGATTAGCCTCTCAAAGCACTTCATCACTACAGACGTTAGTGCCACTGGTCGATAGTCATTGAGGCACGTCACCTTGCTCGTCTTGGGCACCGGTATAATTGATGCCCTCCCGAACCTCAGATCTCAGAAGTGAGAGGTTGAAAATGTCCATAAATGTCCAGCCAGTTGGTCCGCACAGGTTTTTAAAAACACGCCCGGATATACCATCAGGTCCAGGAGCTTTCTGAAGGTTCACCCCCCTGAAGGATTTTCTGACGTCGACCTCTGTGACTGAAATACCATCACGCGAATGGGGGCTCGGGAAGACACATCAGTGTTCTCCCTATCAAAGCGTGCGTAAAACGCATTGAGCTCGTCAGGGAGTGATGCTTCGCTGACATTTGATCTGCCTTCTGATTTTGCCTTGTAGGAGGCGATTGCATTCAAGCCTCGCCACATCTGTCTCATCCTCCAGCTTGGAGCAGAAGTCCCTTTTGGCCTTTTTGATGGCCTTACCAAGGTCGTATCTGGACTTCTTGTAGACCTCTGTATCTCCAGACCTGAATGCCCGGGATCTGGACTTCAGAAGAGTGCGGATCTCATGGTTCATCCAAGGCTTCTGGTTAGGAAACACTGGGAAGGTTTTTGTGGGGAAGCAGTCCTCCACACATTTCTTAATGAAGTATGTGACGACTGTGGCATATTCATTCAGGTTCGTTGCCGAGTCCTTGAACATTGCCCAGTCTACAGACTCCAAACAGTCCTGGAGTTGTTCCTCTGCACAGTCCTCACCTCTGGGGGTGCTCTCTTCAATTGCTGCCTGTAGGCAGGAAGAAGCATGGTCGGATTTCCCAAAGAGAGGGAGAGGGATAGAGCGATAGGTGTCTTTGATGGTAGTGTAGCGGTGGTCGAGGGTGTTTGATCCTCTGGTGCTGCAGGAGACATGCTGGTAGAAGTTAGGGAGTGATTTCTTCAGGTTAGCTTTGTTGAAGTCCCCAGTTATGGCGGTAAATGCCTCGGGTAAGCCGTCTGGTGCTTGTTGACCACGGTGTGCAGCTCCCCCAGTGCCAGATGGACATCAGCCTGGAGTGGGATGTAGACCGCGGTCAAGATTATGGAGGTGAATTCCCTCGGTGGGTAGAAGGGACGACACTTCACAGCTAGGTGTTCCAGGTGTGGAGAGCAGGAGTTGGATCAGATGGCCACGTCTGAGCACCACACAGAGTTGACCATGAGGCAGAGGTCCCCTCCTCTCCCTTTCCCAGATGCCAGTGTACAGTCCATGCGATGGATGGAGAAACCTCCAGGCTGGCCTGGTGAGTCTGGGGAGCTGGTGGTGAGCCATGTCTCTGTGAAACAGGACACAGAGCATTCCCTCAGCTCCCTTTGGTAAAGCAGCCTTGCCCTTAAGTCCTCCACTTTGTTTTCATGGGGCTGTACATTGGCCAGTAGGGAGAGTGGGTCAAAGTCCACTGCGCTTCAGTCTGACCTGAAGTCCTGCCCGACAGCCACGTTTCCAGACACAACGGAGGCCTCACCATTGTTTCCAGGTACTGTGCTTACTGTACCTGCTGTTTCTGCGAACCTGCGCTGGAACGGGGATTCCCTTGCAGATGGCAGCTCCAGCTCCGTTGCGATAGGGGATTCCCTCACAGTCGGCAGATCCAGTTCCGTTGCTGCTGGGAGATCCTGCCCGTCGGCTCTGGAGGTCTTCCCGGTGTTTTCAGACACAGTATCTTTGATCCCCAGTCGGGTCGGGTGCTCTCCAGTGATCGAGCGGACACTTGCAGTCTTGGGCTCCCGCAGCTGCGGGAGATCGTGATATCGCTAGTGCCTTCAAGTGCACTAGCAGCTTGTCCATTACGGCGCCGATTTCTGCCATTTTTCTGATCCAGGTGTGTTGATTGTAGCTGTAAATAATCCTCTTCTGTTGAGCTGCTGGCAAAATGTCGCCACAGGCAGGCAACTGTTCAGGAAATATTCAGCAGGTAAAGCAATAACTTTGAAGAGAGGAACTGATTTAATAGTGCCTCAGTTTCTTCTTCCACTGATACTCTGATCTCTGTGTAGCGGCAGGTTATCATATCTTTCAGGTAATTAGCACCCTAGCCACTATTTGGATGAGAATGGTTGAAGGGGGTGTCTTCTAAACGCATGCAAGCTCACTCAGAGACCTTCAGAGCTTCTTCTCAGATATGACTTCAAAACACAGTCTTTTGATGAATAAATGCTTTATTACATAGAAACATAGAAAATAGGTGCAGGAGTAGGCCATTCGGCCCTTCACCGCCATTCAATATGATCACGGCAGATCAGTATCCTGTACCTGCCTTCTCTCCATACCCCCTGATCCCTTTAGCCACAAGAGCCACATCTAACTCCCTCTTAAATATAGCCAATGAACTGGCCTCAACTACCTTCTGTGGCAGAGAATTCCAGAGATTCACCACTCTCGGTGTGAAAAATGTTCTCCTCATCTCGGTCCTAAAAGATTTCCCCCTTATCCTTAAACTGTGACCCCTTGTTCTGGACTTCCCCAACATCGGGAACAATCTTCCTGCATCTAGCCTGTCCAACCCCTTAAGAATTTTGTAAGTTTCTATAAGATCCCCCCTCAATCTTCTAAATTCTAGCGAGTACAAACCGAGTCTATCCAGTCTTTCTTCATATGAAAGTCCTGACATCCCAGGAATCAGTCTAGTGAACCTTCTCTGTACTCCCTCTATGGCAAGAATGTCCTTCCTCAGATTAGGAGACCAAAACTGTACGCAATACTCCAGGTGTGGTCTCACCAAGACCCTGTACAACTGCAGTAGAACCTCCCTGCTTCTATACTCAAATCCTTTTGCTATGTATGCTAACATACCATTCGCCTTCTTCACTGCCTGCTGCACCTGCATGCCTATTTTTAATGACTGGTGTACCATGACACCCAGGTCTCGTTGCATCTCCCCCTTTCCTAATCGGCCACCATTCAGATAATTGTTGCTAGAAAACAGTAAGATACATCCAAGTTTCTTCCGACTCGTTACTGCAATCTTCTTCCAACTCCAGCTTATTACTTTAGACATTAATAAACTCCTCGTGTCTCCGTAACACTGGCAAGGTCTGGCATGATCTCCTTTAGATCTCCCATGGACCCCGCATGGCCCGCATGATCTTACATGTTCTTACATGGTAGAAGGGTTAACCTTCCCCATGGTCTCCCTGAACTAATCTAAAAAACTAAACTACTGCGCAAGCATCTAAGCTCCAAACATGCCCAAAAACACGTCATAAATCCCACCCACAATATAACGGGCAGTCTAAAATTTAAAGGCACATGCCATCCACAAGTCCAATCTCTGCAGTTTTGGGGACAGAGCCTTCTCCAGGGCAGCTCCCAGGCTCTGGAACTCCCTCCCCCAACTGATCCGCAATTCCGTGTCCCTCACCATCTTCCAGTCCCGCCTCAAGACCCATCTCTTCACCTCTGCCTATCCTTAGCCCCACGTCCCCGTCCCTTTTCATCTGTGCATTAATTGCCTCATACTGTGTTTTGTATTGAATTCTGTCTTTACTTTGTGTACTAGTCATGTCTCTACTATTTATTTCATTCCCCTTACATGTTTTTCCTCTACATGCTCAATTTTTGTAAGGTGTCCTTGAGACTCTTGAAAGGCGCCCATAAATAAAATTTATTATTATTATTATTATTATCCTCAATGACATGCAACAAGCCAAATGGCCACTACAATGCATTTTCAGCACTTGGTTCTTGTTTTTATTTTGGAATTCCACCAACTACAATATTTCATGCAGAAATCTGGGCAAGTTCCATAGGACAGCACACAGCAAATAAGGGCACTCAATAAGCCACACATCTCTTCATTAATACCGAAACAATAAACAATAGACAAGAGGTGCAGGAGTAGGCCATTCGGCCTTTCGAGCCAGCACTGCCATTCACTGTGATCATGGTTGATCATCCACAATCAGTACACCATTCCTGCCTTCTCCCCATATCCTTTGACTCAGCTATCTTTAAGAGCTCTATCTAACTCTCTTGAAAGCATCCAGAGAATTGGCCTCCCCTGGCTTCTGAGGCAGAGAATTCCACAGACTCACAACTCCGTCGATCCATTCTTTCAACATACGACAGTCCCACCATCCCGGGAATTAACCCCGTGAACCTAAGCTGCACTCCCTCAATAACAAGAATGACCTTCCTCAAATTTGGAGACCAAAACTGCACACAATACTCCAGGTGTTGTCTCACTAGGGCCCTGTACAACTGCAGAAGGACCTATTTGCTCCTCTACTCAACTCCTCTTATGAAGGCCAACATGCCATTAGCTTTCTTCACTGGCTGCTGTACCTGCATGCTTACTTACATATATTCAGATTTGTTTCTTTAGTATGTTCATACATTTCCAGTTTATCATGGTACATATTGGTTGAACGTGCTGTACTCAACATGAAAAGACAATGCAAAGATTTGAGCATAGAATTTGAAAGGTCATGCTGTAGTTATAAGTACATGATGTTGGTGAGGCCACATTTAAAACATTGTGTTCAGATTTTGTCACAACCTTTATAGAAAATATGTTCTCAAGCTGAAAATGGTGCAGTGAAGATTTACAAGGATGTTGCCAGGTCTCGAGGTCCAGAACAATATGGAGAGGTTGAGCGAGTTAGACTTTACTCCTTGGACTGCAGGAAGATGCGGGACATAGGTTTAAGGTAGGTGGGGGGTGGGGGAGATTTAATAGGAACCCGAGGTGTCACTTTTTTAAAAACACAATGTGTGGTGGGTGTAGGGAAGGAGCTGCCAGAGGAGGTAATTGAGGCAGGTACTATCACAATGATTAAGAGGAATTTAGATAGGAACATGGATGGGATAGGTTTATAGGGGGTGTGAACGCAAGGTCACTGGGTCATAGGGCTTGACGCACAGAGCCGCTCAATCCATCTGGAGGACATCCGTAACTTCAGGTATATGTTATTAATGCAAGAAACGCGTACTTTCCTACCTGTTAATAACCACCAAAATGTTGAATTTTTGCGCTGTAAAAAGTGTGGAAGTCGGGGTAAGTGTGAGAGACATGTACCCAACTTCAGAATTCCAAAAGTGAAGCGAAATGAAGGTAAAGAGAAGCGAGAGCTGAAGGGACAACAGCAGCTAAAGTGCTTGGCGAACATTGGCTGTGCAGATATCGGAATTGAAAATATTTGGAATTATCGCGTTTGTTCACTGCATTTCATCAACTGTAAGGCATTATTTGTGGTTTTTCATGATTCCTTTGGTATTTAAAAAGTATCAGAAGTGATAAATCTGGCTGTAAATTTGGCTTCAGAGGCGTTTTCTTTTTGTATGTAAAAACCCACTTGAGAACCATGGGCAATTTAAAAATTTTACAGCCAGATTTATCATTTCTGAAACTTTTTCGATGCCAAAGGAATGAAGGAAAAACACAAATAATGCCTTAGTTGATGATATGCAGTGAGCAAGCAGCCAATGTTCACCAAGCACTCTGACTGTTGTTGTCCCTTCAGCTCTCGCTTCTATCTACTGTCATTTCTCCTCACGTTTGGAATTCTGAAGTAGGATAAATGTCTCTCACGCTTATCCCGATTTCCATAATTATTTACAGCGCAAAAATTGACAATTTCGGTTTTAACGGGCCCGCTACGCTGGAAACATTGGTAAATGCCTGCCTGCAGTTCATCGCGTGTACTCCAGTTGGCGTAGCGTAGCAACAGTACGGGTCACGGGTCGTGACCCGACTGCCGTGAAACGACTGCCGTGAAACCTCCCTATAGCCATATGGGCCAAAGGTGGGCAGGTGGAACTAGTTAGATGGGCATGTTGGTAGGCATGGGCAAGTTGGGTTCGAATGTCCGTACTGTATAACTCTATGCCAGGCAATACAACACAATCGTTACCAATAAAACTACAAATCATAACATATCAAGAGATAATACTGTATCATACACACTTGCAACATTTACAGAATTATCGGAGGGCATAAAGAGAATGATGTGGAGTTTAGGCAGTTAAAGCTGCTGTTGTTTCATTTGTTTTTTTGTTTATTTATTCTTTAACTTGTTAAATGCTGCCCACAGTCCACATCCTTTCCTCTGACTAGCCCCATCCGTTAAAGAAGTTAAAACTGGGGCTTAACTTCTGTCCAAACATCCTGACTGATCTTCCATTTGTATCAGATTTATTGTTACAATGTCACCATCTGAGGAGATATCTCGAGTCGGGCTTTATACTGTTTCACTTTGTTCTCACTGTGGATGGATACAACCAACACTTACTGTAACTGGCAACATGCGATAGTCAGAGATTCTCCCCCCTTCAACGTGATGAAGCTTCATCCAGCTTTCTGCTCTGAAACCGTTTTAAACTCACGCCAATTAGCTGTCGTTTGAAACACAAGCCAGCCAACTGCAAGGGAGCGGTGCAAAAACACTAACTGAGGTGCAATATTTTTGCAAAATATGTTTACCCATCGTCAATGTCGCAAAATCAGGTTACGTCGGGTACAAGACGTTGAATCGCAGCGTTCGCCCAAAGACAGTTCGGAATCTCGCCTGCTTCCTTTTCTGCACGGTGTTTCCAACGAGCGTTACCGTATGTACATGTCTGTAGGACCTTGCTCCCAGTCCCCGGGCGCCCGTCCTCTGCTTTGCACGTCCTGCAGTCCATGCGCCGTCGCTGTTATTGCCAGCGGGTTGCAGCCTCTCATGGAGCGGCGCCGCGACTCCAGCAGGCGGGCGGAGGGAGGGAGGGACCGGCAGCGCCCTCTCACCAAGTTGCAAGCAGATCTTTGGTTGCAAGGGCGACGGAGGCGGGGCCGGCGTTTACTTCCGTCAGGATGGACATATGGTTCCTCTGGGACTTCAAATGCAGTATCTCAGTACATCGGCGCGGCAAAAACAAATCTGTGTATGAACTTCGACACCGTTATAGCAATCACCCTCGTTTATTTACGCGATTCTCCTGTAACAGTATCCTCTCCACTTGAGAAGCTCATTGAAAAGGTCTCCTATGCAGAGGCAGCAAAAAGGGCTGACCCTACAAAACAGATGAATGAAAGAAGGATCAGGAGGGAGCAAGATGTGGGCATAATGGAGACAATAAAAGAAAAAGAAAAGAGTATATGGAAAAAAACTGGTTATATTTATAGCAGGAGTAATAAATGCGACAGCAGAAGTAAAATCCAAAACAGAAAGGATCCAAATCATTGTAAAGGCTGCAGTCCACCACTTGGGCATGGCAGGATTGAAGTGGGAGGAAATACATGATGGTCTCAGTATCCAGGCGAGCCAAGAGTCAACATGTATGGGTTAATAATATTAATGTTAATCCTACAATGGAATGCAAGAAGCTTGTTAGCCAATGGGCAAGACTTTAAGCAATTCATAGACAGTAGGAAGGAAAAACCAGATGTCGTATGTATCCAGGAAACCTGGTTGAAACCAAGTTTAGATTTTGTTCTATATGATTATGTTGCAGTGAGATGTGATAGGGGAAATGGGGGAGGAGGGGGTTGCGCCACTTTCATTAAAAAAGGGATACCATACAGGGTATTAGGAATTGGGCAGGAACAGGAATATGTGGTAATAGAAGTGTGGTCTGAGAGGAGGAAAATAGTGGTAATAAATTACTATAATCCATGTAAGCGATTAGAGGTCAGTAAGTTACAGGAAGTAGAAGGCCAGAGCAAATCTAATGTTATTTGGTGTGGGGACTTTAACGCACATAATACATTATGGGGCAGTGGAAAGTCAGATAATAATGGGCAGGTAATTGAGGAATTATTAAATGATGGTAATCTAGTATGTCTAAATGATGGAAAGAAGACCAGGGTAGATGTTAGGACAGGGAATGAGTCTGTGTTGGACCTTACACTTGTTTCTAATAGGATTGCTGCTAAATGTAACTGGGAAGTATATGAAAAGGGTACCATAGGAAGTGATCATCATCCTGTGCTATGCAAAATAAATATTACTTTAACAATGAGTAAAGAAAACAGAAGTGGACGATGGGTGTTTGGATAGGCTAATTGGGAGAAATTTAAGGAGGAAAGTGATAGATATGTAAAATCGATACAAGAAGAGACAGATATAGAAAACTTTGAGAATAAATTGTCAGAAGGTATCAAAAGAGCAGCATTAGTTTCCATACCTAAAAGTAAAGGAAGATCAAAAAGGAAAGCTGTGCCATGGTGGGACAATAAATGTAAAGAGGCGGTGGTGAATAGAAACAGAGCATTCAGATTATTAAAAATAACTCATAACTACCAACACATGATTAATTACAAACAGGCTCAGGCAATTGTAAGGAGGACTATAAGACAAACAAAAAGAGCATATTGGAGGAAGTATTGTGATTCAATTGGAAACACAACACAGGTAGGGGAGATATGGGGGATGATTAAAAAAAATGGAAGGTGATAAAAGGGAGTGGAGTTATCCTATCTTAACAAATGGAGATCAAACTGTAGTCTCAAATAAAGACAAAGCAGAACTAATGGTTAACACTTTTAGTAGGGTTCACAGCTCCCACAACTTGTCAAATGAAGGAAGAAGAGGTAGGGAAAGAACAAGAGAGGAAAATGTTGAGGCCTTACAAAGGAAAGGTATCACAGAGGACAAGTACAATATTCCATTTAATTTGGGAGCTAAAGAGAGCTCTGGCCAAGTGTAAGAACTCAGCCCCAGGGAAGGATGATATTTGTTACATAATGATAAAGCATCTAAGTGAGGAGGGACTCCAAAAGATACTTGCACTATATAACAAGGTGTGGGAAGAAGGGCGAATACCGGAGAGGTGGAAGGAAGCAATCATTGTGCCTATTAGGAAACCAGGGAAATGCAAGTAATCCAGTAAATTATAGACCTATAGCTTTAACAGCACACATGTGTAAACTGATGGAAAGAATGGTAAATGAAAGATTAATGCATCTAATGGAAGAAAACGGTATAGTGGCTAATTATCAGAGTGGCTTTAGAAAAGGGAGGGGTACTAATGATCCAGTTCTGTGCTTGGAAGATGATATAAGGAAAGCACAAGTTAAAAAAGAATCTGTAGTTACCGTATTTTTTGATGTAGAGAAGGCTTATGATATGTTGTGGAGAGAAGGTCTTCTAATAAAGCTGCATTTAATGGGAGAAGTAGGAAATATTTTTAACTGGATAATGGATTTTCTTAACGGTAGAAGTATCCAAGTTAAAATAGGGTCAGACATCTCTAGTAAATGTGTAGTCGAGAATGGAACTCCCCAGGGAAGTGCGATAAGCCCGATCCTATTCTCAATCATGATCAATGATATATTTGCAAACATTCAACCAGAGATGGGGCGATCGCTCTTTGCAGATGATAGCAGCCTATGGAGAAGGGGGAAGAATATAGATTTTATCGTGGAAAAAATGCAGCAAGGGATAGCCCAGGTGGAAGAGTGGGGAATGAAATGGGGTTTTAAATTCTCTATAGAGAAGACAAAGACAATGGTTTTCACAAGGAAGAAAATTAAAGAGGATGTCCAGTTAAAACTATACGGCCACAATTTGGAAAGAGTAAAAGATTTCCGTTTCCTGGGAGTCCATTTTGACTCCAGATTAACATGGAGGGTCCACATTACAAAAATAATTGGAAAATACAAAAAAGCCATCAATGTAATGAGATGCTTGGCAGGTTTAGAGTGGGGAGCAGATATATTATCTCTTAAACATATCTATGTATCACTGATCAGATCCAGACTAGAGTATGGCAGTAAGCTTATGGATCAGCATCTAAGTCAGTGTTGTCCGAGTTGGACAAAGTCCAAGCGGAAGCTCTAAGAATCTGTATAGGAGGTGTGCGGACGTCACCTGTATGTGCACTACAGGTGGAAACTGGGGAGATGCCGTTGAGACTGCGCCGCAGACAACTAATGGCTAATTACTGGCTAAGCCTTAAGGGTCATGGAGAGAACCACCCAACAAAACAGGTAGTACAGGAGTGCTGGGAGAGAGGGGTGGCTCAGTCTGGAAGCTTCGGCTGGGTTGGAGGAGGTGTGGCAAGGGACATGGAAGTAGAGGACAAAGAGTTCTGCCCTGCAGTATTGTGGCCATCTGTCCCAATATGGTTACTGAACATCCCAAAAGTTGATCTGGAGATATGGGAGGCAAAAAGGAGGGAAAAAAATTCGGACCTAAAAACAGAATATCATAGCCATATAGATAATAGATACAGGGAACACCTCTTAATTTTCACAGATGGATCAAAGGACCCAGTAGCTGAAACAACAGGGGCAGCTGTGGTAGTGCAAGGGATGAATGTTGAGCTTTACAAAAGAACAAATAACTATTTGGCAGTATACAGTGGAACTGTACGCTATTTTGATGGCAGTTCGGTGGATAGAACAGGTGCAACCATGCAAAGTATTAATATGTAGCGACTCATTGTCTGCAATCCAGAGTATTGGGTCTGGTGCATCCCATAGGCGGCCTGACCTAGTGTATGAAATTCTACTACTATTAAGCCAAGTAACAAGGAAGGGCAGTGACGTGACTTTGTTGTGGGTCCCAGCACACATTGGTGTGCTAGGAAATGAAAAAGTGAACAAATTAGCAAAAGAGGCCGTTAAAAAAGAGAACATAGAGGTAAACTTACAATTATCCAAATCTGGAAGACACATTGTGTGGAAGAAAATAAATCAGGAATGGCAACAATACTGGGAACAGGAGACAAAGGGGAGACACCTCTATTCGCTACAAAACAGAGTGGGCATTACAGCAAGAAGAGGGGGGAACAGGAGAGAACAGGTAGTATTAGCAAGATTGAGGATAGGACACACTCACCTGAACAGCACATTAAAAATGTTGGGAAAACACCCTACTGGGATGTGTGAGGAATGCCATCAGCCGGAAACAGTTCAGCATGCCCTAGTTGCATGTAGGAGATATGAGACAGAAAGAAGAGTTTTGATCAGTGAAATGAAGAAAATTGGAATGACAGAAATATCAGAAAAGAACATTCTAGAGTGTGGAGGGGAAGGAAAAGGAGTAAAGGTGTTGTTTAATTTCTTGAGGGCCTCTGGCCTTATAAAAAGGATATAATGTAAAGACATGAGGACTGTGGAGTGAAGCCAGAAGGTGGCAGCAATGCAACATTGTGGATGCCGGCTGCCGTAAAACTCCGAAGAAGAAGAAGAAGAAGAAGAAGAAGAAGAAGAGAAGCTCATTGCATCCCGGAACATGGTAACTTGCTGGTCTGGCACCACATCCCCCATCCGAACTTTCTTTTCCTCCTTTACCAGTGTTTGCTCTGTGCTGCATATAACAAAAAGCACTGCAGCAACAACACGCACCTTTGCAACTTAAACCCATTAACTATCAAAGTGATCTACACGTGAATGGCTGAACCATAATAGGCCTTTCTCATGGGGCGACTTGACGCAAGAGGTAACCAGAGTTGAACATCGTGGGAACCTCGTACGATAACCGTACGGCATTCGTGGACCACCGTGGACCACCGTGGCGCTAACGGCAGGTACTCGTGTAACTTGTTGACTCGGGAGAAAATTCAAGCAAGCTTGAATTTCTCCAAGAGTTACTTGTACACTTGTGGTTGAACATTGAAACATTATATGGACGTAGTGGCCAGTGCGATATCCGTAATAACTCTTGCGTTTACCGTGGGAACTCCTGCGAACGGTGAACCCGGAAGCTGGACAGAGGGGCCAGAAGGTGAGTAATCTGGAATGAACATGCTGGTCGTTCTCTGCCCACACGATCTCTACGGAGCTTCCAGGCTGTTTATATATAAAAGAGCATTCCAAAAGTGTCTCACCAGCAATCTGCAGCCTTCAAGAGGTCTTTTTAAATGAAGTGTTTATTTCCAACGTCTGGTAAGTTTCGGTAGAATTGCCACCAGCGTTTAGAGAATATGTACCTGTGATTTTGTCCTATTTTTTTCTAATACTCATTAAATCAACGGGAGACTAAAAGTGGCATTTAGATAAACAAAGTTGCTGCCTTGGCGAATATCGATGCTATTATCTTTATGTAAACTGTGAGGGTTCGCAGCTGCCACAATGCGTCTGACGAGTTATACCAATGTAATTTGGCACAAGCTGGTTTAATTGTGGGAAAAACTTCCAAGACGGAGGAATTCCCCAGAAAGTAGCTCGTTTTCTTTTGTAGAACTTTCCTCTGTCAACGCATAGATCTACAGTTAGGGAACCAACTGCCGGTACTGATGTATTTGATTGTTTCAGGGAATTTCCTCTGATTATTTTCAAGCTTTGTCCATCTCTTTTGAACTCATTTGATTCGATACTATTTGATTTTGGAATGGTGGTTACTTATTATATAAATTATGTGACCTATTTTCTGTTCCTATGATTCTCTAAGTACTTTGTTTATAAATTCTGAACTCGTGAATTCGAGATTTCAGTGGTTTTCTGTATGCGGCTCACTCAGATACACTTGGCACAAACCGGCTTTTCCCATTTGGACCGTATAAGCCGTTTACAATCGCGTTGGACTCACTACATTTCTATGATCTGTAATCGTTTAACATTGAGTATAAACGATTATATTTAATACTCGGAATGCATATTGATTTTAGCGATGCCATATAACTTTCTCTGTATGTGAAGGGAACGATCGCTTCTAGTATGTTTACACCTCTCTGTAAAACATCCATTCTTAAAAAGGTGGTCTCAATATCGCCAATGGAACATGTGTCAATGTGTCAAAGCACTTGTAATGCTTGTCTAAAAAAAAGTGACATCATTTGTGCCACGTGATGATTTAACAACACTTCACAGTTCACAATGTTCATTCAAGATTTAACGGGAAAGCTCGGGAGACGGACAAGTCACTCGCACAAATAACAGAAATGCCGAGTACCCGTGGGAACTCTTTATCTACCCCCCGTTATATCGTGTGATATCGTGCTAGACCACGACCACTTCACTCTGGTTACATCTTGCGTCAAGTCGCCCCGTGAGAAAGGCCTATAAAAGACTGCAAAAATCCCAGGCGGCAACTCTCTCCCCACCTAATCTAGGGCCAGTTGACATTAAATGCTGCTTGCCGGCGACATCCAAAAATGTTAACACAGAACTCATAACAAAACGTGTTAATAAAAGTCAACCAAAGAACGACATTACAACACAGATGCCGGTTTACCAACATGCTACCTGGATTAGAAGGTATTAACTATGAAGAAGGGTCTCGACCCGAAACGTCACCCATTCCTTCTCTCCAGAAATGCTGCCTGTCCCGCTGAGTTACTCCAGCGTTTTGTGTCAGTCTTCGATTTAAACCAGCATCTGCAGTTCCTTCCAACACAACTATGGGGAGAGGATGGGCAAACTTCGATTGTCTTCTCTGGAGGGTCGGAGGCTGAGAGGGTATCTGATAGAATATTTATCAACTTATGAGAGACATCGATAGGGTGTTCAATCAGAATCTTTCTGGAAATATCAAAGACTACAGGGCATAGGTTTATGGTGAGAGGAGCAAAGTTTAAAGGAGATGCACAGGCAGGACAAATGTTTTACACTGAATGTGGTCTTCCTGGACTTCAGGGTGGACTTTCATAAGTTTGCACAAGAGAGAATGGTCCAAAGGTACAGGTTAGTAAGTGTGTTACGGATTATGGGGAGAAGACAGGAGAATGAGGTTGAGAGGGAAAGATAGATTAGCCATAATTGAATGGCAGAGTAGACTTGATTGGGTGAATAGCCTAATTCTGCTCCTATATCTTATGAACTTGTGAAAAGATATGCCGCAAATAATCAAAAATCACAAAACTGGAAAAACATGGGAATTAGGATCCTCTGCTAGTTGGAGTCATAGCTAGCACAAAGGAAGATGATTGTGTTGGTTGAATATCTGCAGGAATTCCTAGGCATAGTCCTAGGCCCAACCATCTCCTGCTGCATTATCAACACCTTCAATTGAAAGGTCAGAAATAGGGAAGGTCCCTGATGATTGCACAATGCCCGTGACTGCTCAGATAAAGGAGTCCGCAAATAAATGCAGCAAGACCGGCACAATATTTAGGCCTGGACTGATGGGTGGCAAGTAAGATCTGTGCCACACAGGTGCCAGGCAATGACAATATTCGACAAGAGAATATTCAGCTTGCACCCTCTGATGATCAACTCTGATAACCATCACTGAATCCTGGGGGTAACATTGACCAGAAACTGAACTGGAATAGCCATATAAACAATGTGGCTACAAGAACAGGTTAGAGACTGGCAATCCTGCAGCAGGTAACTCACCTTTCACTCCCCAAAACCTGTCAATAATCTGCATGGCTCAAGTCAGGAGTGTGATGGAATATTATCCACTTGCCTGAATGAGTGAAGATTCAACAACCCTTAAAAAGTTCAGTGTCATACACGACCTAGCAGTCTGCTTGACAAGCACCCCATCCATAACCATTCACTTACTCCACTGCTGACACAAAGTAGCAGCAGTTTGTACCATTCTGCAGGATGCAATGCAGCAATTCAACTAGACTCCGTAGACAGCATGTTCCAAACACATAACCTCTATTAGCTGGTAGGAGAAGGGCAGCCAAAGCATAGAAACACTACCTCCTGGAAATCCCCTCTAAGCCACACACCATCCTTACCTGGAACTATATCACTGTTCATTCAACATTGCCGTGTCAAAATCCACCAATTCCCTTCCTAACCGCATTGGGAGTATACTCACACACGAAGGACAGCAGCAGTTCACAAAGGCAGCTCACCATCACCTAATCAAAGATTGGGTGACACAGTAGCGCAGGAGTAGGCTTGCTGCCTTATAGCACCAGCGACGCAGGTTCCATCCTAACTAGGGATGCTGTCTGTGTGGAGTTTGTATATTCTCTGTGACTATCCCGGTTTTTTCCAGGTTCTCCAGTTTCCTCTCACACCTCAAAGATGTACAGGTTTGTAGGTTAATTGGCTGCGGTAAAAATTATAAATTGTGCCTAGTGTGTAGGACAGTGCTAGTGTACGAGGTGACCACTGGTCGATGTGGACTCAGTGGGCTGAAGGGCCTGTTTCCATGCTGTGTTTCAAAGTCTAAAAACTCAGCATGATGACGGGTTCTGACCCAAAATGTCACCTACGCATGTTCTCAGAGATGCTGCCTGTCCCGCTGAGTTACTCCAACACTTTCTAACCTGCTACCTTCCAAACTCCAATCATGCCTGTTCTTTATTTCCCCTCAGTAAATGCTAGCTATTCTGTCAAATTGGGCTCTCAAATTCCTGTTCTAAATTACATTAAAATTTAGGCCAGAGCAACAGAACAGAGACGCAAACATCTTATAGTTCTTCATCCAGTCCAGAAGCATTCATAGGTTAGTTTAGAGATAGGATGAGAACAGGCCGTTCAGCCCACCGAGTCCATGCTGACCATGAATCTTCTTTTCACACTAGTTCTATGTTATCCTACATTCTCACCCACACCATACACAATAGGGCATTTATTCTCTTACATGTGCCAATTCACCTACAACCCAGCATGTCTTTGGGATATGGGAGGAAACCAGAACACCTGGAGGAAATCCACGTGGTCACAGGGTTATGAGCGAACTCCAGGCAGACATCACCTGGTCAGTTTGAAACCTGGGTTTTCTTGTGGTTTGAGGCATCAGCTCTAGGTGTGCCACCGTGCTGCCCTATTGTTAGGGCAACCCAGGAATTTGATTTCGGATATTTATGTAGTGTCACTCCCTCCTGTCATTTTGTCCAACCATAAAACTCGCCATCATAACTGCGATCCTGCAATTCTAGCATCTTAATCACCCCTGATTTTAGTCATTACTAAGGCCATTCCTTCCTTAAATCTTTCCACTATTCTGCAGTTCTTTCTTACTTTAAGGCACTCCATAAAACAAAGACAATTTTGATTAATTTAATGCCAACTGTTGTAATTTGTTAAATGCAGGTGTTAAATTAAGGTGTGTCCCTCTCTTGAGATGCAAAGGGTACAGTTTGGATTGTGATCAGGACACCATACACCTGGTGCATGTACAAATAAGGAATCACGAGGTATCTTGTGGCACCGCATTAATTCACTACTTGATGGTTGACCCACTCAATGGGTGGCACAACACAAGGTCAGGTGGCCCAACACAAGGTCAGGTGGCCCAGTGAAACAGAACACAAAGGACATGCCTACATATTTAACAATACCAGTTGTTGGAAAAGTGCCTGACATTGTTTTCTGTAATATTTTAACTTTATAGACAAAAAGAGTATCCAAACTTTGCAACTGATCATGGTCTGTATTGTCCTATGTGCATATTTAACCTTGTACAGACAGGGAAACATCCTTGTAAAATGCTTTTGGATTTTGAAAAAGACCGACAGAAATGATTAGCTTCGTAACCTTTGATACTGCAATCAGATCACATAATGTCACAAATGTAACATCTTGCTCCTCAGCTTCAGTGCATTTTAACTTGAGAACATGAACATGGATAGGTGACACTTTGTCGAGCTTCTTCTTCAAAGCTAAACTGTCTTGAAGGTCCAGGATAATCTTTGTTTCAAATCCACTTTGGGTTGTAGAAAGCAGGTCATAATGATGTAAAGAGGTTGGGCCGGGCCACGGATGGGTTGGAGCCACGAGGACTGGTCGGTATTAATAACTTTGACCAACTGCTGTGCTTCAGTGCGGTATTGGCCAAAATCAATAGGCTCATGTTGAAGTAAGCCATTAGAATGCAATCCTTTTATAAGAATAATAAGAAGTCGGTGAGACTAGCGGAGGTTGGGCGATCGTTTCGCCGAACTCCTCCGCTCGGTACGCAAGAACCTACCTGACCTCCCGGTGGCTCAGCACTACAACTCCCCCTCCCACTCTGAATCCGACCTCTCTGTCCTGGGTCTCCTCCATGGCCAGAGTGAGCAACACCGGAAATTGGAGGAACAGCACCTCATATTCCGCTTGGGGAGTCTGCTTCCTGCGGGCATGAACATTGAATTCTCCCAATTTTGTTAGCCCTTGCTGTCTCCTCCCCTTCCTCAGCCCTCGGGCTGTCTCCTCCCATCCCTCTGCCCTCGGGCTCCTTCTCCTCCATTTTCCTTCCTTCTCCCGGCCACCCCCTATCAGTCTGAAGAAGGGTTTCGGCCCGAAATGTTACCTATTTCCTTCGCTCCAAAGATGCTGCTGCACTCGCTGAGTTTCTCCAGCTTTTTTGTGTACCTAAGAATCTCCTATGTTTGATTATATCCCTGAGCTGTTCATTTAAGTCATTGAATACATTCCAGTACAATGTGGAGAGCTACTCACAGAGAGATAATTATAAAAGTGGATTCTCATGGCATTCCTGCTCTCCTTTCTCGGTGATATATTCCAGATACTATCGCAACATTTCAGAAACATTTAAACAGGTACATGTATTGGACAGGTTTAGAGGGATATGGGCCAAACACTGTCAGGTGGGACAAGTGTAGATGGGACATGTTGGTTAGTGTGTGCCAGTTGTGCCGAAAGGCCTGTTACCTCTAGACTCTCTAGGGCAAGGGTTCCCAACATGGGGTAAATTTACCCCTAGGGGGATAAATTTCACCTACCAGGGGGGTAAATTTATTGCTTCTGGATTTGTACATATTTTTTCTCATTGACTGACTGTGTTTGTTTCTGGTATACCGGTTCCAGGTGGCCCAGCCGCCGAGAGGACTCTCCCGACGCCGGGGCAAGACCACCCGGTGAGAACGGCCAGGAACATCGGGCCTCTGTAGAGGCAATTGCGGTGGCCTCAATAGGCTTGACTTTGGGGTGAACTTGGGATGGGGACTGGACATTGTGCCTTCCCCCACAGTGCTATCCACTGTGGGGGGATGATTTTTTTTGTCTAATGTAATCCTATAAGTCTGTGTCCAAGATGGCTGCCGTGAAGGGAGAGTGGACGCTGGCGCGCTTTGGCTGCCGCTGCTCTCTCTTCACATTGTGTTTTTGATTTTCTGTTTTTGGATTGAATTCTGTTTTTAATTTGTGTCTCTGTGATGTCTTTATTACTTATTTTATTCTGATTATATGTTTTTATTCCTATTAATCTATGTAAGGTGTCCTTGAGATGTCTGAAAGGCGCCCATTAAATAAAATTTATTATTATTATTATTATCTGTTCATCATTGGTGTTCATAAATAATTGAAATAACATTGTTATGTGCTATTAAAGGGGTAAACGGGATGAAACAGGTTGGGACCCCCTGCTCTTGATGCTATGGGTTTTTGAGGTGTCGCCAAATAGCTTTTGTGCAGGCACATTTTACATCAGTAAAGAACATTGAATAAGATGGCCCGTAAAATAGACATAGAACAACATAGCACAGCAATAGGCCCTTCACCCCAAATTGCCCAACCAAGCTCATTCCACTTGCTTGTGTGTGACCAATAACCATCCAAAACTTTCCTATCCAAACAAATAAGCAGCTCCGTTCTGGAAAATTTTAAACTTCTGAAATACTTTTGCAGCATATAATCAGACGGGATTAATAGATGGATACAAGAAGCATCGCTAGGAGATAGACACAAGGTGCTGGGGTAACTCAGCGGGTCAGGTAACCTCCCATCTGTGGAGAAAAAGGATGGGTGACGTTTTGGTTTGGGACCATTCTTCAGACTGGAAGTCAGGAGATGGTCGGAGATGTTGGAAGATTCAGTCAGGTTTGCAAAAAATTAAAAGTAAAAGCAACGGATAGGTTTATTACACCCGATGTTTTCCTTGAAACAGCCAGAAACAGCTGAATGTAGAGGTTTACTGTACTGACCACTGGCAACCCCTCACTTCACAAAATAAAAACAATAATCTGTCATGGGTCAAAGGACTCCAATTTGTTTACCCATTGTATTAAAATAGGCAGCTCATTGTATTCACAATCTATTAAACATTCTGATTACAGGCTTTTTTTGTATTTTATGGAATCTCAATGCACTTTGGGTATTATAACCATAAAAAATAGTTAGAATGTAACTCAAATACAGTTTTGCAATCAACATTTAACTTCTTGTGCAGCGGAGTAATATTGGCAATTTTCCAATCATTTGGGACCTCCCCTGTCTCTCGTGATTCTTGAAATATCACTGTCAATGCCTCCACAATCTCTAAAGCCACCTCTTTCAGAACCGTAGGGTGCAGTTCATCTGGTCCAGGTGACTTATCCACCTCCAGCCCTTTCAGCTTCCCAAGCACCTTCTCACTCGTAATAGCCACTCCAATAATTTCCAACCCCCGACTCTCGTTTGCTGGTGTCTTCCACTGGGAAGACCGATGCAAAAAAGTTTTTCAACTCCTTTGCCGTTTCTTTATTCCCCATAATCACTTCTCCTGCATCATTCTCCAGCAGCCCAACTTCCTCTCTTGCCTCTTTATATAACTGAAGAAACTCTTGCGATCCTCTTTTATATTATTGACCAGCTTACATTCGTATTTCATCTTTTCTCCACATTGCCTTTTTAGTTAACTTCTGTTGTTCTTTAAAAGCTTCCCAATCCTCTGGCTTCTCACTAATCTTTGCTACGTTACTTCCTGCAAACAACAACAGATGCCTCAGAATTTTCAGATAAGTCTATCTATTATGACAGTCAGAGAGATTATTTCACTATGGAAACATAACCACTGAGTCTCTTCATATCATTACTGGTTGTCCAGTAATCTCTGGACAATCTTTAATCTTTAATCTCTTCAACATCTCAGCAGAATATATGCAGCTCCTGAGGTGTTGGGGAGATTAATTAACCTTAGTAACACCAGGCAGTTAATTTGTTCATTGTTAGATTTATCATTATTTTTCAATAGATTGGTTTATTGGTTCCTAACAAAATAATGGTTACTACAAATTTCACATAAAATCACATGAAGTAGATATATAACCCATTTCAAGCAGCAGAGGTGGAGTTTTGGTAGCTCCTTTTTCTTCTTTGTATCTTCTTGAGTTGGTCAAGGTGTCATGCCAAAGTTCACAAACCTCAGAAAACATTCTCTCTTTTCTCCTTCCTCCCAGATTCTGCATTATTTGCTTTTATGGTTAATTTTACGGAAGAATCCCAATTCATAAGACATAGGTGCAGAATTAGGCCATTCTGCCCATCAAGTCTGCTCAGGTAATTTAGGTAAGGAATTTGTTTGTACTTTCCAAAGCTATGATAACAGCACGAAGAGATGCGTGTAAGGAAACCAATCTTTCCACAATACAGGAAATCTTAAAAGGTCTCTGATCCCCATGTAAATTTAATTGATTTTAAATCCATTCACATGTTTTCTATAATACTATTTCTCAGTTTTGGATCCTGAGAATGAAATACCCATATGCACATTCATAATCCATCTATTTCAAAATTATTTGTTTATTTTCATAGTCTCTTTTGAGCATTATAATTAGTTTTGAAGTAAAATAAAACATAACATCTCATCGTATGAACATAAAAGATTTAATGCTATTTTTCAGCATATCCATTCAATTGGCAATTATGACAAAGTAATACTCCTTCGCCTTTAAATGCCTTTGTTCAGCGCTAAAACTTACATATCTCTTTACTCCCAACTTCAAATTGTCTCACTGTTGACCACGTTTTAATTTTTTCTTGATTATTTCTCTCCTTGGTACTGTTCAGTGTGGATAATTTAATCAGTCATTTCTCTTATCTGAGCCACATGCACCACTTCTTGTGTTGTTGACAAGTAATCATGCTTGTCCAAGATTTGTTCTTCAGTGAAAATTCAACCTGTATTTCTGCATGCAACCTGTTTCGCTCACGTTGAAGCACATTTAGTTTAATTTAGAGATACAGTGCTGAAACAGGCCCTTTGACTTCCCGAGTCCACGCCAATCACCGATCCCCGTACACCAACACTGTCTTACATACTAGGGACAATTTGTAAACAATTTTTACCAAAGCCAATTAACCTACAAACCTGTAAATCTTTGGAATGAGGGAGGAAACTGGTGCTCCCAGAGAAAACCCACGCGGTCACGAGGAGAACGTCCAAACTTGGTACAGACAGCTTCCAGTCAGAATCGAAACCAGGTCTCTGGTGCTGTAAGGAAACAACTCTACCACTGCGCTACTGCACAGCCCCCTTCACACTCACAGCAGTATTTCTGTAGCGTGCCACATATGTCGTTCATTGCAAACTATCCCTTGGTTTTAAGTTGATGTTCAAAAGTAAATGAGGACATATGTTTGCCTTGGTATGTTTCAATGACGCATGTGGTGGACAGTTATCAAAAGTATTATTCATAGATTATATTTAGACAAGGAAATAATCTTCTCCAGGAGGGACTAATTAACTATTCTCAGCTACATCTAATCAGATGTATACTTAATTTACAAACAGATTCTTCATGATTAATTGAATCTCTGAAATGTCCTAAAAATACCCCATTATGATGTGTTATTGTCTATTTTTCGTTTTTAAATACCAAATTTCAATTCCCCAATTAAGTCACAAGAGACTGCAGATGTTAGAATTTTATGTAAAAAAACAAACTGCTAGATGAACTCAGCAGGTGAGGCAGCATGTGAGGGAGGGAATTGGACAGGCGATGTTTCAGGTTAGGACCCAACTGCAGACTTCTGAACATACAAGCTTGAATGGATAAGGACAGCTGCAAATTTCAATTTGTTACCATACTGTGTTATCTAATGCTTGGAGGTAACTTTGCAGATTCTCAGAATTGGATGTCTGTCAATGCCCTTTGTGGTTATAAATATATTAAAAACACCAATTCTTGTGATCCTTTTAATTACCAGGGCATTCTTTCCCATGCTCATTTTAACACACTAGGACCCAGTTCCCAAGCTTCCTCGATGATCAGTAGCCCTGATTCCTGTGCAGCCTTTAAACTCAATAGAACCCCAGAATCCATGCTTCCTTTAAAATCACCTGGGCCTAGTCCTTTGCTCCCTTATAACAGAGGCACCTAAGGATACAAGCACAAAGTTCCTTGGAAGTGGGAACACACATAGTAGACAGGGCAGTAACGAAAGTGTTTTGTACTTTCCTTCATCAGCTGTAGCATTGAGTACAAGAGTCAGGACGTCATGTTTCATGTCATTCTTTCTGAGCTCTATACGCACTGCTATAACTAAAGCTGGAGTACACAAGACAACTTTGTAACTAATAGCACCTAGACTTGTGCTTTTAAAATCCTTTTGATTCCATCCTACAACATATGGCTCAAAAAACACAATTCTGCACTTCATTTAAATTGAATTTGATAACATTACTTCAAGAATGTTTGGTTACTGCCAAAGGGCCTGATTTTATTAAAACATTTTTTTAATACATTGAGCACCCATAATATATACCTTGAAATGAAATGGGTTATAGAAATATTCTTGCAAAATACATTTATTCTGGTCCATAATAATGTAAACAAATGTTTTACATTAAAGCAGTCAAAAAGCATATAGTACATTTTAAATTCCAGATGACTTAAGTATCACAAACAAAATGCCAGCAAGCCACCATTTCCACTGCTGACGTTGACTGGAGCTGATAGAGGAAAATTTAATGTCACTTTAGCAATAGTCTGCAGTTAAGCGTGCAAAATGGTCTCACAAGGACAGGATGGTTTTGCGAGATCTTTGAACAGCCAGTCTGTTTCACCTTGGTGTAGGTGGAATTGGTGGAAGAGGTGGAGCTCCCCGCTCACTTCGGAACGTATCTGTTAAAATAAAAAGTTTAAATAACCACAGGATTATCAGAGTTTTAACTGTAATAATTGAAGCCAAGTACAATTTGAGAAGTGAATAAGATTTTGTGCAGCATGGCACAAGAAGATTTAATGATTTGCGTATTAATGGAATTTTTAAAAAATCTTAATTTCAACTTTTTTTCCACATCCGCAAGCAATGAATAAAGCCTCAAATAGTAGAGAGGAAACCCTTTGAATTAATTTATCTCCCGACGAAATATAATTCAGCATATTTTTTACTGGTTTGTCTGTTACATGTTTGCCTGTTATTCACCTATTTTAAGCAAAGTACATTAACATATATTTTTCTACCTCCCCCCCCACCCCCCTCAACCTTTGCCAGAATTTCACCCCAACCTTTCTAAGATAAAAGTTATTACCAGAAATACAAGCTTACTGCTGCTACCTTGACAATGAGGCAATTAGTTTTAAGTTACAGCGTGGAAATAAGTCCTTCAGCCCACCAAATCCTCACCGCCCAACGATCCTCGTACACTAACACTATCCTACATACTAGGTACAATTTACAATTTTTACAGATGCCAATTAACCTACAAACCTGTACGTCATTGGAGCATGAGAGGGAACAGAAGCACCCGGAGAAAACCCATGCAGTCACAGGGAGAATATACAAACTCCGTACAGACAGCACTGTAGTCAGGATCAAACCCGGGTCTCTGGAGCTGTAAGGCAGCAACTCTATCGCCTCGCCCCCGTGCTGGTCAATTATTTGACCGAATATTTGCCTGCTATTATACCATTGAGAAAATCACAAACTTTGGCTTGCACCATCAAGCTCCAGTTTCACCTACAACTGGTAATTTATTTGTTGTGTTGTTTCATTTAATGTGCTATAAAGTTGCAGCAAGCAAGAATTTCATTGTTCCAGTTCCTGTGCATATGACAATTAAACACTCTTGACAACAGGGCTGTTCTGACCTCCAGAAATGGAAACAAGAAGTGCAGCAGGACTAATAACTAGATCACTCCAATGATTTTTAATGAATTTGTTTGTTAAATTCCCATGATAAAAGGAATAACTATGCAATAAAATTCTTGGGCGACTGTATTTCACCAAATTTAATGTGTTTCAAATAAAAAGTGTTTTTTCACTTCTAATGTTTCACACTTCATAAAGGAACATAAAATACCTGTCACTCACCTCTGATTTCTGCCTTGCTTTGTTTACTAGGATAAGTTTTTGTAAAGTTTACATATGGTTCTGGAGGTGGAAGGTCTGAAATGGAATGGAAAGAAAATTTGCCTTCCCATTCATCTGTGGACAGAACAAGAACAGTTGTTAATTTCACCATTAAAGGGGATCAGAATAAGTCAGGATCCATATTCACAAAGCAAATTACCTGCTCTTGCTGTTGACATCCAAATAAACTCACAATTTATCTCAGCAATCCAAATTGCAGGTACACCAGGCAGTGATGAATACAAATGGCATGTTGGCCTTCATCGCAAGAGGATTTGTGTATCGGAGCAAAGAGGTCCTACTGCAGTTGTACAGGGCCCTGGTGTGACCACACCTGGAGTACTGTGTGCTGTTTTGGTCTCCTAATTTGAGGAAGGACATTCTTGCTATTGAGGGAGTGCAGCGTAGATTCACCAGGTTAATTCCCGGGATGGCGGGACTGACATACGATGAAAGAATGGATCGGCTGGGTTTATATACGCTGGAATTTAGAAGGATGTGAAGACATCTTATTGAAACATATAAAATTCGTAAGGGATTGGACAGGCTAGATGCAGGAAAAATGTTCCCAATGTTGGGGGAGTCCAGAACCAGGGGTCACAGTTTAAGAATAAGGGGTAGGCCATTTAGGACTGGGATGAGGAAAAACTTTTTCACACAGAGAGTTGGGAATCTGTGGAATTCTCTGCCACAGAAGGTAATGGAAGCCAATTCACTGGATATTTTCAAGAGATAGATATAGCTCTTAGGACTAACGGAATCAAGAGATATGGGGAGAAAGCAGGAATGGGGTACTGATTTTGGATGATCAGCCATGATCATATTGAATGGCGGTGCTGGCTCGAAGGGCCAAATGGCCTACTCCTGCACCTATTTTCTATGTTTCTAATAGCTGAAGCTTGTGATGAAGAACCAGCTGAATCCATTATAATGAGACTATAAACATCCATAGGCATATTCCAGATAGTGATGGAGAACTAGAACAAGCTCTGTTCACGGAATAGATAATCAGGTAAGATATTCTCCCTAAACCCCACATCCATTTTATCCAGAACTGTGAAACCCAGTTGAATGCATCATATGTTCAAGCAATTAAAACTTAGACTGTTTAAAAAAAATCTCTGAAGAACACTTGAAACCACTGAAATGCTCAAAGATGCAAATAGTTTAAAAAGTCTAACTTAAGTTTCTTGCAAATGCTACTGCCATTAAAATTAATGTGAAGGACACCGTGTGCCAGCTCTAGTTGACACAGATTCCCTCCAAATATTACCGCAGATTCCCTACCAAAAGCATTGTACAAGCATAACATGCTTCCAGAGGAGAGGGAAGAACATAGGCAAAAGCGAGGAACATTCTGGGTGAGTTTATTATCAAATCATGATTGAGAACAGCTGATCTCAGCCTAATGTAGAATAGAATATGAGGGTTGGGACATTTAACCTGGAAATACGTCAAATCTGTTAGTTCAATGAAACATCTAAATCACCAGTTCACTTGAGAATTAACTAGTCATCTAATCACGTTCATTTGAGAATTAACTAGTCACCTAAACACCAGTTTATGTTGAGAATCAAACATCCATTTATTCCATAAAATTAAAATGAGGGGATGGTGAAATATGGGTGGTGTTTACCTTCACACACTGCCTGTGACGACTCCTGAAAGCCATTCCTCATTGTTGTTGGTGGGGGTACAGGGCTTCCTCGGTCAGGTGGCAGTGGGGGCCTGAAGCCACTCCTCATGTTGTCCAAACCCATTCGACTTGGGGGCTGTGGGACGGGTGGTGCTTTCTGTCCACCGCCGTTTCTGCCTCCCGGAGGGGGTGGAGGAAGAGGTCCTGTCATACATGGGTCGGTACACAATTAGAGTCAGAGTCATACTGTACAGAAACAGGCCCTTTGGCCCAACTAGCCCATGCCAACCAAGATGTCCCATCTACATTAGTCCACCTGCTTGCATTTCTCTGTGTTAGTGCAACATCCCATCGTGTTGCCAATCAAAAGCTGTCTCCGAATAAATTGAGAAATATTTAACTATTAGTATTCAAATCTATATTCTCTAATTATCACCAAAAACTACTTGCATTTATGCTTGAATTATATTTTTAAATCATTACAGCGAATAATTTTTCTTCTTTTTCTATCATCTTTATCTTGAAAACCCAGAAAAACTACTTGAATTTCCTATGGTCAGTAAGATTCCCATTGTTAAATATTTCTAACATTTTGCTTTTTTCACAATGCTTAATGGTTTACCAGTTTAGTTTAACAGCATGAAAATAGGCCCTTCGGCCCACCCAGACCAGCAATCACCCCGTACACTAGCACTATCCTACACATTAGGGACAATTTACAATTTTTACCGCAGCCAATTAACCTACAAATCTGTATGTCTTTGGAGCGTGGGTGGAAAACCAGAGCACCCAGAGAAAACCCGCTCAGTCGTGGGGAGAACTTACAAACTCCATACAGACAGCACCCGTTGTCAGGATAGCAACCGGGTCTCTGGCGCTCTAAGGGGAAAAAGGGACCACATCACCCCGATCCTGGCCTCTCTCCACTGGCTCCCTGTGCGGTTCCGTATAAACTTCAAGATTCTCCTCCATGTCTACAAAGCCCTCAATGGGCTTGCCCCCACCTACATAAAAAGTCTTCTCACCCACCACTCCACCTCCAGGCCCCTCAGATCGGCCGACTTGGGGTTGCTGAATATCCCACGGTCTAGGCATAAGCTCAGGGGCGACCGCGCCTTTGCGGTTGCAGCCCCTAGACTGTGGAACAGCATCCCTCTTCCCATCAGAACTGCCCCCTCCATCGACTCTTTTAAGTCAAGACTAAAGACTTATCTATACTCCCAAGCCTTTCCTGACGTCCTCTGAGTGAGGGCTACATGTATAGATGTATGTAGTTTGTTTTTGTTGTGCTATTCTTATAACAAATGTAAAGCACTTTGGCCAACGAGAGTTGTTTTTTAAATGTGCTATATAAATAAATGTGACTTGACTTGACTAAGGCAGCAGCTCTCCCACTGTGTCACCTGTTCTGCCAATTTGATGTATTTTTAACCACTGACTACCACCATTACACCATGTTCTCAAACGTAGATTACTTTCATCTTTGATCACTGCAGGAAGTCCAAAAATAAATTGGGAGAAAGAATGGACAATCATTGATGTAGTAACTGTGGGATGAGTGAAAATATTCAACTAACTCGTTACTTTGTGGAGAGTAAATGAAAATCAAAAATTGCTTGAGTTCTGACATGAACCCAAAACATTAACTGTTCCTCTTGCTGACCTGCTGAGCATTTCCATTACTTTTTGGATAGCGCTAATGCACAAGTAACAGCTATTTCGAGTATATGAAGGTCTAATCTGTGATGAATGATCAACTGAACTGTTGGAAATGTCAAGAAATTATTCAAGGCTGGCAACGTAAGAGATCAAGACTCCTGGATTGCTTTATATAGTGTTACGTATTTAATACAGCAATTGAAAGAAGCAGATAAGTTCTCTATTTTGTCAGGTCTGGCTTGCTGCCTGCACACGTTACCTGGCTTCTCAATTGCCCTAGTCTCTCTCAGGACACCTTGCTGCCCATAGGCATTTTGTAATGTTTGGTCAACATACCTGATCTGCTGGGAGGATCTCTTACAGGTGGTGGAGGTCTCTCACTGGGAGGAAGAGGACCACTTCGAACTGTCCCAGGAGAAAGCGAAGGAGTGCCGTGGAGGGACATATTCCTTTGAGGAAGCCTTGGAACTTCAGCATCTGTAGAGGCACCATGATGACTTTGTGGAGGTCCTGGTCGGTTGGGTGGTGGCGGGGGAGGAGCTTGGAAGGAGGGAGTTGGCCTGGGTGTTTGAGGGACAGGTGGTTTTTGATGCTGTGGTGGTGGGAGTGGAGGGCCATCCCTATTCATTGAAGGCCTATTTATATTAGGTGGTGGTGGAGGCTTATCATCCATCATCCTGGCAGGAGTAGGAGGCAACGGAGGTCTGTTAGTATTGTGAGTTGGAAGAGTTGATGGAGAAGGCTTATCTTCAACAACCCTGCCAGAGCTGTGAGTCGGATGAGACCTATTTGTATTGCTATGTGGAGTAGTTGGAGAGAAATGACGGGTAGACCCTTGATTGCGATTGGGTAGAGAAGGCCCCGTGTTTGACGGCCGATTTCCTGGAAAGGGTGGAGGACCTCTGCTGGGCGTACTAGATGATGATGGTCGTGGTGCACTAGGTACAGGTGGTGGGCCTGCATCAGACCTCGAACCTATGTCCGGCCTTGAAGATTTTGGTTGACTTGGTGGAGGGAATTTATTTCTTGGAGGCTCAGGATTACTACTCCTTGGAAATGACAATGACCCAGGCAACTTTGGTGGGGCATTGTTTGGTACAAATGGTCTGGGACCAGTCAATCTTGCACTTGGAGGCATTAATGTTGGTCGTCCTCCTCCAGAATCTGTGGATGTTAATGCAATGAAATAAGGATATACTGAAACATAAGTACTTTTGTAAAAAAAAAATTCAGGTTTATTACACACCACATGTACTGAGATATAGTGTAGAGCTTTATTTTGCATGCTATCCAATCAGAGCAGGTAATACTATACATAAATAATCATCAAACTCAAGTACAATAGAAAAAAAAGGAGAAGATGATGAGTGCAGAATATAGTTCTCTGCATTTGTAGTGCATCAGTTCATAGACAGAGTCCTTTGTCCTCAATGGGGTAGAGGTGAATCGAACAGTATCCTAGCTTAAGGAAGGACCGTTCAGAAACCTGACGACAAAGGGAAGAAGTTGTCCCTGAGTCTCGTAAGGGCACTTTCCAGCTTCTGTATCGTCTGCTCGAAGGGAGCAGACAGAAGCAGGAATAACCAGGGTGAGACAAGTTTTTGATTATGTAAGCTGCTTTCCAGAGGTATCATGAAGTACAGATGGAGTCAGTGGCCTGTGTGATGGACTGGGCTACATCAACAATTCTCTGTAGAGTACTGCGGTCTTGGGAAGAGGTGTTCCCAAACCAAACTGTGATGCAAGCCGACAGTATACTTTCTGTGTTATATTACATTTAATACAACAGTATTAGGTTTTCTTAATCATTTTTTTCCTATCCCAAATCACTGGTCTCGCCAGTCAAGTAGCATTTACAACTAAATTACTCCCACCGTGTCTTTAGTTTTTTATCTTTGCAAGGTATTTGAATCTGACTGTCACAGATAAAATGCAAACCATTATTGCATGGTACTCCAGGAATACAATTAGACTTCTAAATTACATTCATAAGAAATAAATTACTTCGCAAGAATAATTTCAAATTACAAGGTGACAGGTGGACAACAATATTTAGCTCAAATATTTACCCAGATAAAATAGTTTTGCAACAAGTCATAGTTAAATTGGCAACAGTTTTCTGGAGTCTGTAATATAATGCACAATCCAAAACTCTGCACCATATTCAGATTTTAATTGTTTTAAGTTTCCATCAGAAGGCCTTGAAAATGCAGTGTGTGAGATCACCATTGTAAATGGGAGGACAAATAGATACCCCTAAATTATCAAGCTATTGCATCTGCCTGCACCATTCAGGAGGATTCCTGGATACCTCACACTGGCAAGTCTGATAAAAGGGCACAGCTTTATAGCCCTGTCCCACGGTACAAGTTCATTCCAAGAGCTCTCCCGAGTTTACAAAAAAATCAAACTCGTGATAAGCACGGAAAATGAATGTAGCGGGTACGTCGGAGCTCGGGGACGTCTCTTTGCGGCTCGCAACATTAACGGCAGGTGCTCGGGAAGACTCGCTAATGGCAGGTAAGCTCGGGAGGACTCTTGAAGATTTTTCAACATGTTGAAAAATGTTCATGAGAGCACCGAGTACCGACGAGCGGCCATTACCATAAATCTCCGAGTTCGAATCAGGGCAAACTCGGGAGAGCTCTTGGAATGAACTTGTACCGTGGGACAGGGCCATAACAAAGAAAGGGGACGAGTCATTGCTTAGGGGCACAGTTAGGGGCACAGAGGTAGGTTGGAAGATCGGGACTACATCCTTAACTGTTCAGTAGTCTGGGAAGCTGCTCCTGAGTCTGGTGCTACATGAATGATTAGGTTAAGAGAATAACAATAAATAAAGTGATGTTAGGTTTTATTGAAAGTGGTTTGGAATATAAAAGTAGGGAAGGCTTGCTACTACTGTGAAACCACCCTTGGGAAATACAAGTGCCATGTTATGAGGAAAGGTGGAGAAGAACCGGAGTTTAGAAGAGTGAAATGTTACGTCAATGAAAAGAAAAAGATTTGGAGGAAACCTTGCCAAGGGATATGCTGAATATTTAATGCTCATGCAGGACTCTACATCCAGAGACAACGTTTTAGAGTAAATGTTCCCAATTAAAAGAGAGACGTGGAAGAACTTTATCTGTTGAGGGGTCTTGCTGCTTCAGAATTCTCCAGAGCGATCTGGGAGGCTCGGAGGCTACGTTCAGATCAGCCATGATCTTATTTAATGGCAGAACAGATGTAAGGCACCAGAAGGTCTCTTCCTGCCCATATTTGTTCGTGGGTGATTCTGTTGAGAGTCCTGTGCTATACTACAAGGCATGTAAATATAAATGATGACGAATTCTAACCATTAAAATTAACACTAACTTACCGGAATTGTCTCTGGTTCCTGCAGACCTAAGCTTTGGCATTCCACCAGTAAATAATCCTCCTAAACCAGGTCCACCTCCACCTCCGCCTCCACCACCTCCGCCTCCACCACCTCCGCCTCCACCACCTCCGCCTCCACCACTGCCGCCTCCACCACTGCCGCCTCCACTGGATCCTTTGGGAGCTGTTTAAAACAACATTTGATTTGTGGAAGAATTAATAGATCATCTCCATAATACAGTATTTCATGTTATGGCTTCTCGGGTAGTTTTTAAATTGTGAAGCTTCTTACATGGATTGGAACCGTTGGTTTTAATCCACTGACATTCAAGTAAGTTTATGCCCGTCCCACTTAGGAAACCTCTGGAGACTTTACGCCCCACCCAAGGTTTCAGTGCGGTTTCCGGAGGTTTTTGTCAGTCTCCCTAATGGTCGAAAGTGGTTTCCGCTTCTTCTATGTTCCGGCGATTATTTCAAAAAATTCAAAACCGGCCGCGACTAAAAATAGGTTGCCGTTTTAAAAATTGGTAATTTTTTAGTCGTAAGACCTTCCACTTCCTGCAACCTCCGGCAACCACCTTCAACTAGCATCGCAACTGGCTTCGACTAAAATATTACCGATTTTTAAAACGGCAACCTATTTTTAGTTGCGGCCGGTTTTGAAATCTCGTTGTGGTTCTGCGCTACGGGTGCTCTGGTTTCCTCCCACATCCAAAAGATGTGTGGGTCTGTAGGTTAATTTGCCCTCTAACATTGCCCCTAGTGAGTAGTGACTGGATACAAAAGTGGGATAACATAGAACTAGTATGAATGGGTGATCGATGGTTGGCATGGACTTGTTGAGCCGAAGGCATATTTGTTTGGCAGCTGCATCTCTTAATTAATTAGGTGATGCAGTACTTCACAACTGGACTCTCCAGTGACTGATTAGGGTTTCCCAGATTTATATGATGTTGGATATGAGGCTTCATTGATATCAATGGGAATTAGGAAGCAAGAGGAAAGGTAACTATAAAAAACATTTTTTTTAAATTAAAATCTTAAAACATTATAAAAAAAATTTAAATAATTTTCGTTCAATATTTTTCATTGTTTTTAGCATTGTGTGTTAAAAAAATGTTTTAGTTAAATGTTTTTGAAATTAGTTTTCAATTTTAATCATCTTTCTGAATGTCAGAGATTTTAAAAACAAAATCCTCGACAACATTAGCTAGAGATAAAAATGTGTCCATATCTTGGCCTCCTGTCAATGCTTGAGGGCATTCCAAAAGTGTCACTGGACTTTGTTCATGAAGCCTTATCACCACTGAGTTCTTGCCACCTGAAGTCATGATGCAGAAGGCCAACAAGAATCAGTTGTCTGTATCTAGCCATGGCAAGACCAGGCACAAGGGATCTTGTCATGGGCCTGATATCTCAATCTAGTCCATTTGGTAAGGATACAATTGGCCTCATTTGCAATTCCGAATGTTCTCATAAATATATTTTTCATGCAATGTTATGTGCCAGAATTATATTCCTATTCCAAAGAAAAATACATTGTTTGTGCAAATTAAACATTTCCTCAATAAGATTTCGGCTAAAGGGAATAAAATTCTCTTTCTTGAAACACAGTGTCCTTTCTTTAGGAAAGTAAGCAAATGTAACCAGTACGCTAACACCAAATGGTAATCTAAAATGCAAATCTAAAACTGCATTTTGGAGCTATCTTAATATCTTAATATTGATTGTTTAGTAAATTCATATAGGGAATTATGGACTTTGAATGATATATCCTGTTCTGGGGCAAGAATAGCTTTTAAAAATAACATACTTTCATATAAAACAAGATATTTGTCTAACTTATCTAATCAAGCTTTCAAAACTTACCATTAACCACTGGTGCACTCCTATCATTGGTAACAGTCTTCTTCAGTTTTTTGGTCTTGCATATATCTGACAAAAGCGCATTTCTTCCTGGCTGATCACCTTTGCCGAGGACAGGTTTTACAGAACATGCCTAATTTTTGTGAAAGGAATAAAGTAAAAAGTACATTCGTTTTTTAGTTTAATTTAGAGACACAGCGTGGAACCAGGCCCTTCAGCCCACAGAGTATGTGGTTGACAGCGATCACTCGTACACGAGTTCTATCCTACACACTAGCGACAACTTAGAGGCCAATTAACCTACAAATTTGCACATCTTTGTGCAACCGGAGCACCCGGAGAAAACCCACGTGATCACGGGGAGAACGTACAAATTCCATAAAGACAGTACCCGTGGTCAGGATTAAACTCGAGTCTCTGTCACTGTAAGGCAGCAACTCTAAACATCTGTTGCTAGGTTGCTAAGCAGCTTTGCTAACATCTGTTGCCAAGTTGTAAAAAAAGATCTTACCACACCGGTCTGAAGTGTAGCAGCAGTAATTCTGTTACAATATACTCATGGATTGGTAATGCAAGTATGGGAGTTGATCAATTGGATTGAATTTCTTTGGTAACATCTTACAAAGAGAACCATTTTAATTTTGTAGCAATTACAAAATGAAACTTTCCATATATAGGGAATGAGCTGCCAGAGGAGGTTGCCGAGGCAGGTATTATAAGAGCATTTAAAAGACACATGGACAGGTACAAGTACTGGAAAGGTTGAGAGGGATGAATACAGGCAAAGGAACAAGCTTAGATAGGGTACCTTGGTTTGCATGGACAAGTTGGGCCAACGTAACCAGGATGCTAACCAAGACGGTGCCTATTTCCGTGCTGTATGACTGAGTTTATCCCATCAATATCCCATCAGTGAAGGAAAGTGGAGCAGGTTCTAAAACACTTAAGTTAGTGCCAAATAGAAGTAGGGTCATGGAAGAGGGAGGGAGAAAATGGAAGAAATTGTATTGATTTAGGTTATGCGGTGACACCACCATTGTAAAAACCAGAGCACAAAACGCTACGCTAATGTTGCAGTAGAGTGGCGTGAATGATGCACTATTAGCGGTATAGGTCCACCACCGATTTTAGGGCAACTGGTGCTCCGGCACCTTCTTTAATCTGGACATGAAATCCCCCCCCCCCCTGGGAAGTCACCCAGAAAATGTAGCACCTAGGCCGCCCCCCAAACCCACCGGGGTCATGAAAGGAACAATTTGTACAAACACAATGTATTCATTTTAGTGGATGCAACCTTTCTGTTTGTACATCTTACTTGGGCAGAAGATATCATTATTGTGAAGTTACGGTGAAGTCTCCTATTAGTAGTCCTTCCTTCCCATTCACTCTGCCACCATGATTTGAAACTGTTTGGTATATCATTTGTAATTACTTCTTAACCACAAAGTACTTGTGCTATAATACCAGGGTAAGCGCTCAACCAAGAAAACCAAACCCAATGCCAAAGTTGTATCTAAACTACCTCTACACACTTATGTTATAGGACATAACTAACTTCATATTCTGTATATACTGCTATCTCCAAAGGAAGCTCAAGGAACTAACTTACTCAATGACAGAATGACCAAATCAAGGCAACAGGCCAATTTTGTTTCACTGAACGCTGAACTATCAGAATTGCCATTACAAATCAAACTCACAATTCAAATGTTACATGTTTAAGAAGGAACTGCAGATGCTGGAAAATCGAAGGTACACAAAAATGCTGGAGAAATTCAGCGGGTGAGGCAGCATCTATGGAGCGAAGGAAATAGGCAAGGTTTCGAGCCAAAACCCTTCTTCAGACTGATGTGGGGGAGGGGGGGGGGGAAGAAGAAAGGAGAGGTGGAGCCAGTGGGCTGAGGGAGAGCTGAGAAGGGGAGGAGAAAGTAAGGACTACCTGAAATTAGAGAAGTCAATGTTCATACCGCTGGGGTGCAGACTGCCCCAGCGAAATATGAGGTGCTGCTCCTCCAATTTACGGTGATCCTCACTCTGGCCACGGAGGAGGCCGAGGACAGAAAGGTCGGATTCGGAATGGGAGGGGGAGTTGAAGTGCTGAGCCACTGGGAGATCAGGTTGGTTATTGCGGAGGTGTTCGGCGAAGCGATCGCCAAGCCTACGCTTGGTCTCACCGATGTAGAGCAGCTGACATTTAGAGCAGCGGATGCAATAGATGAGGTTGGAGGAAGTACAGGTGAACCTCTGCCGCACCTGGAAAGACTGCTTGGGTCCTTGAATGGAGTCAAGGGGGGAGGTAAAGCGACAATTGTAGCATTTCTTGCGGTTGCAAGGGAAAGTGCCTGGAGAGGGGGTGGTTCAGGTGGGAAGGGACGAATTGACCAGGGAGTTACGGAGGGGGCGGTCTCTGCGGAAAGCAGACCGGGGAGGAGATGGGAAGATGTGGCAAGTGGTGGGGTCACGTTGGAGGTGGTGAAAATGACGGAGGATTATTTGTTGTACGTGACGGCTAGTAGGGTGGAAGGTGAGGACAAGAGGGACTCTGCCCGAGTGGGGGGGATGGGGAGTGAGAGTAGAGTCACGGGGTATAGAAGAAACCCTGGTGAGAGCCTCATTTATGGTAGAGGAGGGGAACCCCCGTTCCCTGAAGAATGAGGACATCTCCGATGCCCTGGTGTGGAACATCTCATCCTGGGTGCTGATGCGGCGTAGATGGAGGAATTGGGAGTAGGGGATGGAGTCCTTACAGGAAGCAGGGTTGGAAGAAGTGTAGTCCAGATAGCCATGGGAGTCAATAGGTTTATAGTGGATGTCGGTCAGAAGTCTATCACCTGCGATGGAGATAGTGAGGTCAAGAAATGGTAGGGAAATGTCAGAAATGGTCCAGGTGTATTTGAGTGCCGGATGGAAGTTAGTGGTGAAATGGATGAAGTCAGTGAGTTGTGTGTGGGTGCAGGAGGTAGCACCAATGCAGTCGTCGATGTAGCGGAGGTAGGGTTCGGGAATAGGGCCACTGTACATCTCGAACAAGGATTGTTCAACGTACCCTACAAAGATGCAGGCATAGCTAGGGCCCATGCGTGTGCCCATAGCTATGCCTTGTATTTGGAGGAAATGGGAGGAATCAAACGAAAAGTTATTAAGGGTAAGTTATTAATGTTACAACCTGTTTAACATTACAAATTAAAAAAACCATTATGCATCAATAATTCATCTTGCCAATTAATTAAATAATATTGTTCTTCCAGTTTTCCAATTATCGTGCCTCCATTGAAGCAACCAGATTTTGTTTAAAAACAAATATTTTTCCAAAATTATTTTTCAACCATAAACAAATTAATACTTTCCAATAAAATAGTTCTTGGTCAATGTTGTCATGAAAACCATGATGATTTTAAAACTGCTTATGAGAATAGAGGACAGATCATTCAAATGTTAATACCTATCTTCCCAGTTTTTAAAATAAACTCTCATGTATGAACGCACAGTTTTCTAGTTAAAGCCAAAAACCATAATTATCTCCCTCCATTGGGAATATCTTCAAACGTTTCTCTGAAAAAACACAAGGAACAAAGTTTGTGACAATGTTTTTAAAGTCAATGTTTACAAACGGAATAGTTGTTTAATGGAAGAAGTTACAATGTATAGGTTATGTGGATAGAGAAATAACACAAGAAAAGAAGTTACAGCAGGAATAAGCTTCATCCCAAAGGTATGAACGTTGAATTCTCCATTTTCAGGTGACCACTAACTAACCGCCACATTTTCTTTCTCCAACCCTGCCCCCCTTTGTTCACCCCCCTGAGCACCACTTGGACTCCCACCTATTTCTCCCCTCCAACACCACCACCCCTCCCCCCATTACCTGCCACGCTTAGGCCTGCCTTTTCCCTTTTCCAGCTTTCTTCTGTCACCCTACAATGTCTGAAGAAATGTCTCCGTCACCTCGTCACGTTCTCCAGACAAACTCAGCCTGACCTGCTGAGTTTCTCCAGCACATTGTGTCCTTTGTGAATTTACCAACATTTGAAGTTCTTTGTTTCTACATCCAACCCATTGAGACCATTCATCATCAGCTAGATTATGGCTGATCTTTCACCTCAAACATCAGTTTTGAAAGATGATAACTAGAGCATCAGATCCATGAACTTTCGTAGTTTCAGACTCATTTTATAGCCAGTTCATTGTCACACTCCAATGTATTTTCCCTACCCTAGCCATCCGACGCTCATAGCACCTCTATCCAAAGACAAAAACAGACTTTCAAATTGATTACCATAATTTTGAAACATAATCTAAACTTGTTATATTTTGGTCATTCTTTTCAAGGAGTCTTCCTTCCAAAAAGTTAATTACTCATTTCTTATTAAACAATATCAGAGTAATCAGTTCCCTAGTTTGTTCCTAATTATATTAATTAGACATACAGCTTGTATAGTTTCTAGGCATTTATCATCCATATTGTTATTGATTTGATTTGATTTGGCCAGACTGGTGTGCAGTAAAGACTCATCAACTATGTATTATCCACCGACATGCATCTCTAATTTCCTCATTGTTACCATGCCCTACGTTAAAACTACTATTTCAAGAGCTACAAACAACTCCCCCCAGTTGCTTCATTCCACTCTCAATTTTTACCACAATCTACCAGGCAAGGATGCGGTCATCCTTGTGTTAATTAAGATTACTAGGTTGCAAGTGGTTTGCAGTAAAACATGACGGAAGCAAGGTTAAGTGCTTTTCATGTAACTGTGTTACAGAGTTACAAATGGACCATGTTCACAAATGGACCAAGTGATATGGCAGTGGGTATCCGTGGAATGGAAGGGTCATTTGTGTAGAAAGATTAGGGCAGTAGGTTAGAATTCACTGTAACAAGAAGTAGCAGACTAAGAACATAGAGTGGGTACTGTGAAATATAATGAGCAGAAGCCAAGCAAAAATTGGGAGTCAAAGTCAGAGGTGAAATCTGGGCGGCAGCATATAGTCCCATAATTTCTCAATCCACTCAATAATTTGCACGCATTGTAGTTTGCCAACTTGATAAGTCAATGTTTAATTTATGTGGGGCATTTTTATGAGCTGTATATTTTCAATGAGTATGTAGCATGTGGAAGCTTGACTCCATCTGCTGTGTTTTACTTTAACTTAACTTGTCACCAAGCCACTGGCATTCCCAAAAGTTGGCAAAAGAACTTTCTAAATTAATCATCAGCAACTTATTTTGGTAAAGTGAATGATAAAGTGTGTATGGCCAGATGAGAAGGGTTTTGGGGCCAATCAGTGGACAGCTTTAGAAAAAGATATATTAAAGGCTGAAGCAGCAGAAAGCCAAGTGTCCTCTGCTGTTGAAAATAACAACTGTAATTTGACTCCATCTGCTGACTTATTTTAATTAAATTTCAAGTCTGGCAGGAATGGATATCCTCAAGAAAGTGGCTGGTAAGAATTAGAATGCAAAAAAAGTCCTTTCAGGTGAAGCAGAGGTTCACTTGCAGATCCTCCAACCTCATCTACTGTATCCGTTCTTCTCTGTGTGGGCTCCTATATATAATACTAGACCAAGTGCAGACCCGTTGGGTCTGTTCCCCCAACGTGCGGTTGTGGGGGGGAGGCGGCATGCAGCGTCACACACACTAACTATCCCCCCTCTCCCCCCCGCACTCACGCTAATTACCCCCTTGATATTATATTAATATTATTAATTTGCTCCTTTTACCCCATAACCACCCTATCTACTGACGCATAGCCCCCAACTTGCAGTCACACCTAGAGAGGGGGGGGGGGGGGTAGAGAGTGAGGGCAGAGACAGAGAGAGAGGGGAGGAGAGAGAGAGGGTGAGAGTGAGGGGGAGAGAGAGGGGGTGCTGAGAGGGGGGTGAGGGGGAGAGGTGGGGAGCAGGGAGGGGGAGGGAGGGAGGGGGGGGGAGGGGGGGGGGGGGAGGGAGGGGGGGGTGGGGGGGAGGGGGGGGGGATGGAGGGAGGGAGAGGGGGGAGGGGAGGGGGGGGAGAGGGAGGGGGGGGCGGAGGAGAGGAGGGGGAGAGGAGAGGGAGAGAGGAGGGGAGAGGAGGGGGAGGAGAGGAGACGGAGGCAGGAGGAGGAGGAGGAGGAGAGACGGAGGGGGGGAGAGGAGAGGGGGGGGAGAGGGAGGAGGGGGGAGAGGAGGGGGGGAGAGGAGAGGGGGAGGAGGAGAGAGGGGGGGGAGGAGGGGGGGGAGAGGAGAGGGGGGAGAGAGAGAGGGGGGGAGAAGGGAGAGGGGGGGGGAGAGGAGAGGGGGGGGGAGAGGAGAGGGGGGGAGGAGAGGGGGGAGGGGAGGGGGGAGGGGAGGAGAGGGGGGGGGAGAGGGGGGGGAAGAGGAGAGGGGGGGAAGAGGAGAGGGGGAGAGGAGAGGGGGGGAGAGGGGAGAGTGGAGAGAGGGGAGAGTGGAGAGGAGACGGGGGGGAGAGAGGAGAGGGGGGGAGAGGAGAGGGGGGGGGGAGAGGAGAGGGGGGGGAGAGGGGGGGTGGGGGAGAGGGGAAAGATGGGGGGGGAGGGGGGGGGAGAGGAGAGGGGGGGAGAGGAGAGGGGGGGGGGGAGAGGAGAGGGGGGGGGGGGGGGGGGGGGAGAGGAGAGGGGGGAGGGGGGGGGGAGAGGAGGGAGAGGGGGGGGGGGGGGAGAGAGAGAGAACCCAAACCCCCCAAACAACCATTTGCAGGCAGTGCTTTTTTCCTTCAAACTAACCATAACCATATTTTCATTTTCAAACCAAATTAAGGGTACTTACTCACAGCTATGTAGACATTTGTTCAGAGCTCAGACCTCCATGTTGCAGAGACTGATTGGGGCACCCCACTTCCTGGTTTTATAGTCCCTCCCCCACCCACCAGCAGGAGCAGCAGAGAGAATGGGGAATTTTGTAAAATCATTAATATCTCTTTCATATTTCATCGACGGGAAAAATCCTCAGCACACATGCGGCGGAGGGGGGCTCTGAGCGAGGTGGCCAAAATGACGGCCGTAGGTGGCGGCGTTCTCTCGGAAATCGCAGCACAGATCGCCAAAACCGGTCAAGAACAGAGTTTTAGTAATATAGATATACACACGAGACTAAGCGCAGGCTGGGCAATCCTTCACTGAACACTTGCACTCAGTCCACCTTGGCCTACATCACTTTCTGGTTTCCAAACATTTTAACTCCCCTTCCCATACTGACCTGGGCCTTCACCAGGGAAGAGTCGAAAACAAAGGGATACCAGGATGCGAATGTTGCAAATAGTGGACAAAAAGGGGGTGGGGGGGGAGAAGAAGGAATTTTGGGGTTACTTAAAATTAAAGAAATCAACGTTCACACTGCCAGGTTGAGGTCACATGCAAATTGGAGGAACAGCACCTCATATTTTGTTTGAGCAGCTGCCAACCCAGCAGTATGAACGTTGATTTATTTAATTTTAAGTAACCCTAATATTCCCTCTTCCCCCCCTCCCCCCACCCCCTTGTTGACCACTATTTGCAACATTCGCATCCCTGGTATCCCTTTGTTTTCAGCTCTTCCCCAGCCAACAATGGGATCCACCCTTCCTTGGTCCGTCTTCACTAAGGAAGACATAAATAATCTGCCGGAAATAGCAGGGGACCGCGGGTCAAAGGAGTTGGAGGAATTGAGTGAAATCAAGGTTAGTCGAGAAGTGGTGTTGGGTAAATTGAATGGATTAAAGGCCGATAAATCCCCAGGGCCAGATAGGCTGCATCCCAGAGTACTTAAGGAAGTAGCTCCAGAAATAGTGGATGCATTAGTAATAATCTTTCAAAACTCTTTAGATTCTGGAGTAGTTCCTGAGGACTGGAGGGTAGCAAACGTAACCCCACTTTTTAAGAAGGGAGGGAGAGAGAAAACGGGGAATTACAGACCAGTTAGTCTAACATCGGTAGTGGGGAAACTGCTAGAGTCAGTTATTAAAGATGGGATAGCAGCACATTTGGAAAGTGGTGAAATCATTGGACAAAGTCAGCATGGATTTACGAAAGGTAAATCATGTCTGACGAATCTTATAGAATTTTTCGAGGATGTAACTAGTAGCGTGGATAGGGGAGAACCAGTGGATGTGGTGTATCTGGACTTCCAGAAGGCTTTCGACAAGGTCCCACATAAGAGATTAGTATACAAACTTAAAGCACACGGCATTGGGGGTTCAGTATTGATGTGGATAGAGAACTGTCTGGCAAACAGGAAGCAAAGAGCAGGAGTAAACGGGTCCTTTTCACAATGGTGGGCAGTGACTAGTGGGGTACCGCAAGGCTCAGTGCTGGGACCCCAGCTATTTACAATATATATTAATGATCTGGATGAGGGAATTGAAGGCAATATCTCCAAGTTTGCGGATGACACTAAGCTGGGGGGCAGTGTTAGCTGTGAGGAGGATGCTAGGAGACTGCAAGGTGACTTGGATAGGCTGGGTGAGTGGGCAAATGTTTGGCAGATGCAGTATAATGTGGATAAATGTGAGGTTATCCATTTTGGTGGCAAAAACAGGAAAGCAGACTATTATCTAAATGGTGGCCGATTAGGAAAAGGGGAGATGCAGCGAGACCTGGGTGTCATGGTACACCAGTCATTGAAAATAGGCATGCAGGTGCAGCAGGCAGTGAAGAAAGCGAATGGTATGTTGGCTTTCATAGCAAAGGGATTTGAGTGTAGGAGCAGGGAGGTTCTACTGTAGTTGTACAGGGTCTTGGTGAGACCACACCTGGAGTATTGCGTACAGTTTTGGTCTCCAAATCTGAGGAAGGACATTATTGCCATAGAGGGAGTGCAGAGAAGGTTCACCAGACTGATTAATGGGATGTCAGGACTGTCTTATGAAGAAAGACTGGATAGACTTGGTTTATACTCTCTAGAATTTAGGAGATTGAGAGGGGATCTTATAGAAACTTACAAAATTCTTAAGGGGTTGGACAGGCTAGATGCAGGAAGATTGTTCCCGATGTTGGGGAAGTCCAGGACAAGGGGTCACAGATTAAGGATAAGTGGGAAATCCTTTAAAACCGAGATGAGAAAAACGTTTTTTCACACAGAGAGTGGTGAATCTCTGGAACTCTCTGCCACAGAGGGTAGTTGAGGCCAGTTCATTGGCTATATTTAAGAGGGAGTTAGATGTGGCTCTTGTGGCTAAAGGGATCAGAGGGTATGGAGAGAAGGCAGGTATGGGATACTGAGTTGGATGATCAGCCATGATCATATTGAATGGCTCGAAGGGCCGAATGGCCTACTCCTGCACCTAATTTCTATGTTTCTATGTTTCTATCTGTTGCCGGCCCAGCTTTGTTCTGGCATTTTCTTACCTCCAGTTTCCTCCCCTCTACCTTCAGTCTGAAAAAGAGTCCTGACCCAAAACGTCACCCATCTTTTTTCTCCAGTGATGCTGCCTGACCCAGAGTTACTCCAGCACTTTGTGTCTATCTCCTGTAATTTGATGATCTACCAGTCAGGTGCCAGCTACTTGCTCACCTCACTTAATTTCTGTTCAGTCTCCTGGACCACTCTCTATCCATCAGTCATTCTTACATGCACACACACCCCCTCCCCTGTAACTGCATCTGTGCTTCTCAAGCCAAGCAAGTTGTGAGAATCTCGCCTCCCTTCAGAACTAGGAAAATCTAATTCCTCATTTCATTACAAAGAGAAAAGGGTCCTGTTGCAGAAGCAGATTTGCCCCCACAGTTGCTTACAACACACTATTATCTATGTACATCTATGTATAAACATATAGAAAAGCAACCTTTGTTCTCAACCTTTGTCTGGGTTAACATATGATGAGCGTTTGAAGGCACTGGGCCTGAACTCGCTGGAGTTTAGAAGGATGAGGGGACCCCTTATTGAAACTTACCGAATAGTGAAAGGCCTGGATAGAGTGAATGTGGAGAGGATGTTTCCACTAGCGGGAGAGTCTAGGACCAGAGGCCATAGCCTCAGAATCAGACGTGCCTTTGGAAAGGAGATGAGAAGGAATTTCTTTAGTCAAAGGGTGGTGAATCTGTGGAATTTATTGCAACAGACAGCTGTGGAGGCCGTCAATGAATATTTTAAGGTGGAAATTGACAAATTCTTGTTTAGTAATGGTGTCGGCGTTATGGGGCGAAGGGGAGAATGAGGTTGAGAGCAAAAGATAGATCAGCCATGATTGAATGGCAGAGTACACTTAATGGGCCGAATGGCCTAATTCTGCTCCTAGAACTTGTGACCATTTACTCCAACAAAATGTCTTTCTGGTTCACAACTCATTTACAACTTTCCTCTTGCTTTGCACAACACATTTTCACCATTCCTTATCATAGTCCAAATCTGTTTTACTGTCTACTCATTATATTTTGCTCTATCCCTATCCAATCACTGCTCAATACACCTTTTCTTCAACCATTTCCTTCTATTCAAAAAACGATATACCAATCACTACTGTCCAAAGTCCAAGTTTTGCTTTTTCTCTCATCACATATTTCATGAAACTCTGATATCAAAGAATAATGAGGCAACCAATTATCCCTATGAGGACCACAATGATCTCTGCATTTTGAACATTTGGACAAGTACATGAATAAGAAAGTTGAGAAGAATACGAGCCAAACACAGGCAGGTAGGAGGAGTGTAGATGGGCATCTTTGTCAGCATGGGCAAGTTGGGCTAAAAGGCCTGTTTCCTTATGACTACCACATTAGGTCTTTAGCTATGTTCTTGAATCATGTCAACCTAATCTATTCTTCCCTTCTGCAATAATTGTATGCAATCATGTACACAAACACCGATATCATATAATGCCACAAGAATACTTCTACACTTCCTTTAAAAAGAACTATTCTAGCAAAAAAAATAATTCAAGATTAATCATGCCAGGAAAGAAATCTCCTGAAATAATGAGCTCTGTAGAATACTCTGTCATAATCCTCACCACATTATGAACCTGGGTAATAAGTAAATCATCACTACTGGAAAGAGGTTGTTGGGGCAGGGTTAGGTTGGTGGAGCAATATGAAGCAGGGGTGGATGGAGAGAAAGGCAGAGCACTGTCATTTACAGAATTTCACAAACAGATAACACCAAATTCAGCTGCACCCAGTCACTATCAATGCACCCGTTCCGGGCCACAAAAGGGGATACAAAAGACTGCAGATGCTGTAATATGGAGCAAAATGCAAACTGCCGGAATAACTCAGTGGGTCAGGCAGCATCTGTAGAGGCAGAGGGATATTCAATGTTCCATTTATCACCTGCCAGCCTCTGCCTCACCAATCCCTCTACTCTCTCAGTTCTGATACATTATCTCGACTCAACACATCAACTATCCCTTTCCCTCCACAGATACTGCCCGACCTGTTGAATATCACCTGCAATATTTTTTGCCCCTGCCCTGGCTGTAATTGAATGCTGAAACAGTTAACATATCTGATTAGAAGCCTGATTAACTTTAATAGAGCAATTACACCAAAAGGGACCAAAGTAATATTTGCAACATGTTTCCTTAATAATGAAACAGAATCCATTCTGAAATTCACATGGAAAATTTGGATATATAGTTGCAATTGCAGATCTTGCATTTTTAGCAACCGCTAAAAGATTAAAAGATCTGTGCCACAGTGTTGCTAGAGGAAGTGGTTGAAACAGGAACAAAGCACAATATAACAAGCCGAGTATTGTTAGAGGAGAATACAGACAATTTTATTTGAAATATCATCTGTAATTATCACAAAACATTACCATGAAAAGGACGAAATTTACAATTGAACCAAGCCCATGATTGGCCCAGAGTTGTCTCTTCTTCCTTGCACATTCAAACTTTTCCTCACTGTTTCATTTTTGACACGAGTATCATATTTTCTACTTGTTGATGGAAGTGGAATGCCAAATATGAAGCTCATTTCCATATGGATTGCTCGAACTGAATGGCAGAGATGTATTTATGGGAAGTCTATGTACATTTATTACAGAAAAAGAGGCCCTGGTAATAAGACAAAATGAAGCAAGATGGGTTGAAGAATAAGTGGTATTAAAGGCAACCAGGCCAAATAGGTTTTAAAAGAAAGACAAGTGCTAGCGTAACTAAGCAGGTGAAGCCGCATCTCTGGAAAAGTGGATAGGTATTGTTTCTTCAGATCTCATGTTCTCCAGAGATGCTGCCTGACCTGTTGAGTTACACCAGCACTTGTGTCTTTTTTTTGTAAAACAGCATCTGCAGTTCCTTGCATCTCCAGGTTTTCAAAAATAAAAGTTCTTCTACACAGGACACTGATATGTAAATGATGGAGCAGGGGGTGGCGATAAGAGATAATAACATTTATTTTAATATTCCACCATCACACAAGCATTATCATGGATATTGATGTCAATGTTCAAAATTGTAATGCATTAGGTCGTTTGATGCTCCCCTTACTGTTTAGGTCATCAGCTTTTGCTGTCATATTGTGTTATTCACAATCGCGGACTGGACTTGGAAAATGGCGCTGAAACCTGGTGCCTCTTGCATGTGGGCTTAGTGGACTATATCTGTACACTTTGCTAATCGGGGATTGTGCTTAGGTATGGCAATATCTTACTGAAGTGTATGCAAAAAAGAATTTTACTGTGCATGCACGTGAGACAATTGAATTATATAAGACTACCACCAGATGGAGACACAAGCACAACTGCACAGTAACATCACAAATCCAGCGAGAAATGTATTTCGTTCTGGTTTCCTATGGTCAATGGCAGCGTTATTTCACAACCAATGGATTACTTTGAATTTAATGATGTCATTGATTTATTGGTTGTGTCTTTCGTTGCCTCCCAGTCCCCACATCTCCTTTTCTGTGTGATTAAAGTCGGACTTAAACATTTTTCTGCTGATATCTGCTATGTGAACAAATAAAATCACAAACAGTCTGTAGTAGTCTGTAGTAGCAAACCAGTAAGAGTTCTTTACCAGTGAGAGAATGAAATAAGAGCATTCACACATGAGAGATACTGTATTCAAAATAGTTAACATCATCCTCATCTTTTTTAAAAAAATCATTTTCATTTTATTTACTCGAGGCATTTAAAACATTAAACTAAAAACATTTGTCACACATCGAAGTTCAATGTCTGAACAACTAATTTTGGTTTTGAAAACATTATTTCATTACACGGTAGGAAGGAACTGCAGATGCTGGCTTATATGAAAGATAGACACAAATTCCTGGCCTAAATCAGTGGGTCAGGTAGAATTTCTGGAGAAAATTGTGACTTTTTGGATCGAGACTTCTTCAGACTAATAGTTAATTAAATATCAAGTGAATTAATTGACATGGGGTTATTCTAGATAAAATTAAATGATCAACTATTAGCCAGAGAGTGGTGAATCAGTGGAGTTCATTGCCACAGATGGTTGTGGAGGCCAAGACATCAGGTATTTTTAAGGCACAGATTGATAGGTTCTTGATTAGGAAGGGCATCAAAGGTTAGGGGAGAAGGCAGGAGAATGGGGTTGAGGGGACAAATGGATCAGCTGTGATTGAATAGTAGAGTAGACTTGATGGGCTGAATGGCCTAATTCTACTCCGATGTCTTCTGGACCCCTTTGAATGACAGACTGGGTATGATGGGCTAAATGATTTTTTTCTTGTATTTCTTTACTCTTTTCTCAAATCATTAGCTCTCAATTATTCAAACTTAATGCTTCATATACTTATTCAACATTTAATTATGACAATATATAAGTACATCAAGAAGGGTCTCGCTAATCAATGTTTCAATCTGATATATAAATTAGGTTTAATTTTGATTTCCAGTTCTGTTTTTACTAAACTGAATTAAATTTAGATCAGTTCTGATGAAGGGTTATTGGACTGAAACGTTGACTGCGCTTCTCTTTCCACAGAGATGCATGACCTGCTGAGTAATTCTGAATGTTGTGTTTTTATTTTTATTTTTATTTTCACTCAGTAATAGTACAAAACTGAAATGAACCTGTCCCTTGGGAGTCTGGCCCGAGATGACTCTCATGCATTTGTCCATAAACTCTGAAACATTTTACTGCACCATAAGCCTTCAAAACCCGAAATCAGCAAATTCAAAATCTCCAATAATACAGAAAACGTTAGAAATACTAAGCAAATCAAAAAGCATCTGTGGAAATGGAATCGTTTCTGATCAATCAAGCGTTTTGTTTCTGTCAAAGTTGGTTCCATAAGAAACAAGCATCGTGATACATGCAACAATGATATTATACATGTATAAAGTATTTGAAAACAATGTGATGATTTCTGTGTTTATATATCTGTAGCTTCTGGATGTTCTCGATGAAATAGAGTTCAGGCCACATCACAATATTTTTTGCAAAATCTGGGCTCTGCAACTAACTCTGGTCACAAAGGCTGAATCATACCATTAAGACTCTGAATATTATACATGCCTCAGAGGTGAGCACAGAATCACATAACCACTTTCACCGTGGCCAAATATCTACACTTCTGTGCCATCTATTACTGCTATGCTTTACATAGAAACATAGAAAATAGGTGCAGGAGTAGGCCATTCGGCCCTTCGAGCCTGCACCGCCATTCAATATGATCATGGCTGATCATCCAACTCAGTATCCCACCCCTGCCTTCTCTCCATACCCCCCGATTCATTTAGCCACAAGGGCCACATCTAACTCCCTCTTAAATATAGCCAATGAACTGGCCTCAACTACCTTCTGTGGCAGAAAATTCCACAGATTCACCACTCTCTGTGTAAAAAATGATTTTCTCATCTCGGTCCTAAAAGACTTCCCTCTTATCCTTAAACTGTGACCCCTAGTTCTGGACTTCCCCAACATCGGGAATAATCTTCCTGCATCTAGCCTGTCCAACCCCTTAAGAATTTTGTAAGTTTCTATAAGATCCCCCCTCAATCTTCTAAATTCTAGCGTGTACAAGCCGAGACTATCCAGTCTAAAGATGGCATCTTAATTAAGATGCTGCTGAAATTATCATAATTGTCAGTGTTAACTTCCCAGGAGTGCAATCTTGAACTCCTGTCTACCTCATTGGAGACCTTTGAACTATCTTTAATCAGACTTTATCTTGCACTAAATATTATACCCTTTATCCTGTATCTGTACACTGTGGGTGGCTTGATTGTCGTAATGTATGTTTTTTTCTTTGACTGGATAGCATGAAACAAAATGATTTTCACTGGACATCGGTACATATGACAATAATAAACTAATCATAGCTAAAAACTAAAACTATACAAACCACCTCAGATAATCATACTCTAAACCTGGTGAAGCTGAAATCACCGATTTCTGTCCACCAATAACTAATTTCCCTCCTCCCCCAACCCCCCACCAACAGCTTGCTGTAAACATCCAAGCAAGTTTCATGCTCTTTCTATTCTGACAGTCAGATGATGATTTAAATTGCCCCACAATTAGCAGCTATATTTCCAATTGCCAAAGCCCAAAGATCTAACATTCTATTTATTTATGTTTAAGAAGGAACTGCAGATGCTGGAAAATCGAAGGTATACATAAATGCTGGAGAAACTCAGCGGGTGCAGCAGCATCTATGGAGCGAAGGAAATAGGCGATGTTTCGGGTCGAAACCCTTCTTCAGAAGAAATCATTTCTGAAGAAGAAGGGTTCTGAAGAAGGGTTTCGATCTAACATCCTAGCTTTCCAAAACCTTTCAGGCTCAGTAGATCATTTCCTCTCTTAAAGATGCTCCTTAAAACCCACCATTTTGACCAAGAATCTTTTTGTTACCCATCTTATTATCAATATCAAATTTGACAATGTATCTGTGAAGTAATTTGGGTCTTTCTCATACAAAGTACTATATAAATACAAGATATTATAGTTGCAATGCCAGCCAAGTTGAATTTAAACCTTTGAGCAGGTTTAACACTTAGCAGTTGTAGAAAGTTTCAATAAGGAGATAACAATCAAAGAAAAGCTTTAGAACCGAGATCAGCAGTAAGTTAAAGACCACTACCTCAATTGTGGAACTGGGTGGCATCGTAGCACCACTGTTAAAGGTGCTGCCTCACAGCTCCAGCAACACGGATTTGATCCTGACCTATGGAACATTCTGGAATTTGAATTTTCACTGTGATGGCTCAGATTTCCTCCAGGTGTTCTGGTTTCCTCCCACATCCCAAAGACATGCACGTTGATAGGTTAATTGGCGTCTGTGTAAATGGGTGGCAAAGGCTGAGAGAATCTAATAGAATTATGGAGAGAATAGGCCACAAATACCATCAGCAGGGGAATGAGATCATACTATGAGCTGGCAATGACTCAAATAACATCTCTCCATGTTGTGAGAAAGTATTGAAAAAGTACCGTCTGAAAATAATCTTATCCACTGAACTTTCCACCCCAGAGATCTGTGGAAGCTCAGTCCTCAAATCAGAAAACCATACATTTCTGGGCATCAATGAAATCAAGGGATATGGTGATAGTGTTGGAAAATGGAGTCAAGGTGAAAGAAGATAAGGCAGCGTAAAATGCAACTGGAGCTATTTTTTAAACTTCTTATCAACTTTGACTCCTACATTGCAATCCTGAATAAGACCCCAACTAGTTGGATGCATAGATGCAGGGAAAGGTAGTGCACAGTGGATTCTAAAAGTGATGAGACCAAAGATGGATACAGCAGTGAGCATGTAGACCTGGGATTCCCAACACTGGCTCTGGACTTATTAACATTTCACTGCTTCAGATCAAATATCAAGAAAACCCATTGCTGATCACAAGTGATGGCTCCCCTAACCCCGATGATTAATTCTGCCCCATGATGTGGATGAGAGGAAGCAGTGTAGGAAACAGGCGCACAAGGTGAGAGACCATGATGTTGTACCTTCAGTGTTGGAGAAAGCCAAACTGGGCCAAACTGGGACATGTACAACCTCAGAAAGGAAGAAACTATCTGGAAGTACCTACTGGTCCTCAGCATCAGCAAGCTCTCCATTCCAGATAACTTTGGTGGAGTTACCAGCAAGGCTGGTGAAATTATCAGTGCAACCACCATAAAGGAAGATCAACTGTAAAAACATCCTGATATTAGCAATGTAACAGCATTTTAATTAAAAAAAACACAGAAAGGGATGAAAAACAGAATCTGCCAAAAAATCTAGCAATGTTGAGTCATTCTTACCTGTGAAAAAATTGGAGGGGGAGGTGGTGGGGGAGGAGGCATCTTTCGTACTCAATGTGTGAGCTGAATATATTTTCAATATCCTATGGAATGAGAACAAAGATAATATTAGAAATTATACGTTCAATGCTCATCGAATAAAACAGAACACTGTTGTGAATTTCCAGCATTATGTGCTTAAATATCATATGAACACGGAATTATTATACTGCTTCAACCACTTATGATCAGTGAACATTGAAACATACATATTGTAATTTTCTGCTCACAAAATACTGATGCTGAGGATTAGTTGTGCATCATGAAAATGATCTGATTTAATATCTAAAATGGGTTTGCAAATTACATTATAAATATTGCTTGTGAACAATATCTGTTATGTTAAGGCTGTCAAAGCTTTAAGGACTTTGTCATCTAACCAATTATTCTCTGGTTGCAAAATTCCAGACAGTCAAATAATAAACTTCACATGCTAGTTGAAATCCTCATGTGTGCAATCGTGTAACTGATTTCATAAGAGATTTCGTTAAGTTTAGAGATACAGCATGGAAACAGGCCCTTCAGCCAACCGAGTCCATTAATCATCAGTTCATACTAGTTATCCCACAACACATTAGGGGCAATTTACAGAGGCCAATTAATCTACAAACTGGCACATCTTTGGGCTGTGGGAGGAAACCAGAGCATTCGGAGTAAACCCGTGCGGTCACGGGAGGACAGGTTCCACACAGACTGTACCCAAGGTCAGGATTGAACATGGGTCTCTGGCACTTTGAGAACGCAGCTCTACCAGTTGTGCCACCCAGTAGAGTTAGTAGTTCAGATTTACAACTCACTGAACACATTCAACACTGGAAATGAAGATTGTTACGAATGTCACTAAAAGTGACAGACAAGGGAACATTGCACAATCCAATTGAAGCTTTCAATTAATCATAGTAAGTTGGAGGCTAAGGAGCAACCTGATCGAAGTATATAAAATTATAAGAGAAACAGGATAGGTAGATAATCTGAGTTTTTATTCCCAGGATGGAAGTGTCAAATATTGGTGGGTATAACTCTAAGGTTAAAGCGGGAAGTTTAAAAGGAGATTTACAAGGCAGGTTGTGTTTTTACATGCACACATAGAGTGGTAGGTGTCTGGAATACACTGCCAGTGGAAGTGATGGAAGCAGATACGATCGTGGCATTTAAAAAGGTATTCATACAGAGATGCAAATAGACAGGAATGGTATGCGGAACAGTACAGCACTTGGGCCCTTCACAATGTAGAGATATAGACCATATGCAGGCAGCTTACTGTTTAATTTGGTCAGCACAAACATTTTGGCCCAAAAGGCCCGTTTCCAAACTGTGCTGTTCTATGCTTGAGTACAGGTTTAAAAAAAATCAAAGTCAAATAATTGTCGAGATGGCAGACGAGATCAGTCAGAACTCTTGCTGGTTAGAACAGGGTGTGGAAGTCCTTCAATTCGCACATCATGAAATGGACAAACATTATTGAAATATATAGCTGGGGTAAAATTGCATGGAATGAGACAATGTATGAATAATGTAAGATGACAATCTTGTTAAAAGGAAGACCAGTACCCAAGCACATGATTTACAAAAAGTTAGTAACACAGGTACAATCTGTAACTTAAACAGAATGTTACATTTATTACTAGGAAAAACAAAAACAAAAGTGTGGAATTAACTACAAAAGTGAAGCATATATGCTACAATTACTAGTTCATTGGTGAGATCTCATCTAGTAGTGCACAGTCCTGGCCTTCTTATTTAAGTTGGTAATGTTTTGAAAGCGTTTCAAAAGCAGTGACCTAAACTATTACCAAGAATGTATGAATGTATAATGAGGAAAAGATGAACAGGCTAGGCTTGTTCCCAGTTTCTATCAACTAAGCCTCAATACCTGAAAGTCCAAATACATAACATCTACTGGTTCTTCCAAATCCACTCTGCTAGTTACAATTATTTTTAAACCATGGTTTGTCAAATATGATATTTCTTTCATAAATCCATGGCGACTCTTCTTTATCCATTTATCATTTTCTTCTTGCCCAGTTACCACTTGCTTAATTGAAGATTCCATAGTCACCCTATTACAGATACCAAACTAACTGGTTCTTTAAGGAGCTGTCCCACTGCGGCGACCTAATTGGCGAGTTTAGGAGAGCTTGAAAAAAATGTCATGTTGAAGACCTCCTTCGACTATGTTGAAGACTAGCTTCGACTAGCATCGGGAAAATTGGACACCGAATAGTGGAGAGTGAAGACGACCTCATTCGATCTCCTTCGACCTCCCTTCGACTATGTTGAAGACTATCTACGACTACCTTTGATTATCTTCGACTGCCCTCGATTACCTACGAATAACATGCCGACCTACTACGACCTACTTCGACTAAACCTACGAGTAAAAAAAGTATTGATTTTTTTCCATTGTGACCTTTTTTTACCCTCGGGGATTTTTCAACATGTTGAAAAATACGCCGCGACCTAGCTGAGGCCTCGAGTACGCGGGGACTACTCTCGAGCACGAAGGAGAGCTACAAAGACCTCCTAGGACTTAGTGCCGACAATGCCGCGAGTATGAGTCGAGGGCAAACTCATCTGAACTCGCGGATTAGGTCGCTGCAGTGAGACAGCCCCTTTATTTCCCAGTTTTCTCTCTGCCTCCTTTCTAAAATTACAATTGCTACTTCCCAATCCATGGGATCCACTTGTGGCTCATGAAACCTTGTAAAATGACAATAAAGGCATCTAAAATCGTTTTTAAAAAAATCTGGGATTCAGCACATCAGATGTGGGATATTTATTTTCATTAATTTCTTCCAAATTTATTTTTCCATTGATGAGAATTTCTTACAGATCCTCTTTCATTCTATTTGTTTCATGAGATGGTGTCTTGTGTAAAGTATTTATCCGTCATTACCTTATTCCCCTGAATTTCTCCTATTGCATTACCTTAAGGAGCCACAATAACTTTTTCAAATTGTTGTATATGTCCACATTTGCAGCATATTATATTTATATATATATTTCTTGTTACAGTACTCTTAAATTCTACTTTGCCCCCTCCTTTAATTTCTTAGTGCTCTTGTTGAATTCCGATTTTTCACATCCGTCATCTTGCTATTCTTTTTAGCAACACCATTAGCCTTTTGAAGTGCAAAAATAAGTGTAAATGCTGGCAATTTGAAATAAAAACAGAAAAGTATTACGTATGATGAGAGAGAAAGCATGGAAACAGGCCCTTTGGCCCACACTGAACATCAATCAACCCATCACAGTAATTCTGTGTTATCCCACTCCCTGCACAGGGGCAATTTAGAGATCAATTAACGTACAAACTCTTCCACTGTGCACCCTAATGCTGGAGATACTCAGTCCTCTGTGGAAGAGATGCATTTTAAGTCAATGATCATTCCTTAAAAAAAGTGAGAAAACAAGTGCCTTAAATTGGAAGAGGAGTTGAGATAGCCAGAACAAGAAAGCATCTGTGATGGGGTGAAGACCAAGATTTTCAAGGAGACACGATTGTTTACGGCACCTTCTTGTAAAGCAAAGCTGATTTCAAGGTTCAAGGTCAAGATCAGTTTATTGTCACATGTGCCAGTTTGTACAGTGAAATTTGAGTCACCATACAGCCATACTAAGTGAAAAGCAACAAGACACACAGGCACATAAAAGTTAACATAAACATCCACCACAGTGGATTCCACATAATTAAAAGGAGTGCGAGTAGAGAGAGATGAATGAGGGTAGTTAAAGAGAAAACCTTGCTGAGACACGAGATACAGATTACAGCAGTTGCTGGAAATCCCAAATAAAGGGGAATGAAGAAACACTCAGATCAGGTGACAATTAGGGTTAGGTTTAATTGTCACGTACTGCGAAAAGCATTGTTTTGAATGCTATCCAAGCAGATCAGATACACCATACATAAATACAATCGGGTCAAGTTCAAGTATAAAGGGCAGAACAAAGACGAGGTCACAGGGTGCAGAATATAGTTTGCAGCATTGCAGCACATCAGTGTGAATGGTTTCCAACCTGAAATATAAACTATGTTTCTTTTACCACACATGCTGCCTGACCTGCTATGTGTTACCCATATTTTCTATTTTTGAGATCAGAGTAGAAATGGGTTGGAGATTAAAGTGACAGGCCATCAAAAGCTCAGGGACAAACATGAAGATTGAGTGAAGGTGTTCTACTAACCAGTCACTCAATCTGCATTTGGTGTCATCGATATAGAGGAGACTCCATGCACCAAACACAATAAACTGGCTGTGGATGTGAATCCGTAGCCTTCAAATATTTTTCTTTGATCTAATACAATGTATAATATTTATTGTGTAGGAAAGACCTGCAGATGCTGGTTTAAATCGAAGAAAGACACAAAATGCAAAAAGACACAAAAGGGAAGGAATGCGTGACATTTTGGGTCGAGAAGGGTTTCGACCCGAAATGTCACCCATTCCTTCTCTCCAGAGATGCTGCCTGTCCTGCTGAGTTACTCTATCATTTTGTATAATATTTATCGTTAGCCAGAGCTGGACCATGTTTTCTTGTGGGTTTTGATGTCCGAACGGGATACATGTTAAGCAAAGTAATATTTTCGATTATAGCATTTGCTTTCTCACCGCTATACCTTGTTAATGAGACTATTAGCTGCAGGGGGAGGTTGGACAGATTTGGATTGTTTTCTCTGCAATGCCAGAGGTTGCAGGGAGACCTGATATTATAAAACTATGAGACACACGTAGATAGGGTAGACAGTCAGAATCTTTTGCCCCAGGATATAAATATCAAATACTAGAGGGCACAGCTTTAAGGTGAAAGGGGCAAATTTAAAGATGCGCAGGGTAATTCTTTTTTACTACACAGATAGTTGCGAGTGCCTGGAACGCAATGCCAGGGGTTGTGGTTGAGGCAGTTATGATAGTGGCATTTAGGAGACTTTTGAAGAAGCAAATGGATATACAAGGAATTGAGGGATATGGATGATATTCAGGTCAATGAGAATTGATCTTGGCACCATGTTCGGAGCAGGCATTGTGGGCCGAAGGGCCTGTTCCTGTGCTGCACTGTTCTATGCTCTTTATGGACCATCACATCTATGCTTACCTTTTTGCCCATCTACATTAATTCCATAGTCTTAATGCAAGCAAGAATGAAGAAGGGTCCTGACCCAAAACGTTACCTATCCATGTTTTCCACAGATGCTGCCTGACCCGCTGAGTTACTCCTGCACTTGGTGCGCCTTTTTTTAGTAAACCAGCACTTGCAGTTCCATGTTTCTAATCTATACTTTAGATCTTCTTCCATGCTGTGCCTAAGTGTCTGTCTAACTGAAAGACTAAATGACATATCCTATACCACAGCCAACTCACACCATATATTTAAAAAACCCATTGCTGGAAAAACTCAGCAGGTCAAGCAGCACCTATGGCGGGAAATGGACATGATATTTCTGATCAGAACCCTTCTTTCATAGTTTTCTTTGTTCCGTTAAAGACATTGGTTTCATATTAAACCAAATCAATTTCAAATCTTTATATAAAATGTTTAAATATTCTAAAGACTGCAAAATGTATGTTTGCAACCTACATGTGGGATTGCATTACATTTTTTTTTACATGGGTCGTCTCCAGGTGGGTTAGTGGGTTACACCAGGGTTCCATCCAGATAGACATGAGGTGCTGGAGTAACTCAGCGGGTCAAACAGCATCTCTGGAGAAAAAGGATAGGTGACGTTTCGGGTGGAACCCTTCTTCAGGCTGAAGGGTCCCGACCCAAAACGCCACCTATCCTTTTTCTCCAGAGATGTTGCCTGACCCGCTGAGTTACTCCAGCTGTGTGTGGACGTGGCGTTTAAGGACAAGAAGCCGAAGCAAAGAAGTGGAAGCCAAATAACGAACGGAAACAAAGCTGAAACGCCAAATAACCGAAAGAGTACGAAGCCGAAACGCCAAATAACCGAAAGGGTGGGACGCCTAAATGCAAACTAACCGAAATAGCGGGACGCCTAAAAGTCAACTAACCGAAAGGCTGCGTTGCCTACAAGCCAACTAACCGAATGGTGCTCAACCGAAAAGTTAAATAACGGACATGACGTTGTCGGGGGGGGGGGGGGGGGAGGGGGGGGGGGGGGGGGGGGTGCGGAACTTATCAGCGATTGGTCTAGACCCCTACATCCATCACGTCTGAGCACTTATGCAGAGCGGCTATGGAAATTGAGAAAACTGGCACTGACAGCGGTCCATGTGAAAGGACAGCACCTACCAACAATGAAGGCACTATGAAACCAGCTGCCGCAAGCCCTTCCCACAGGACAGGGTTTTACGGCATTAAAAATCAAAAGAATTACGTTGATTTAAAAACAAAAAAGTTACATGTATAAATAGTTCTTACACTCTTAATATAACTTGGGTATTTTTAATCTGAGGATGGCCTTGCATTAATGTGATTTTGGAATAAATTGCAGCACACATTGATAGATTAATGAATCAATGCAGAAAAGAAAGCAGGAATGAAAGGAAGGAGAGTTGGTACTTGTTATGAGGAAGTTATTAGAACCCAATGTTAGAGTGACTGAGCTGAGCAGGTGTTACTATTAATCAGCCTGTTTTTGATTATCTAGGATATAACAATGGGATAGGCAGCATCTATGGAGAGAAGGAGTGTGTAACGTTTCAGGTCGAGACCCATCTTCAGACCCGAAACGTCACCCATTCCTTCTCTCCAGAGATGTTGCCTGTGCCACTGAGTTACTCCAGCATTTTGTGTCTATCTTCGGTTTAAACCAGCATCTGCAGTTCCTTCCTACTAATTTTGTCGGATTATCGAGCGTTTGCTGCATGCAGGCATGGACTGCTTCATTTGATGTGCTGTTCCAAACACAAATGGAGATTGTGCATTTACCAAACATCCCCACTTCTGACCTTTAGAGTCATGCAGCCTGGAAACAGGCCCTTTGGCCCAACTTGCCTACTCCGACCCACATGGTCCCATCTACACTGGTTCCACCTGCCTGCATTTGGCCCATATCCCTCTAAACCTATCCTATCCATGTACCTGTCTAAATGTTTCTTAAACGTTGCGATAGTACCTGCCTCAACTGCCTCAACCGGCAGCTCGTCCCATACATCCACCACCCTTTGTTTACAAAAGTTACCTATCAGATTCCGATTACAATCCCCCCCCACCGCACCTTACATCTATGTCCTCTGGTTATCAATTCCCCTATGGGCAAGAGACTGAGTTTACCGATCTATTCCTCTCATGATTTTGTACATGTATTCCTCTCACGACTTTGAGGGAAGGTAGATCATTGATGAAGCAGCTGAAGCCTAGTCACTAATCTGAAAACTCTTGTATTCCATCCCGCAAGATTTGACTGCAGCTGTAGGAGTGATGCCCCACTGGCTTCAGTTTTTACGAAATGCTGGTGTAACTCAGCGGGACAAGTAGTTGATGCTGCCTGTTCCACTGAGCTACTCCAACATTTTGTCTCTACCTTCGATTTAAACCAGCATCTGCAGTTCTTTCCTCAACGGCTTCAGCTTTTACTTGGTGGGGGCACTGCAAGCTGGCGCCCTGTCAGCAGCGTGTCCGTTTTTTTCAACTTTTTTTGTTTTTTTAGTATGTTTTAAAGTATGTTTTTTGTGTTTCTTTGTGTGTCCTGTGTGGGGGGTGGTGTGGGGGGGTGAGGGGGAAACCGTTTTGGTCGCCTCCTCCATGGAGAGGCGACTTTTTCCAGGTCGCCTCCCCCGTGGCCTAACAGCAAGGATCGGGCGGCCTTTCCCGGAGACGCACCCGGGCTTCAGCGGCGGGCGCAGCGTGGACTCTCGGCATGGAGCGAATGAGCCCTCGCTGGGGCTCGCCGGAGGGGAGCGCTCCGTTTCGCTGGTCCGCGGCAGCCGGCAGCCTGAAGCCGCGGTCTGCAGAGTTCCAGCTGGCGCGGCTTCCGCAGCCCGGGATCCCTCGTGGGGGACCCGGGAGAAGAAGGAGCTTCCACCGCCGGCCTGCAGCCAACTTCTACCGCGGACCCGGCGTGGACTTACCATCACCCCTGGAGGGGAGCTTCGACCGCCGGCCCTGCAGTCTGTGGTGCTTCTGGCTGCGGCGGGGACTTTAAATCTTCGACCGCCGGCCTGCGGCCTACACCAACCTAAAGCCGCGGTCTCCGGTGAGGAAGAGCAGATCCTGGACTGACTCTGGACTCTGGTCCCGACCACGGGGGGAAATGGAGGAGGACTGGCCAAATGTTGTGCCTTCCACCACAGTGATGAATGCTGTGGTGGATGTTTGTGTTAAATTTGTATTGTGTATTGTGTGTTCTTTATCATTGTACCGCTGCTGACAAATTCATTTCACTTGCACTTTATGTGCAATGTGACGAATAAAACTGATTGTTGATTGTTGATTCCATTTACACCACATTCCTGGAATTCAGCCCTATCAGCATGTCTAGATCAAGGCTATAAGGGGGTTTGGAAGTCATGGGGAAACTGAAACAGGACAAAATTGAGATGGTTATTGAACAGAGGGAAGAGAGGTTGAAATGGTTTAAAGAAGTGAGAAGTGGGTTAAAACAGATGAATAAGCAAATATTCTATATGAGAAGGTAGATGAAATAAAAAGGGAACTGCTTTGCCAAGACTTGTGTTACGAAATGATGTAATTCACATTCTCGCCATATCACATGCAATTTAATGCAGCATCGCAACATTGTTTTTGCGAAAAAGGCCTTATTGTTAATTCAATTTACTTTTGCTCACTCTTGTTGAAAAGGTTTTATTTTATCCATTCATAAATACTGACATTTTTAGTCATGTATATGATTTATTGTTTGGTATTAATGGAGAGTATATTTCCACTGATTAAAGAAGTCTCGAGCCAGAAGCCATAGTCCCAAAATGGAGAGCAAGCCATTTAGAACTGAAATGAAGATAAATGTGTTCATTTGGTAGTCTTTGGAGTTCTCTACCCCAGAAGGATGTGGAGGATCATTCATTAACTGCGTTCAAAACAGAAGTTAAGCGATTTATATATATATATACTAGACTAAGTGGGACCCGTTGGGTCCCATGTTCACACGGGAGGGCTGGTCCCCCGACGCAATATTCCACCTCTCCACCAATTCCAATATTGGTGGCCAGTCGGGGGGGCTTTCTGGAGAGCTGGTATAGGTGTTGTTGGCTGCAGGAACTACTGGTCTCCAGAGTGCTAGTATGGACATTGTGGGCCAAATGGATTCTTGGGGTGGTAGCTCAGTCCCTCAAGCCTGATGTGCTGGCAGCTCACTCACGGCTGGTGGGCTGGCAGTTGACTCACGGCTATTCCTTGAAATTCCATTTCAAGCAGGGTGCAAGGTCACCAAATTCAAATCCATTTTCCTACCATTTCAAGCAGGGTGCAAGGCCACCAAATTCAAGTGCAGTTTCATACCACTTCAAGCAGGGTGCAAGGCCACAAATTTCAAGTGCAGTTTCATACCACTTCAAGCAGGGTGCAAGGCCACCAAATTCAGGTTCAGTTTCCTACCACTTCAAGCAGGGTGCAAGGCCACCGAATTCAAGTGCAGTTTCCAACCACTTCAAGCAGGGTGCAAGACCACCAAATTCAAGTGCAGTTTCATACCACTTCAAGCAGGGTGCAAGGCCACCAGATTCAAGTGCAGTTTCATACCATTCAAGGAGGGTGCAAGGCCACCGAATTCAGTTGCAGTTTCATACCATTTCATGCAGGGTGCAAGGCCACCACATTCAAATGCAGTTTCATACCATTTCAAGCAAGGTGAAACCACCATAAAACCAACATAAAACCACACAAAACACCACATTCACAGTTCAGTAGACATTCAGTGTGTTCAGTTGATTCACAGCTCAGACAGAGTTGTGACCTCTCCATCCCCCATCATGCAGAGACTGAGCCACACCCAGACTTCCGGGTTTTATAATCCCTCACCCTTCCACAGGAAAAGGTGTGGCCTTCATGGCATGATTGACAGGAGAGAGATTCTCAACATTTTTTAAACACTAATAACACTTTTATTTTTCATTGATGGGAAGGATCCTCTGTACCTGATCAGCGGAGGGGGACTGAGTAAGATGGGCAAAAATCATAGCCGTAAGTGGTAGGGTTTTACCTAAATTCAATATAGTGCAAACAGGAAGTTGTCAACTTTAGACAAACAATCCTTTGCATTGCCTTTTCACTTCAACCCAAAACCTGCCCAAACAACCATTTGCAGTGCATTTTTACTTCAACCCAAACAACCATTTGCAGTGCATTTTTACTTCAACCCAAACAACCATTAGCAGTGCATTTTTACTTCAACCCAAACAACCATTAGCAGTGCATTTTACAAGAATTTATACACATCGATAACGCTAATAAACAATAATAAAGTTTCAGAATTTTTGGACATTTGTAACCTTCCAAAACTAGAACTGAAGGAACAAGAGGAACTGGGAGCACAAATTACATCTAAGGAAATAGAAGACACAATAAACACACTTAAGAATGGAAAAACACCAGGACCAGACAGATTCAGTAATGAATTTTATAAATGTTTTTACGACATAGTTACACCACGTCTACAGAAAATGTATACATACGCTTTTAAAGAACAAATCTTACCTGAAACACTAGCAGAATCAACGATCACATTAATACTTAAAAAATATAAAGATATAGAAGAACCAGGCTCATATAGAGCTATTGCTTTGTTAAATACGGATCAAAAAATATTAGCGAAAACACTAGCGAGAAGACTGTCAATATGTTAGTAAATTAATAAATGAGGATCAAACGGGATTTATACCTAAGAGACATTCATTTAATAACCTGAGACGTCTGCTTAACATAATGCACTCTCACAAACCTCAAGAACAAGAGTTATCTATCATTTCATTGGACGCAGAAAAAGCGTTTGATCAAGTAGTATGGGATTATATGATTAAAGTATTGCAAAAATTTCAAATGGGAGAGAACTTCATCGCATGGATAAAATTATTATATAACAAACCCACGGCTAGAATATTAACTAATAATATACTATCTACGAAATTCCAATTAACAAGGGGCAATAGACAAGGATGTTCATTATCACCGCTGTTATTTGCTCTGGTAATTGAACCTTTAGCTGAAAAAATTAGAACACACCCGGATATTTACGGTTATAATACAAAATATTCAAATAACAAAATATCCTTATACGCAGACTATGTATTACTGTATATCACAAAACCCCAAATCAGAATACCAAACATATTAAATCTAATTGAGGACTTTGGATCTTTCTCAGGATACAGAATAAACTGGAACAAAAGTGAAATTATGTCGATAAAACCGAAAGACTCAACACATCTCTTGAAATTCCCCTTTAAAATAGCCACAGAAAAATTTAAATATTTAGGAATTGAAATCACTAGAAACTATCACGCTATGTTTAATGCCAATTATAGCCCCTTACTTAAGAAACTAAATAATCTAATCAAATTCTGGAAAACGCTCCCGATGTCTTTAATAGGTCGAATAAATGCTATAAAAATGATCTTTTTACCACAAATCCTATATTTATTTCAATCAATTCCAATATATCTTCCCAAAAAGTTTTTCAAAAAACTAGACTCAGACATTACAAATTTTATATGGGATTACAAATCCCACAGAATACAAAGAGCACACCTTAGTAAACCAAAAGAGATGGGTGGTCTAGCGCTCCCTAACCTTATGTACTATAATTGGGCAGTAAATATTAAAAATATGATTCACCTGCTGGACAACTCTGCCCAGCAGGTGGACGGGATTGTAATGGAGAGGACTGCTCTCCGTGTAATACAGGAGCGACTCTCCTCTCACCAATGAATCTGAATAACAAAAATTATAATAAAAATCCTATGATACATAGCACAATTAGAACTTGGAAACAAATAAAACAGAATCTAAAATTAAGAAATCTATCTCTTTTAATGCCAATAGTCAATAACCCGTCGTTTAAACCTTCAATTATAGATAAATCATTGACACAATGGGAAAGAATGGGAATCAAAACGCTCGGAGACTTGTATGAATTAGGAAAATTATTATCATTTCAACAATTACAACTGAAATATAATTTGAAAAACAATCAATATTTTAAATATCTTCAAATCCGTGACTATCTGAAAAAATACACAAAAGACTATCATAACATGCCCCCAGACTTATTGGATGAAGCCATGAAGACAAAGGCTGAATCAGCAAATCTAATATCATACTTATACAACATTATTTTAAATATAGAAATACCTACAACCGATGGTATTAGACGAGACTGGGAAGAAGAACTAGCTATAAAAATTTCAAAAGAGAGCTGGGATAAACACTTACTATATGTGCAGAAATGCTCGATCAACGTACGACATACTTTAATTCAATATAAAACATTACATAGACTATATTATTCAAAAACTAAAATAAATAAACTTTTCCCTAATGTCTCACCCATTTGTGATAAATGTCAGTCACAAGAAGCTAACATAGCGCACTCTTTTGTTTTCTGTATAAAAATCCTTTTTTGCGGAGTTTTGTGTTACAATAGAGTGATTGTTTTTCCTTTTTTTTTCTTTTCTTTCTAGGGTCTTATTTCCTTTCTTTACTTCCTTCTCTAACTTCTTCCCTAAGGGGCTTTCTTTTCCCAACACTTTCCTGCACCTTCACGATTCTTGCTCACTTTCCTTACTTCTTTTATTTCTACCTTTTTTAAAGCTCGAAAAACGAAGTGGTACAACAAATGTAATAAGATATATATGATGTGTATTACTGTAATTTACTGTACTTCTAATACTATAATTGGGCAGTACATATTAAAAATATGATTCACCTGCTGGACAACTCTGCCCAGCAGGTGGACGGGATTGTAATGGAGAGAGAGGACTGCTCTCCGTGTAATACAGGTACTTCTAATAAAAATAAAATATTTAATAAAAAAATATATATTTTTTAAAAGCAGTGCATTTTTACTTCAACCCAAACAACCATTAGCAGTGCATTTTTACTTCAACCCAAACAACCATTAGCAGTGCAGTTTTACTTCAACCCAAACAACCATTAGCAGTGCATTTTTACTTCAACCCAATCAACCATTCGCAGTGCATTTTTACTTCAACCCAACCATATTTTCATTTTCTAACCACATTAAGGGCACTAACAGTTGAGTAGACATATGTTCAGTGTTATTCAGAGCTCAGAGAGACGTGACCCTCCATCTTGCAGAGGCTGAGTGAGGCACACCACTTCATGGTTTAATAGTCCCTCCCCCTTCCTTCAGCAGGGGCAGCAGAGAGAAAGGCAAATTATTTTAAAACAATAATATCTCTCTGATTTTCCATCGATGGGAAAAATCCTCTGGTCCAGGAAGGCGGAGGGGGGCTCTGAGTGAGGTGGCCAAAAATGACGGCCATAGGTGGCGGTGTTCTCTCGGAAATCACAAAAGCGGTCAAGATCAGACTTTTAGTAATATAGATATATATATGGTGTGTATATATACACACACACACCAAAAATCAAGGGATATTGCATGAAAGTGAGATTAAAAACAATGACCATGCTGAATGACAGGACCAGCTCAAAGGCCAAATGGCCTTCTCCAATGCACTTATGTACCTAAAACCATGTGTGGTATGAATGAGTGCGCATTGTTGGATTAGATATGGCTTGTTCTACTCTCTAAAATGGATTTTTAAAGAACAACATCAAGATTGTGCAGCATGAGTGTTACTCTTCAAAAATACCAAGAAAATAGATCATCTACTCATCTTTCGACTTTTGTTTGCATATGCAGACTGGTTGCCAGGTTTCCTGCACCACAAACTGCCTACACTTTGACGGCATTTCATCTGCCGGAAGCAGTCTGGCACAAGTCAAAAAGGGACTTGAATGACACTTTATATCAATGCGTCAATTTCATTCATAGTAAATTACATATTTCTAGAGCCATTTAGTGGCATATTTAAAATCTTCCCCTGACCTACTAGGCATTGAAAAAGTTAACAAAAACATTGGTATCTGAAAACATTATTGTTTGGCTCACCATTCAAAGTTTTGGTTCTACAAAAAGAAACATGGAAAATAGGTGCAGGAGTAGGTCATTCGGCCCTTCAAGCCCTTCAATGAGATCATGGCTGATCATCCAAAATCAGTACCCTGTTCCTGCTTTTCCCCCCCATATCCCTTGATTCCACTAAATCGAACTCTCTCTTGAAAACATCCAGTGAATTGGCAGCAAATTCCACAGATTCACAACTCTCTGGGTGAAAAAGTTTTTCCTCATCTCAGTCCTGAATGACCTAACCCTTATTCTTAAACTGTGACTCCTGGTTCTGGACTCCCCCAACATGGGAACAATTTTCCTGCATCTAGCCTGTCCAATTCCTTGTATTTTATATGTATCTATAAGATTCCCTCTCATCCTTCTAAATTCCAGTGAATACAAGCCGAGTCGACCCATTCTTTCATCATATGACAGTCCCGCCATCCCAGTAATTAACCTGGTGAACCTACGTTGCACTCCCTCAATAGCATGAATGTCCTTCCTCAAATTAGGAGACCTAAACCGCACACAATACTCCACGTGCCGTCTCACCAGGGACCTGTACAACTGCAGTAGGACCTCCTTGCTCATAAACTCAAATCCTCTCGCAATGAAGGCCACCGTGTCATTAGCTTTCTTCACTGCCTGCTGCACCTACATGCTTACTTTCAGTGACTAATGTACAAGCACACTAGTCCGTGGGCCAGAGGGGTCTACCGTGCATCCTCCCCTATGATCCTATTTCTTGGGTGTAATTTTGGTCATTGGTATCTCTTCTGTCGGAAAAATGATGTTCCCAAGAGAAAAACTCATTTGGACTATGTTTTTTAACCCCTTATTTCAATCTATGTCAAATTTGTGTTTTTTCACAATTTTCCCTCTTTCTTGTGGCCCTCTTCCATCATCCTATGTCAAACACAGAAAGCAAATCCAGATTTTCGTGTGCAGCACTGGAAGCATGATGATGGGGATGAAGCATTCAAACAGTGTACAAGAAAAGATCTGGCATGGATGCTTTCCTGGAAAGTGAGTAGTGAGAAAGGTCAAGATTTTAAAGCTGGGGCTGGATTTGTCTCAGCAACAGGTGAGGTGCCTTCAAATGTGACCACAATTGACTACTATCCTGTGATCAATCATCATTTCACGGAATTTAGTATAGTTCAATGTTTATGAGCTTCTGAAGAAGCAAGTCATGAAGTTGACCAAGAATATGTCATTACAACATTCGACTTGGGTGTCTGCATGAAGGCATATCCTCTCGTGTGGAGTCATCCTGCAGAGTACAAGCAGCACACTGTGTTGATTGGCACATTTCATGTCATTTGTGCAGACCTCAAAATGTTTGGAAAGAAAATGGAAGGATCCGGACTTCAGGAAGTCCTCATGGAATCGGGACACATGTCGACTGGGTCTATGAAAGGTGTTATAACAGGAAAGAACTACAACAGAAGTCTGCACTGCCACAAGACGATGGTGGATTGCTTGTAGAGGCTCCTTCTTGATAAACTCCTGTCTATGGCTGGAAAAGATGCAGTGCTGTCCGGTATACCAGAGGAATCAAAGGGCATCTTTCAAGAGCTAATTTGATCGCCAAGAAAGCAGGCACTTGCTGAAGTCATGGCCAATGCAGATCTCAACACATTGATGGAGTCGTATGAGAGCTTCAAAGTTGATGTTCGAAAAGGATCTCTCGGTAAGACTGCACAATTTTGGTTGTCGTTCATGGATTCTGTGCGAATTTCTCTCTCATTGATTAGGTCTGTGAAAGAGAACTTTCCGTTGTACTTGCACTGTCTGTTTCTTACCCCCGATCTCTTCTTTACCTTTGGTGGTCACAATTACTCCCGTTATCTGACCTACCTTGCTGTGTTCTTGGCAAACATCGAAGAATCACATCCTGATGCCCTGGCTTTCCACATCAGTGTCGCTAGGTCGTTCATACCAGGAAACCAATGATTGACAAAATGATTGAGATGATCATGAAGCATGGCAAATCTTGAGGTGGTGGTCGTGGTGTTGGGCTCTCTGGCATCTTGGAGAATCAGTGCTTATCAGAGATGTGTTCGAACTTCAACAGAAAGGGCACACTTTCTCTCTGCAACTCTCAGCCTCGCAGACATGACTTCTGGTACCAATCGTGGAAGCAAACACAGAGATCAACAACCAACTGAGATAAGGAAAAGTGAGGCATGTGTAAAGAAAGCCATTGATGCTGTAAAGAGCTTCCTGAATCCTTTTGACGTAGATGACAAGACTGGGTTGTATGTGCTCTCTTTTGGTGCACGTGTTCTGGCTGAAGTTGAGAAAGATGTCATAAAGGTATTTACCACAGGGAAAGAACAGAAAGAGAAGTTCATCAGAGAGCGACTTGAGAAAATGACAGCATTCTCCGAACTCATCAAGAATCTGAAGCTCAAAACCAGAAAAGAGTGAAGCTGAAAACATCTGAACGAAAGGTTATAGAGTACAAGCAACATGGAGATATTGCTTTTCAACTGATAGTCAAAGCACAAAGTTCTGGCAGTCAACTCAATCTACTGGAGATTATGATGTACTCTCTGACCCCTGTACCCTACTCCATTGGTACATCAGACAACTTATTTGCAAAGGCTGATAAATCCAAGGGCTTACATTACCTATTGAAAGATGTAGACAACTCGCAACCTCCTGCCAGTAACAAGACATTGATAGTGGAAGATGGCAATGCTGCATTCTACTATCTTAAAGAGATTCCTGCAAACTTCAAAGTGATTGGCATCAAAATCTTCAATGCACTGTCATCTAATGATGTAGTCTTCAGTACCGATATGTACAAACCAGATTCAGTGAAGACAAGTGAACAGACACAGTGTGGGTGTGTGTGTGCGGAGAAGAGAATAATCAAAGGAGGAAAGACCAAAAAACCAAGAGATTGGAAGCAGTTCTTGACCAATGATGAGAACAAGAAACAGCTCATTGAACTTCTTCTTGATGCGTGGAGTGAGCATGACATGGCAAAGAGGCTACATAGAAGGAAGGTGTTCTTCATTAAGGAAGGAGAGGCCACACTCCTTACTTCTCAGAATGGGAAAGAGACCATTCTCTTTGATTGCAGATGTGCAGTCTGAGATTCAATCCCTGAAGTCAAACCAAGAAGAAACAGACTCGCGTCATTCTATATGCAACTATGGCAAAGAGCAAGGATATGACCACGTACAAGTCAAAAGCCCAGGCAGCGATAACTTGTTCATATTGCTTCACTATACAAACAGCATTCAAGACACCACAGTGTTCTTTGACACAGGGAGAGGCAACAGGCAAAGGCTAATAGATGTCACCCATTTTGCAAAGCAGTCCTCCTTAGAATACTGCTCAGCATTACTTGGACTGCATGCGTTCTCAGGCTGTGACTCAACAAGTGCCTTCAAAGGAATCAGCAAAGTCAAGCCAATCAAACTGATGCAACAGCGTAACAAATTTGTGAAACCTCTGGCAGAGCTTGGTGATTTTCATAGAGTTGAAGATGATATGGTCCTAATTTAGTGGATTTTTAATTCAGATTCAGATTCAACTTTATTGTCATTGTGCAGTGTACAGTACAGAGACAACGAAATGCAGTTAGCATCTCCCTAGAAGAGCGACATAGAATATGAGCAATAAATAAATCTATTTACGTGCATACAGTCATAGTAATTTTTTCCTGGTGGGAGGAGTGTCCGGGGGGGGGGGGAGTGATTGGCAATCACCGAGGAACAGTGTTGAATAGTGTAACTGCCGCAGGGAAGAAGCTGTTCCTGGACCTGCTGGTCAGGCAACGGAGAGACCTGTAGCGCCTCCTGGATGGTAGGAGGGTAAACAGTCTGTGGTTGGGGTGCGAGCAGTCCTTGGCGATGCTGAGCGCCCTTCGCAGACCACGCTTGCTTTGGATCTTTATGTATCTTTACTAAGAATCAGACTCAATTGCAAGTACCAAATTCACAGACCCCAAGAAATAGGGCAAAGTGTGAAAAAACACAATTTTGACATATTGAAATAAGGGTTAAAAAAATGTTTTTTTTCTTGGGAATATAATTTTTCCGACAGAAGAGATACCAATGAACAAAATGACACCCAAGAAGTAGGAACATGGGGGAGGGGGGGGGGGGGGGGGGGGCTTGGATCTGCCGACTCACCCAGCCAATCCAAGTCACCCTGCAGCCTCATAGCATCTCCTCGCAGCTCACACTGCCACCCAGCTTTGTGTCATCTGCAAACTTGGAGATGTTACATTTAATTCGCTCGTCTAAATCATTAATATATATTGTAAATAACTCTGGTCCCAGCACTGAACCTTGCGGCATCCCACAAGTCAATGCCTGCCATTCTGAAAAGGACCCGTTCATTCCTACTCTTTGTTTCCTGTCTGCCAACCAGTTCTCTACCCATGTCAATACCCTACCCCCAATACCATGTGCTCTAACTTAGCACACTAACCTCTTGTGTGGGACCTTGTCAAAGGCTTTTTGAAAGTCCAGATACATCACATCCACTGGCTCACCCTTATTCATTCTACTTGTTACATCTTCAAAAAAAATTCAAGAAGATTAGTCAAGCATCTTAATTGTCTGACTTTAATATCAGATCTGAAGTGAATATCAAATCAGAGACCCACGCCATCCTGGCCACACACTCATCTCCCTGCTACCTTCAGGTAGAAGGTACAGGAGCCTGAAGACTGCAACAACCAGGTTCAGGAATAGCTACTTCCCCACAGCCATCAGGCTATTAAACCTGGCTCGGACAAAACTCTGATTATTGGTGGCCCATTATCTGCTATTTGCACTTTATCGGTTTATTTGGATATGTGTGTGTATATATTTATATTGTGGTATATGGACACACTGATCTGTTTTGTAGTAAATGCCTACTATGTTCTGTGTGCTAAGCAAAGCAAGAATTTCATTGTCCTATCAGGGATACATGACAATAAACTCACTTGAACTTGAACTTGAGTATCAAATCACTGCATTATAGGAGAGGTGCAATTGCATTGAAATGGATGCAGAGGAGATTCACCACAAAGTTGAAAATGACGCAATGGTTCAGCTATGAAAATAGATTAGATAGACAGGAATCACAGAGGGGAAATTCACCATAATAGGAGCCCACACCAAGAACACAGGATACAGTAGATGATGTTGTCAGAGGTGCAAGTAAACCCCTGCCTCATATGAAAGGATTGTCAGGGTCCCTGGATGAAATAGAGGAACCCTGAGTAGAGTAGAGAATGCAGAGGGCGAACCTGATTGAGGCATAGAAAATTATGAGTGACACAGAGACGTGAGACTGTGATAACGATTCCTCCTGGGAGAGTTGTCTATCACCCGAAGGTATAGATTTAAAGTTAAGGGATGGTGTTTTGGAGGATATAGGACTAATATTTTCATACCCAGAGGGTGGCTGACAGGGAGGTAGAGGTATGTATTCTCACAACATTTATATAGTATTTAGAGAATCATTTGATATATCATAGCATAACATGTAGGGCATTGGAATAGATACTCGATGAACACGATAAGCCTATTTTGTGTTGTACGACTTTTGCATTGAATCAATAAAGATCAATGAATTCTGAATGTGCGCACGTTGTCACAATTTCTAGGTGCAGCAGCTAATAGGAACATGTGCACACTCTTATCTTAGGCACTGCAAACCAGGAGACTGAATGAGACCCAGTGTGGATTCTGTGTTTTGGGCTATATTAGATTTGGATCTACAAAAAATGAGAGCCTGAGTGTCGCATCCACATAATCTAGATAACGACTACCATCTGGTGGGTTTGACATGAAACAAGTGCATCGAGAGGCTGGTCATAGCACACATCATCTACAACCTTCTAGACAGCCTTAATCCACTGCAATTCGTCTACCGTTGCAACAGGTCCATAGAAGATGCCATCTCCCTTTCCCGACAATCATCCCTGAAACATCTGGATAACAAGGACACCTATATCAGATTACCATTTATTGACTTCAGCTCTGCCTTCAAAACTATAATTCCAATCAAACTCATCTCCAAACTTCCAGACATAGGACTCATCTAGATCTTTGAATTCCTCACCCATAGACTACAATCAGTAAGAGAAGGTGACAAAATATCTACCACAATAAATTTCAAAACTTGTGCCCCCACAAGACTGAGTTCCCTGTCCCCTACTATACTCCATACTCTTTCAGGACAAATCGTCCTCTAATTCCATTTCCGAGTTTACAGATGACACCATCGTAGTGGATTACATATCAAACAATAATGAGTACAGAAAGGAGATGGAGACCTTGGTACCACTGTGTCAAGATGACAATCTCTCCCTCAATGTTAGCAAAACAGAAAGGAGCTGGTCATTAACTTAAGGAGGTTGGGTGATGTACATGCCCTGTTGTGTATCAATGGGGCTGAAGTGAAAATGGATGAGAGCTTCAAGTTGCGTGGTGTAAATACCACCGACAACTTGTCCTGGTCCAACCACAACCACATTAATGCTACGGCCAAGAAAGTGCATCAATGCCTTTACTTTCTCAGGAGACTAAGGATAGTTGGCATGTCTCCAATCACTCTTACCAATATCATCATAAAAAAAACACCCTATACGGATGGTATGGCAACTGCTTTGCCCAGGACCCATGAGAATTTGTAGAGTATGGCACTGCATTTACAAACCTGCTGCAAGAAATAATTTTGGAATTATAGAATGAATTTTAAAGCTGCTCTTAAAGTAAAGTTGCTTCAAAAGTTCACTGTAAGTTAAACTAACTTCATAATTGTGATTGGTTTTGTTGTGGTTCTCACTTTACAGAAAGCATTAACTTGGTATCTTAGTGCATATCTAAGCACACAAGTGTTATATGTACAAGCAATCATGGCGACAAACCAAAAATACAGTCAAATATTTAAGCGACAAAAACTACTGGTATATATTCTTGAAATACAATAATCCCAGGCTTTACATTAGAAGAAAAAGAGATTTAAGTTCCTGAATTATTTATTTTATTTTTTATTTTTTAAAACCAACAACTTCTTTCTTATGAAGACATTTTCATGCAAAAGACTTCAATTTCCGCTATAATGGTCAACAGGAAAAACAATGCGTCTAAATTACCACAACTGCCTACTTACAATATTCTACAACAGGAAGACAGCGTTCAACTGACAATTAAAATTCAAAATCACTCTTAAAATACCTCATACAAATTATTTCCATAAACCCATTTAAAAATGCCAGACCCTTGAATAATATTAAATTTACATGGTAACATCAGCATGCAAAATACTTCTCAGGTGCAACTACCGCCAACTCCTTAACTGTTGAGGGAAAAAAGACACAGTGCTGGAGTAACTCAGTGGGTCAGGCAGCATCTCTGGAGAACATGGCTGGGTGATGTTTTGGGTCAGGATTCTTTTAGTTTAGTTTAAGGGTACAGCGCAGAAACAGGCCCTTCGGCCCACCGAGTCCACGCCGACCAGCGATCCTCACACAAACACTATCCGACACACACTAGGGACAATTTACATTTATAGCAACCCAATTAACCTACGAACCTGTATGTCTTTGCAGTATGGGAGGAAACCGAAGATCTCGGAGAAAACCCATGCAGGTGACAGGGAGAATGTACAAACTCCGTACAGACAGCACCCGTAATCAGGATCGTCCCGGGTCTCCACCACTGCCAGCGCTGTAAGGCAGCAGCTCTACCGCTGCGCCACCGTGCCACGCTCTTCTTCAGATGAGTTCAAAGAAAATTATCAGAAAACTTATACAAATAGATAAATTGTAGTGGGGGTGGGGGAAGAAAGCTGGAAGAGAGGAGGGGCAGGACAAAGCCTGGCAAGTCTGAGGGCAGTACAAGAACCATTGGACGGCCATGATGTCACAGCCGTAGAGTTGCTGCCTTACAGAGCTCTCAGTGCTAAGAGACCCGGGTAAGATCCCGACTAGTGGTGCTGTCTGTAAGGAGTTTGTATCTTCTCCCCGTGACCATGTGGGTTTTCTCCGAGATCTTCGGTTTCCTCCCACACTTCAAATACATTAAAGGTTTGTAGGTAGATTAGCTTGGTATGAATGTAAATTGTCCCCAGTGTGAGTAGGATAGTGTTAGTGTGCGGGGATCGCTGGTCAGTGCCGAAGGTCCTGTTTCGCTAATCTTCTAAACTAAATAGACTCATCTTGTGTATATTCTGTGTTCTTCATTATGATGGTTTTTAATGTCATGTCATTGCAAATTTTACATTGTGCCCAAACGAAGGCATTCTGCTCATCCTGCAATACATATTTCATAATCAATAGGATTTTATACTGCAAAAACACTGCAGTAACCTGATTTTCAGCAGGCCAAGGCTTTTCCCCACACAATTCCTTCACAATCCACTGTCAGTTTACAATTATTTTTATTCCTTTGGACATCATTTGAGAGAATTAACAAATATCAACAAATTGACAGGTACACTTTTTCTCCTCATAATCTTACCAGTTCCTAGTGATAATTTCCACTTGGAACACTCACTCACTCTCAGCACAATAAAGCTGTCCCTTTTTAACCAGCTGCTAGAAATTCTCGATGTTCTTTCCGACAAAATCAGCACTCTTTTCCAAATTGAAGTTGACAATATCATTCCCTTCAGCATTACCCCCCTCTCACACTTAATTGAAGTGGAGTTACAGGGAAAAATTATATTCAACATTTTTATGTTCATTGCCAATATCCTTCCATAACATGTCTAATCAATTGCTAAGAGCTTCAATGTTCCAACAGTAGTGGCTCAACATCATCTTCACGGGCACACTAGATGAACAATAAATGCTGGGAGGAACTCAGCAGCATCCGTGGAGAGGATAAACAGATGATGTTTTGGATTAAGGCCTTCCTTTAGACTGATTGTACTTGTGGGGAAAAGAGTGTTGGGGGAGGGGGGAGAAAGCTGGATGAGTTTGGATACGAGCCTTACTAGTATTACACACTTTGTTCAAGAATAAGTAGTTAAAACTGGTTTACTGTCTGCTTTATGTCCCTTTAACTCAATTTGATTTCTTCTAATGCACTTCTTATTCAAACATATTGGCATGCTTTTGCTGTATTTGGTATATAGGTATATATGGTATATCTTCTATACTGTCTAAATACATGTACCACATTTAGCACATCATGCAGTAATTACATAGGGTGATGCATATCTAAAGCAGAAAACTACTTAATGGCTCAAGCACAAACCTGTAATGAAAACTTGGCACAAAACTAACCAATTCACCTGCAAAATTGTTGAATGCAGATATGAGCCTGAAAAGCTATAAATTATTTTAAATGGCTTCAACAGCTATTTTTGCTTCTGATCCAGTTAAGTGAATGGCAACATATTTTCTTCTTAAGCAGTCCCTCAGGATTGAGGATAATTTACTTCTGTTCCGCTGCTGTGGGTACTGAGTGTGATCAATGTAGGAACTGGAAACTCTTCCACAGATACAGCACATGATGAAGCAACGGGTAAGGGCAGCCGATCGTCTGAATTGTGAGATATTTGAAAGAATAACAGCCATGAAATTGGCTGGAGGCTTCTCAGAGAAGTCCCCACACACAGAAATGCACTGTAACTTGGTGTTTAAACTTTGCGTATTTGTATAGTTTGGAAATAGATTCCTTTTCCATCTTCTATGCAAATACCACAGCTCCTATTTTACCATGGAAGTAGTTTGCATTATATCCCAATCCTATAGAATTCAGCAGATATTTTTAAATTATTACACTACAGTTTTGCAGACAGTCACCAACATATTATTAAGCACCCAAAAATGGCTAAAACATTGATGTAGCACATATACGGGCTGCTGATTGGAGACTCAGTTTGACACGTGTTTGGTGTTTGTTCTCTGCTGGGATTTTGGATATTATGCAGAAGGTAGCATTAACTTTGGTTACAGGAGACGATTAATCCCCAAAAAGCCATTCATGTCATTCTGCTACTTCAACAAGGTTGATTGTATAAGCTTAAAAGGTCTGTGAAATCCTTCATTCCTTTCTCTCACAATAAGGTGTTTAATTTTCTCATGATATGTGTATGCTAGAATAAACACTTTAGAAAGCACTTTGTAATCAATGGATAGTTATGCAGTCAACTGAAATACAGATGTGCAGTTTTGTAGGTTAATTGGCTTCAGCAAGTTGTAAAATGGTCCTTAGTGTGTGTAGATTAGTATACGGGGTGATCGCTGGACGGCGCAGATTAGATGGGCCAAATGGCCCGTTTCCATGCTGTACCTCAATTCTAAATCATGTCCATTTTTTAAAAAAGCTCTCAGCTTTGAAAGCAGCCTGATCCCATGAATCACAACAATCTACATTTACTGTGCCTTTATTTAAATGTTAGATTAAGCTCTCACCCATCTGTTCAGGTGAACATGTTCAGACAATCATTTATCTCTCAAACAGGATCATAATAACAACAGAAATCAGCATTAATTTTCATCTTAATTTTTACATGTAAATTACTTGCCACCTAAGTCCACACAAATAACAGTAAGTACACTTACAGAGGCAGAACATTTTTGAGGTGCATTGTAATTGGCAAACGCTATTGGATAGATGCAAGATTTTGCTTTCCTGTAAAACAGGAAATATTAAAATGCAGGCACCAAACATTTCGGCAACAAAACCCAACAATTATTTGACAAAGTGATTTTTTCAGTCATGCAACTTGCATCACTTCACGTGTGTCAATATGGTAATTCTGTTAAACTGAGGTAGGACTGAGTTATAATTGTTTTTGTGCAATACATAACGGACAGTGAAAACTTGCAAAAAATGCATCCAACTATAGTTAGTCACATAAGTAAAACACATTTCAACCAGCACGCAGAAAGATTTCTATTAAGTTTGATCCATGTGGCATTTAATAACAGCTTTCTTGTAACAGTATACACTAATAAAATTCTTCCCTCAGATAAGTATAACAAAATCCAAACTATATAGAAAGTTTAATCCAAACGCAAGGGAATCTAGATATATGGAGTGTGATTAGAAATGCAATAACATTCATTGGAGTCTCTCTCGCTGACTTGGCAAGTCAGTGTTTCCACTTTGGTCTTCAGCTGTTTATATTCAGGTCTTAGAGTAGTGATCATGTAACACTGAGACTTGAGCATTCTGTCACTGCACTCCGTGGATTCTAAAGGCCCATCATTATGCTGACCTACTTTAGAATCTGCACCACCATATATTTGACAGTAAATTCCCAACCAGATAGAAAATAAATTAGTTATTTTTAACTTTACTTATTTTAACCTTTTAAATTATTTCTTAGTGTTTTAATGTATGATCAATTTAAGCTTCTTTTTAAAAATAATTTATGTCTATTGTATTTGGTTGTGAATGTATATCATCCATCTGCGTGACCCAGCGGTATAGTTGCTGCCTTCCAACGTCAGAGACTTGGGTTTGATCCCAACTATGGGTGCTGTCTGTGCGGGGTTTGTACGTTCTCCTTTTGACCGCGTCGGTTTTCTCCGGGTGCTCTGGTTTCCTCCCACAGTTCAAAGACGTACAGAGTTGTAGGTTAATTGACCGAGTGTGTAGGTTAGTGTACAGGGTGCTTTTATAGGAGCCTGATCCTCAAATTATCTCTTGTCTAAGACTCAGGACATTCAGAGGCATGGTCTCAGCTGCAGAGGCCTACATGCCTGTGATGTCTTAGCACATTTTGCCACCCAACTTCTGAATATGGAGGATCAGTGTAATCAGTTTTCAGCACCTGGACCAGATGAGTGTGGGAAGAATGGTAACCTTGGGTGGCAGGACAGATTCATTGAGATCTCTGTACAACTGTAAAAATGTACATGAAGTTATTTGGAATCAAGTATTCCTAATACAAGTAAAATTGAAAAGCCTCATGATGCAGCTCACTGCCCCAGAGTAACAGTTGTTACAAGGTAAATCCAGCTTCAATTATTATTTTCCATGAGTTATAAAACATATTGCAATGATATAATTTTGATGGCAAAAGAATGGGCAGGTTTCAATAATGTAGCTGCAAGAAAATAACGTTTTAGTATTTGTAATTAAAAACAGAACATGCTGCAAATATTCTGCAGGTCAGGTAACATCTGTAAAGAGAGAAACAGTTAACATTTCAGATCGATGATCTTAGATCCACAGAACGTGTGCAAACCCATCACCTGAAATGTTAATTTCATTTCTCTCTACCTAAATATTGCCAGACCTGTGAAGTATTATTAACATTTCCTGTTTCATATTTCAAATTTTCAACACCTGCGATGTTCATATTTTTAATTTTAATTTTATTATTCTTTGCCCGGATTTTGTAAGATAATAACAGCAAAAGAGTCAGCGTATGACATGATTACCCCAGCAAAGAAACTACTTTGGAATTTCTTCACATAACAGCCTGTTTCTGACCTTTTCAGTTCAGCAAGTGAACAGGAAGTTAGCTATTTTTAATTTCAATATACACTTTATTTAAAAAACACGATTCCTTTCTTCCGCAGTGAACAAGCAAAGGCAAAATTTTCAGAACACTCTCTTCCCTTTATTTAATATTAGCTCATCATTAGTTTTAATTCACTAACACCGCCCCCCACCAAATTGTGTGCATGGGGTTTCAATACTGACTTTGTATGCAATGAGAGAAAGCCCTACTCTGTGAGCAGCCTCTTATAACCCTTGCAGTGGCTGCCCCAAGATATGACACAAATCTTTACATATATAGTGGTCCTGGGCCATTGACTGCCAATTTGTGGTACTCGACAGTGGTCACACCTTGCTCTAGAATACATGCATTTTGGGAAGAAAAGATGACATCCCTCACTGCATTCATGTATCCCCTGCAGTAGCTGAGATTTGTTTCCATCTGTTCCTCCAAGAACAGCCAGTGCAGCAAAAACTCTCAGGTTGTGCCGCTGTTCATGTACTTCTGTGGCTCTTCTTGGCAAAGACACATTCTCTAACTGGATATCCACACTTCACAATACAAACCAACAAAATAATTAGGTGCCAAATCTTCGGAGGTATGAGGGGTATTCTTCTATGCATTGGAGTTAAGTGAGACAACTGGTAGAACTGCTTTCTCACGGCACCTGAGACCCAGGTACGATTCTGACCTTGGGTGCTGTCTGTGTGGTGTTTGCACCTTCTCCCTGTGACTGTATGGGTTTCTTCAGAATGCTCCAGTTTCCTCCCACATCCCAAAGACATATGAGTTTGTAGGTTAAATGGCCTCTAAATTGGGATGAGAAAGTAGGATAACATAGAACTGGTGCGAAAGGTGACCGATTGTCAGTATAGACTCAATAGGCCAAAGGATCTGTTTTCATGCTTTGTCTCCAAACTAAACCAACATACATTGTCTCTTTACAAATTTAAACATTTTGAATACCTCTAAGGAAAGGGCTTTGTATGGAGATGCCCAGTGTCATAAAAGCCAATCTTCAGCCAATTTGGTTCACTCTACATGACATCAAGCTACCCCTGAGAGCACTGGTTGTGGCAAAGGCTCTGGGACCACACCCATGCAGCAGAAGATGCTGCATCTCTAGCCAAACTGTTCCAATACACTTATTGCACCGGTGTCCATCTAACAAAGTTGAAAATTGCCCAGGTATATTGTGTTAAAAATAAAAGGGATATAACAAATTAATCTACTTTCAAATAACAACAGGGATGGAAGCAGTCATCGACACTTGTGTGCAGCAGGATGAAGCCACCCATAAAAAGGTAGCCATGGACATGAGGGCTGCAATGAGTACATTATCCTCCCCTTTCTCTGGAGATCTCTCCGTCAGGTTTCGGCAAGGACTCTGCAAAATTCCAACTCCAGATGAAACAGAACGCAGTGAATGACTGTCGCAACAGAGGAACAAGTCACCAGCCATCTGTGTTGGGTATATCACTATTGAGAAAATCTTGCACCCACAGTGCATTTTTATTTATAAAACATAATAATTTAAAGGCCTATTATTTCTACATTAAGTACACTGACAATAACTTTGTTTTTTGACATCCGTTCAGCCTCGCTGTGAAATGAGAATCACATGCTTGTCATATTAATTTGTTTGCTCAATTTCATACACCAGTTAAGTTATTGTGAGAGACTTTTAATGCAATATTGGACAAGAACCATGAAATTCATAGTTTTTATAGAACCATCTTAACCAGCAACTGCCCAAATAAGCATGTTTTCACATAAAGAGAGCCAAAAATGAAGGAGAGGTCAAAGAGAGGCAGTTGGTGCTGTCTGAAAGAAATGTTCCCCATTTACCTTTCAGCTATGCCCTTTAGTCTTTGACATTTCCATCCTGAGAAAACGTTCTGACTGTCTACCCCATCTATGCCTCTCATAATCTTATATACTTCTGTCAGGTGTCCCCTCAGCCTCTGATGCTGCAGAGAAGACAACGCACGTTTGTGCCACCTCTCCTTGGAGCAGATACCCTCTAATCCTGGCAGCATTCCTGCAACATGATCCCTTGGTCTATATTAAGCAGCATCAATTATTCATCCAAAACAGCAGTTGAAATTTGGTATTCTTCACATCAATAAAAGATTGTGAAAAATGTACAGAATTGCTGCAACAACACAAACCTGTACCAAATGTTTGGTTTAACCATAAATGATCCAATTATAATTTAGTTTGGATCACTTTATTACAGATTGGCATTTTTTGTAACAGACCCAAGACAATGTAGTTAGTTTGAGGCAATTTCCCAAAACCAGATAAAAATGATAATGGAGAGAGAATCCAAAAGAGGAAGATCATCGGCAGATGATGTAGTAAAGAAAAAATGCCTACAAACTGACATAAACCTACCATCTCCAACTTCCTGACCCCACACCACTGGCCGTGTTGATGCACTTTAGAAACTGAAGCTGCATATGTATTGCAATGTACCCATCTCTGCTTTAGAATGTGAATTAACAAAAGTCTGACTACTAATGACACACGGAACTGCAGATGATGGCATGTCAAGTGAAGCACAAAGCGTTGATCACTGGTGTCTGTCAAAGAAGATGCTGGATATCATCAAGGTACACCCTAACCATCCCATGTAAATGGGTCCTGTGTAGAGATATGGGGAGAATGAAATGTGCATCAGATTCACAGCAAATTCCAAAAGGTTGGAAGGTCGTATTCATTTTATATGGACTGCAATCTGAAATTTAGCATCCCCCTTGTTTTGGACCATAAATTTAAAAACTAAATTATTAACAGAATTATTCAATATATAAATGCATTAATTTGATTAATTTCTTTGCAGCTTTTGCAGTGGTAGAAGAGATGGAGTAAGAGATAACAAAAGGCAACAAATACAATCAGCTACTTTTCATTATGTGCAGCAACTTTTTTCTTCTTGAACAGTCCCTCATGGTGCAGAACGACTTGTTTTCACTCCGGATTTATAGAGTCAGTCATGGAGTAATAGAGTCATACAATGTGGAAACAGGACCTTTGACCCACCGAATCCACGCCGACCAGCAATCACCCCAACACTATCCTACACTCTAGGGACAATTTACAATTTACAGTGAGAGGAAACCGGAGAATGCAGTGCCGGAGACCCGGGTTCAACCCTGACTATGGGTGCTGTCGGTACCGAGTTGGTACGTTCTCCCCGTGACCTGCGTGGGTTTTCTCCGAGATCTTCGGTTTCCTCCCACACTCCAAAGACGTACAGGTTTGTAGGTTAATTGGCTTGGTAAATGTAAAAATTGTCCCGTGTGTGTGTAGGATAGTGTTAATGTGCGGGGATCGCTGGTCGGCGCAAACCCGATGGGCCGAAGGGCCTGTTTCCGCGCTCATAAATACAACACCTATAGTCAGGATCAAACCCGGGTCTCTGGTGCTGTCAGGCTGCATCTTTACCACTGTGCCACTACGACACGCCAAGGAAAAGTCTAAAGGAAGCTTTACGCACATCCTTGAATTTTATCCTTTATCTGCTCAGTAATCCCTTCCCACAACAATGTGTATCATTCAGGAATATGGTGTTGCAAACACATATAACAAGACTTACACAATGGAAGCAACTGAGTGTGTAATTAGGAGGAACATGGTGGAAGAACAGCACCTCCTAATCCGCTTGGGTAGATTACAACCCAATGGTATAAAGATTGAATTGTCCAATTTTAGGTGACCTCGAACCCCCCCCCCCCCCCCCCCCACACACCACTTTATTTCCTTCCCCCCCTTTCTTTCCTGTGTCTCCTTCCTTCCAGCTTTCTTTCCCACCCCCCCACGCCTCCTTCCAATCAGTCTGAAGAAAGTTCGAGACCCAAAATGTCACCTATTCATGTTCTCCAGAGATGCTGCCTGGCCAGCTGAGTTACTCCAGTACTTTGTGATTTTTTTCTTTGTAAACCAGCATCTGTAGTTCCTTGTTTCTGCAAATGTGTTAAGGACTCAATGCAATATTGATTTACTAGAAAACCAGTTATGTTGCCACAATTACCAGATTTGGCTTTTCGCGACAAATTCCATCAAGCAACCACAAAGTCACCGTTGTCCTATTGTTCCTTTTTCTAGCTCTGTGCTTGGTTGAGCTATTGGGCCATAAAATGTTGTGGAATTATACTTCAAGCCCCTAGACTTCGTGCAACTAAAATACAAATGCTGAGGCCTTAAAAGTTCATAAACAAGGGCCGCTGGCTGCCTAAATACGAGGACATTTCAACAGCCGCAGCTTGTCGTGTCACCAATTCTGCCACTTCATCAGTTCCCAAATGACTTAATTTCTGCAATAATTTCACAAAGGTCCTGGCGATTGCTCAAGTAATGTTTTAAATAGTATCGGACAATCTTTTCATAGCTTCCTTCTTTTGAGCAACTAAAACTTTCCATTCTGAGCTGTGCTTCTGGGAATCTACCCTGAAGTTAGAAGGATTTTTTTTACCTGGAATTGTTTACCATTCCAGTTATTTATCATTTCCCTGCAACCCTCACATGGTCCACCCTGTTTCCACTAATGCAATCAACCCGACGTGCACAAACAAATAGGTGTCGTGTTTTGGTGTCACTTTTGACCATGCTCATAGAAACATAGAAAATAGGTGCAGGAGTAGGCCATTCGGCCCTTCGAGCCTGCACCGCCATTCAATATGATCATGGCTGATCATCCAACTCAGTATCCTGTACCTGCCTTCTCTCCATACCCCCTGATCCCTTTAGCCACAAGGGCCACATCTAACGCCCTCTTAAATATAGCCAATGAACTGGCCTCAACTACCTTCTGCGGGAGAGAATTCCACAGATTCACCACTCTCTGTGTGAAAAAAGTTTTCCTCATCTCGGTCCTAAAAGATTTCCCCTTTATCCTTAAACTGTGACCTCTTGTTCTGGACTTCCCCAACATCGGGAACAATCTTCCTGCATCTATCCTGTCCAACCCCTTAAGAATTTTGTACGTTTCTATAAGATCCCCCCTCAATCTTCTAAATTCTAGCGAGTACAAACCGAGTCTATCCAGTCTTTTTTCATATGAAAGTCCTGACATCCCAGGAATCAGTCTGGTGAACCTTCTCTGTACTCCCTCTATGGCAAGAATGTCTTTCCTCAGATTAGGAGCCCAAAACTGTACGCAATACTCCAGGTGTGGTCTCACCAAGACCCTGTACAACTGCAGTAGAACCTCCCTGCTCCTATACTCAAATCCTTTTGCTATGAATGCTAACATACCATTCGCCTTCTTCACTGCCTGCTGCACCTGCATGCCTACTTTTAATTCCTTTTAACTCATAGCCCAAGCGGCCTTTCACAGTCTGAAGAAGGGTTTCGGCCCGAAACGTCGCCTATTTCCTTCGCTCCATAGATGCTGCTGCACCCGCTGAGTTTCCCCAGCAATTTTGTGTACCTTTGCCTACTTTTAATGACTGGTGTACCATGACACCCAGGTCTCGTTGCATCTCCCCCTTTCCTAATCGGCCACCATTCAGATAATAGTCTACTTTCCTGTTTTTGCCACCAAAGTGGATAACCTCACATTTCTCCACATTATACTGCATCTGCCATGCATTTGCCCACTTACCCAGCCTATCCAAGTCACCTTGCAGCCTCCTAGCATCCTCCTCACAGCTAACACTGCCCCCCAGCTTTGTGTCATCCGCAAACTTGGAGATGTTGCATTCAATTCCCTCGTCCAAATCATTAATATATATCGTAAATAGCTGGGGTCCCAGAACTGAGCCTTGTGGTACCCTACTAGTCACTGCCTGCCATTGTGAAAAGGACCCGTTTACTCCTACTCTTTGCTTTACTCCTACTCTTTGCTCCTAGTGACTCATAGCCCAAGCGGCCTTTCCCAGGGCCAAATCTCGGGAAATTTCTTTGTATCTACCAGCTAAATGTGGAAGGAATGTCCAGGGCAAAGAATGAATACATCTCAAGATCTGCTAAGGACCTTAATGCTGAAGTCCTCCTTCTACAATAGACGCACATCACCGACACCTCATGTGCTGCCAACCTCTGTATCTGTGGCTTCGAGCTTGCTGCTGCTGTACGCCACAAAAAATACGGCATTGTTACTTACTTGAGTTATGACCGACATGATTTCTGTGTTCTTGGGGAATCTTGCTCCAATGACATCTTCATTGCTACTGTGAGGATTGGGGATATCACTGTCACAAGTGTATATAAACCCCCAAGAGTCACGTGGCCTGCCTCCATGCTACCCACTTTTCACCACCCAGAAGTACATGCAGAGGACTTTATTACTCATCCTGGGGCTACTCAACCAAAGATGATAATGGGGAATTACTGGCATCACAGACCCCACAGTGAAACCACCGGGTTTTGACCTCCATCGCAAGCAATGGCTAACCCTGAACAGAATCCGCACACTCCATGCAAGAACAGCCCATCACCTGCATAAGTGGGGAATGACAGACAGCCCTGCTTGCAATTATGGACATCCAGACCAGACCATCCCACACATCGTGAATGACTACCCACTGAGGCTTTTCCCTGGGGGCATCATAGCCATCCACCCAGTAACTGATGTTGTCCTGGCCTTGATCAACAACTTTAGGCTGTGCACGCCATAAGCATGAAGAAGTTTATTTCCTTTACCATATTACTTCTCAAAACCCTGCAAGTTCTTCCTGTTTCTAGTATTGCAAACCTGTATGTTCTTACAGATACTGAAATGGAAACACTACATTAGTACTTTCTCAAGATGATGTGTTTAAAATGGAGAAGAAACTTGCCTAATACTGACAAAGATATAGAATGTAAAATGGCATGATCATTCTGGAACTGCAGAAATCATTAGGCCTGCCACAGGAAGAGCAATGTGCACATTTCTTGTCACCATTTTAAATGAAGGGTTTGATAACACATGCAACTAAGTGTGAAAAATTGGAGGATTTTGACAGAGGTGGAGAATTATCTGTACAAGGAGAGTCAGCCAAGGCTGTTGCTTTCTTAGTTAGGCTGAGATCCGGAATATAATAGTGCCCTTCCATAATATTTCGGACAAAGACCCATCATTTATTTATTTGCCTCTGTACTCCACAATTTGAGATTTGTAATAGAAAAAAATCAATTTTCTATTTGTAATTTAAAAAAAAAATCACATTGCCAGATTTTAATAAAGGCCACTTTTATACATTTTGATTTCACCATGTCGAAATTACAGTAGTGTTTATACATAGTCCCCCCCATTTCATGGCACCATAAGGTTCAAAGGTTCTTTATTAGTCACATACACCAATTGGTGTAGTGAAATGCGTATTGCCATTGCAGCACATAAAAAAAAAGAATACAACATGACAGTAATAAAGAAATTTAAACATAAAAAACATCCCCCCACAATGGTTCCCATTATGAGGGAAGGCACAAAGTCCAGTCCCCATCCCCATGTCCACCCATAGTCAGGCCTATTGAGGCCTCCGCAGTCGCCTCTACGGAGGCCCGATGTTCCAGGCCGTTCTCGCCGGATGATGGTGCTCCGGCGTCGGGAGAATCCTTTCAGCGGCCTGGGAAACCTGGAACGGCTGCTTTCTTACCGGAGGCCGGGGCTTCCGGAGCCGACAGGCCGTGCTGGATGGAGCTCCACCACTGGCGATCTCAGCAAGTGATCCCAGGCTCCCGATGTTAAAATTCAGCGCCGCCGCCCGCACCACAATCCCGCAGCTTCGCGATGTTTCATCGGCGGTCTCAGCATTCCGGAGTTCCAGCGCGGCTACCCGGGCAAGGCATCGCCCACTCCGACATAGCGCTCCAGCCCTGTGCCGCCGCCGAAGCTGAGGTTCTGGGCAGTCCCCTCAGGAAACGCCGCTCCAGACCCGATGGTAGGCCGCGAGGACGGGTCGAAGATGCTGCCCGGAGAAAAGCTGCCTCTCCGACCAGGTAAGGACCCTGAAAAGCAGTCTTTAGCTTATGCTTATTTTGAGGGCTAGTCCCCTTCAGTTTTCTCTTCAGCATATAAAAGACATGCTCAATTGAGTTCAAATCGGGTGATTGACTTGGCCACTCAAGAATTTACCATTTTTTAAGTTTTGAAAAACTCCTTTGTTACTTTAGCAGTATGTTTGGGATCATTGTCTTGCTATAGAATGAACCGCTGGCCAATGGGTTTTGAGGCAATTATTTGAACTTGTGCAGATAGGATGTGTCTATGCATACCAGAATTTATTATGTTACTACCATCGGCAGTAATATCATCAATGAAGATAAGTGAGCCAGTACCTTCAGCAGCCATATATGCCCAGGCCATAACACCCCTATCACCGTGTTTCAGAGATGAGGTGGTATGCTTTGGATCTTGGGCAGTTCTTTGCTCTTGCCATCAATCTGGTACAAGCAATCTTTGCTTCATCTTTGTCTCATCTGTCCACAAGACCTTTTCCAGAACTGTGGTTGCTCTTTTAAGTACTTCTTGGCAAACTGTAACCTGGCCGTCATATTTTTGCAGCTAACCAGTGGTTTGCATCTTGCAGTGTAGCCTCTGTATTTCTGTTCATTAATTCTTCTGCGGACAGTGGTCATTGACAAATCCACACCTGACTCCTGAAGAGTGTTTCTGATCTGTCGGACAAGTGTTTGGGGATTTTTCTTTATCATAAAGAGAATTCTTCTGTCGTCAACTGTGAAGGTCTTCCTTGGCCTGCCAGTCCCTTTGTGATTAGTAAGCTCATCAATGCTCTCTTTCTTCTTAATGATGTTCCAAACAATTGATTTTGGTCAGCCTAAGGTTTGGCTGATGTCTCTTGTTTCTCAGTCTCTTAATGAATTATTTGACTTTCATTGGAACATCTTTGGTCCTCATGTTTATAAACAGCAATAAAAGTTTCCAAAAGTGATGGAAAGACTGGAGGAAAGACTAGTTGCTGAGAGCTCTCTTATGCCTGCATTAAGGAGGCAATTAAACACACCTGAGCAATGACAAATGCCTGTGAAGCCATGTGTCCCAAACATGGCGCCCTGAAATGCGGGGGCTACGTAGAAACACTGCTGTAATTTCTACATGGTGAAACCAAAATAACAAGACTCGTAAAAAAGTTATAAATTGTCCCTAGTGTGCAGGATAGTGCTACAGGGATCATTGGTCAGCATGGACCCGGTGAGCCGCAGGAACCGTTTTGTTACTGTATCTCAAAACTGGTTGTCTTCTCTAAGCGCAGTGCTGAAGGATTATGCCCAGGCCTTATGGAAATCATAGGAAAGCACCACCATTTTTGATTCAGTGCAGCACAAACATTTTAAATTAAACAACGGCCCTTTCTCAGTTATAATTGGCAGCAATGCAAGAACAAAAAGCACTGCAATTCTTCCTGAAATATTTATTATCTGCACGTGGGTCATCCCTCCTAATACCATCACAACAAAATACTGAAGGTGGATGATGATAAACAGTATTTGTTGACTTTTCTTTCAAAAAATGTTATATTTGGTGAGCCATCCATCTTTCCTGAAATGTTTCTGGGTCTGCAGCACAGCAAACCATTGAAATTGGTATTGGTTTATTATTGTCATATGTGCTGAGATACAGTAAACAGCTTTGTTTTGTGCACTATCCAGGCCAATTATGTCATACACAAGTTCAATCAAACCATACAGGAATACAACAGGTAAAAGACAAAAGAAACAGAGTGCGGAATATAGTATTACCGCTGAAGAAAAGGAGAGTTTGTTTTTTAAAGTGCAAGAAAAGCAGCGAGGTAGATTGAGAGATAGAAAATACATCCTTAGCCTACGAGATGTCAATTTAAAGTCTGATAACAGCGGGGGAAAAAGCTGTTTGAGAACTATCATAAAGGATGTTTTGTCACCCAACCGTACCGATTGATTTAATGATCGGGGGAAACTTTTTTTTCAAGTTCCTACCTTCCTGGAGATGTGATCATTTTTCAGATCACATTCTCCGAGCTCTGCGGCCTACCATCGCTGGAGCTGGAAGCCGCCTCGGACTGTCGTGAGCCCCACCCAGGGCGTGGACTTAACATCGGAGTGGATCCCTTGCCTGAGATCGCTCCCACCGCAGCCTGCGGACTTACCATCAAGGGCTCGCAGTCGGGAGAGGCAAGTCAGGACCTCCAACCATCAAAGGTTCGATCAGCCCCGACGCGAGGTTTGATCGCCCGGCGCGGGGGGTGGCAGAACGCCTCGACAAGGAGGGCCAGAACGCCACCGGCTACAGGAATCAAGATCATCCCGTCAGCGGAGGGCTCAAGGCCCACGACCGAGGAAGAACAAAAAGGAAGGACTTGAACTTTATTTCGCCTTCCATCACAGTGAGGAATGTGTAGGAGTCACTGTCGTGGATGTTCATATTAAAATGTGATTTTGAGTCTGTTGCTTTTAATTGTATGACTGACCTGGCCAGTGAAATTCCTCGTATGTTGCAAAACATACTTGGCGAATAAAATCGGATTCTGATTCTAAATAAGAGTATGGCGTGGGTTTCCTAGAATAAAGGGCAGGCCATTTAGGACTGAGATGAGGAAATCTTTTACACCCAGAGAGTTGTGAATCTGTGGAATTCTGCCACAGAAGGCAATGGAGGTCAATTCATTGGATGTTTTCAAGAGAGTTGCATTTAGCTCTTAGGGCAAACAGAATCAAGGGATATGGGGAAAAAGCAGGAACGGGGTACTGATTTTGGATGATCAGCCACAATCATATTGAATGGCTGTGCTGGCTCAAAGGGCTGAATGGCCAACTCCTGCACCTTTTTCCATGTTTGTATGTTTCTATGTTTACTAGTCCCTTCCCTCTGTTGCCAAGCTAATTTAATACATTTTCTGGGGCTGATGAAATAAAGCAAAGACTGGAAAAAGTTGTCTGATCAGTATGCTATACTCCCTTGTGTTCAGCCCTTACATCCTCAATATAATGCCAACTTAAATTATGCTTTTACAATATCTCGCCAGCTTTTCAGATATTTTGGAAAGTATCGTTCAAACTGCAGGAGAATAATTCCTCAGAACAATTAACTGAAAAATGTAAATGCACAGTGGGAAATACACAGATGCTACATCAAAATCCATTTTTTTAATCAGTTTTGTGTAAAGATATAGCACAGTAGCTTTTGAGTGAAACAAAATCATCAAAGTGTATAAACTCAAGACATGGGACACAAAGCTCCCATTTCCCAATGAAAACAATTAAATATCCTCAGCTTTTTCTCATACTGGTCTGCAGTGTTGGAGTCAACAATCATATATTTTCCCTAATATTTGCCAGGCTGTCTAATTTTGCATCGAGTTGATCTCCAGAACTGATCAAACCCCATTCTCAGAAAGAAATCCCAATTGAATTCTAATTTGCTACCTTACATTCAGAAATCAAGATTTATTTATAAAATTCTAAATTGTACAATAACAGGAATGGTGTTTGAACTTAGTTTTTATTAACAGCCTCTGAAAATAGTCGGAGAATGTAGGAGGAAATCGGAGCACCAGGGAAAGCCCACGCTGTCATGGGGAGAACCTACAAACTCTGAAAATAGTCAGAACAATAAAAAATATTTTACAAGGATACAATTGCAAGATTACAAAAGCTACTGTTTATGAAGAATATTTCCATCAAGAAGAAGCGGTGCTCATGTCTATATGTATAGACCATTTGAGATTAATTAACCATTTCAATTTTGAAAACTAAAGGCACAAAATAATTTAGAATATAATTTAGTAAAATAGAAAATGCCAGTTTACCCAAATGTTAAAAATTCACTCCAACTTAAAAATTGTAGTTTATATAGAAGGATTAATAGATTGTTTTCTAAAGATTTGTTGCAAAGTGCATCCAAGGAACACCTTTTTTTCCATACAACGCTACTGTGTTTAAAAGGTGTGTGGGGAAAAAGTCAAGATTGCTTTACAATTGTTATTGAAAAATAAATAAATAAGTTAGTGAAATTGTATTAATCGATAATAGTTTATAAATTACAAAAATTGCAATTAGTTGGCAGTGGGCAATTGCAATAGACCTGCACGGGAAGGTAGATGCTCCCGTCCCCATGAGTCTCGGGCAGATGGGGCTCGTCAGCCTGGGAAGGTGGTCCATCTAAAACCTCCACTGCCTTGTGGCCATATCCAATCATGGAAAAGGCTCCTGGAGTAAACCTCAGATAATCTGGAGTCGGATTCCCTAAGGTAGTTCGTCTGGCAGCTCCTGCGACGGCGCTGGTGCCAAACTGTAACGGCCCTGCTGTTCCTTTGGATCGATCAGCGACATGGAGAGGGGGGGGGGGGGGGGGGGGGGGGACTTGCTGCATGGGCAACAGCCTGTCCTCCATATGACATCGCCCAGGCTTGCATCCGACCACACATGGTCTGCAAACTAGGATGCATAACCCATGGTCAGTCATGACCGAGGTGGGGCCCACAAATTGCACTGGACTTTCTGATAAAATGGAATCTATTCTTGTGTATTAAGCTCCCGGGCAGTCAAAGAACAAAATTATATAGTTGGGCGAGTTTTAGGCAAGATTAAAAGACCTGCCCGGGAGCTCAATGCACAAGAATAGATTCCATTTTATCAGAGAGTACAGTGTCATTTTTAAAGAAAGTAACATTAAAAGTCTGCCTGATATAATGTTATCATGTTTCAACCTTGTCACAACTCAAAGAAGCCATTGTGTTCTGGCAGCAGTTTCAATGTCATTAGCTCTTAAAACTAAGTATTCTAAACCAAGATATAACTTGTTGTTCCTTGTTATCTGATGTTTTGAGTATTGATATATGTTCCATCAGAGATTTTATAGCACATTGTTTTTATTTGTTTATGTTTTCAGCTTGCCTGCTGAAAATATCTGGCATTGAAATTCATTTTAGATGTTAAATATTTTTCTTTATTTTAAGAAAGTTCATGTACACAGAACTTGGGGGATAAATAAGAACTAAAAATATTGCAGTTTGTATTATGAATGTCAATTATCCAATTTGAGAGAATCAATGCATTTCTATTGTACTGGGAGTACATTCTCTTAAATTTCCAGTAATTGGAAATATTTTCTTCCAAAAATATGGAGCAACTATAAATAAATCCTACAAATAAGCACTCTATTGAATATTGCATTAAGATATTTGATGCGGTGAAGACAGCAAAATACATTGGTATATTGATGTAGCAACGTTGCAATTTCTTGTTTTGTTGCATTGCTTCAGAAAGTTTGTTAAACTTGTTAGACCAAGGGAAGAAAAAAAATAATTCAATGTATTCTCAGGAGTAAATTTCCAAAGACAACCTCAGAATATGAATGAAAATTTGGGAATATACTGAATCTGTAACAGTTATCATAGTCAATCATATTTACAAGGAAGGTGATTTCATGGAGCATATTCTGTGTTATTCAGCTGTACCAATACATTATTCTGAATATAATAGAAAACTTAGGCAGTTTACAACCCAATGGTATGAACATCGAATTCTCCAATTTTAGGTAACTTCCACAAACACCTCCCTTCCCCACCTCCACTGTTAACTAGTTCCACACTTCGCAACAAGGTATTCCTCCTAGGCTCACAGCTGTCTCTAACCAACAATTAGTCTATCAGGGAACCTCCTTGCCCCAAGTCATCTGTTGCTGACCCCGATTATTCCAATTTTTTCTAGCTTCCAGTTTTTTCCCCGCCTCTTCCCTCCTACAATCAGTCTGAAGAAGGGCCCTGATCCGAAACATCACTTGTCCATTTTCTCCAAAGATGCTGTCAGACCGCTGAGTTACTCCAGAATTTGGTATCTATCTTTGTTATGTTTGTAATTTAGTGTCCATCTTTGTTATTAAATCCTTTTCCCCTTTTGTTTTTTTTAATTATGTAAAACAACGTAGTATTTTTAGTTCTAACACTACAATGAGGAAGTCGCAGAATTTGCTTAGCAAAGAAAATTTCAAAAGACTGAAATATAATGTTATATTAGACTCTAGGAACAGTTTTTCAACACTGATATACAGTGCATTCAGAAAGTATTCAGACCCCTTCACTTTTTCCACATTTTGTTCCGGTAGAGCCTTGTCCTAAAATGGATTAAATCCTTTTTTCCCCCATCAATCTGCACACAATACCCCATAATAAAAAAGCGAAAACAGATGTTTAGAAATTTTTGCAAAGCAATTAAAAAGAAATAACTGAAATATCACATTTACATAAGTATTCAGACCCTTTACTCAGTACTTTGTTGAGGCATCTTTGGCAGCGATTACAGCCTCAAGTCTTCTTGGGTATGACGCTACAAGCTTGGCAACCTGTATTTGGGTAATTTCTCCCATTCTTCTCTGCAGATCCTCTCAAACTCTGTCAGGTTGGATGGGGAGTGTCAATGCACAACTTTTTTACAGGTCCCTCCAGAGATGTTCGATCGGGTTCAAGTCCGGGCTCTGGTTGGGCCACCAAAGGACATTCACAGACTTGTCACGAGGCCACTCCTGCGTGTTCTTGGCTGTGTGGTTAGGATCGTTGTCCTGTTGGAAGGTGAACCTCTGCCCCCGTCTGAGGTCAAATTTTTTTTAAAGGCCATTTTTATACATTTTGGTTTTACCATGTAGAAAGTACAGCTGTGTTTATACATAGTTCCCCCATTTCAGGGCATCATAATGTTTGGGACACATGGCTTCACATGTGTTTGTCATTGCTCAGGTACATTTAATTGCCTCCTTAATGCAGGTATATGAGAGCTCTCAGCACCTAGTCTTTCCTACAGTCTTTCCATCACCTTTGGAAACTTTTATTGCTGTTTATCAACATGAGAACCAAAGTTGTGCCAATGAAAGTCAAAGAAGCCATTATGAGACTGGAAACAAGAATAAAACTGTTAGAAACATCAGCCAAACCTTCGGCTTACCAAAATCAACTGTTTGGAACATCATTAAGAGAGAGAGCACTGGTGAGCATACTAATCGCAAAGGGACTGGCAGGCCAGGGAAGACCTCCACAGCTAATGACAGAAGAATTCTCTCTATAATAAAGAAAGCCCCCCAAACACCTATCCGACCGATCAGAAACACTGTTCAGGAGTCAGGTGTGGATTTGTCAATGACCACTGTCCGCAGAAGACTTCATGAACAGAAATAGAGAGGCTACACTGCAAGATGCAAACCACTGGTTAGCCGCAAAAATAGGATGGAGCAAAGTATGGAGGAGAGAAGGAACTGCCTAAGATCCAAAGCATACCACGTCATCTGTGAAACACAGTGCTGGGAGTGTTATGGCCTGGGCATGTATGGCTGCTGAAGGTACTGGCTCACTTATCTTCATTGTTGCTACAACTGCCGATGGTAGTAGCATAATGAATTCTGAAGTGTATAGACATCCTATCTGCTCAACTTCAAACAAATGCCTCAAAACTCATTGGCCAGCGGTTCATTCTGCAGCAATACTGCTAAAGCAATAAATGTGTTTGTCAAAGCTAAAAAATGTTAAATTCTTGAGTGGCCAAGTCAATCACCCTATCTGAACCCAATTGAGCATGCCTTTTATATACTGAAGAGAAAACCAAAAGGAACTAACCCCCAAAACAAACATAAGCTAAAGATGGCTGCAATACAGGCCTGGCAGAGCATCACCAAAGAAGACACCCAGCAAATGGTGATGAATCGCAGACTTCAAGCAGTCATTGCATGCAAAGACTATGCAACAAAATACTGAACATTACTGCTTTCAATTACATGACATTGCTGTGTCCCAAACATTATGATGCCCTGAAATGTGGGGGACTATGTATAAACACTGCTGTAATTTCTACATGGTAGAACCAAAATGTATAAAAATGGCCTTTATTAAAATCTGACAATGTGCACTTTAACCACGTGTGATTTTTTTTTCTATTATAAATCTCAAATTGTGGAGTACAGAGGCAAATAAATAAATTATGGGTCTTTGTACCAAACATTATGGAGGCCACTATATAACAGTGATTTGGATGAAGGATCTAAATGTAATATATTGAAGTTTGTCAATGTTACAAAATTGGATGGGATTAAGAGAATGGACAAATAAGGTAGATAGAGTAGCATATGGTAAGGTTATCCATTTTGGTACGAAAAACAAAAAAATGATGAGACACTGAAAAATGTTGATATACAAACGGGATCTGTGTAAACTTGTACAGCAATCACAACAAGCAGTTATGGCAGTGAATGATACACTAGCCTTCACTGCACAAGGTTTTAAATACTGAAGTAAGGATGCTTTGTTATACTTATACAAGATTTTCACAAAGGGGACCTGGGCCCAACACATTTACTTTTTCTTTCCATTGATGCTGCATTACCAGCAGATTAGTTCGAGCAGTTATTTTGTTTTTATTTCACATTTCTAGCACCTGTATATATTTTTGATTTACACTGAAACAGTGGCCTCGGTTAAACAAGCCCAGAAGTAACGCATAAAATTAAAACGGGCGCATTTGAAAATGTGAAATAAAGAAGAAAATGCTGAAAACACTCCACAAGTCAGTCTGCATCTGTGTAGAGAGAGTCAGTGATAATGCTTCAGGTCCAGACCCTTTGTTAAAACTGAGAAAGAGGAAAATAAAAAGTGTTAAATTGCAGGGAAGGAGGTGGTGATAGGACAAAGGCAATATATGTAATGGGCTCAGGGTAGGGTAGAATATGATGTGGCATAAATAGCTGTGGAGGCTGTGCTGAGTGGGATAAAATTGAGCCAATGTCGCAGCTGGATAACTTACAGCAAAAATGACTAGTTATGATATGGCCAAAGAAAGTGCACTATCAGATGTTGAAGAGTTTAATTTTGTGTGATGATAGATGAAGAAGTTCTGTACTTCAAGCTTGCACTGTAGGCCAATGCAGGAGGCCACAGACAGACATGTCGGAGTGGGAGTGGGATGAAGAGCGTTTGACAGCACTGTACCTCTACTCGCTGGGGTTTAGAAGGTCGAGGGGGCGACCTCATTGAAACTTACAGAATAATGAAAGGCATAGATAGAGTGGATGTGGAAGGAATGTTTCCACTGGTGGGAGAGTCTAGGGCCGGAGGTTGTAGCCTCAGAATTAAATGGCATTCTTTTAAAAAGGTGAAGAGGAACTTCTTTAATCAGAGGGTAGTTAATCTGTGGAAGTCATTGCCACAGAGGGCTGTGAAGCCAAGTCAGTGGATATTTTTAAGGCAAAGATAGAGATGTGAGTCTGTGGAATTCTCTGCCACAGAAGGCAGTGGAGGCCAATTCACTGGATGTATTCAAGAGATAGTTGGATATAACTCTTAGGGCCAACAGAATCAAGAGACATGGGGAGAAAGCAGGAACAGGGTAGTGATTCTGGATGATCAGCCATGATCACATTGAATGGCGGTGCTGGCTTGAAGGGCCGAATGGCCTACTCCTGCACCTATTGTCTATGTTTCCAACAGAAGAACTGGTTTAATGAAATGGAGGCCTTATAAAAGGCCAATGGGAGTCAACTGTGGAGCCTCTCGGCTTGTAATGGAGGTTTGTGGCTAGTCTATTCCTTTGGATTATTACCAACCACTTTCTGTTATTTGCACTATCAGTTTATTTATTCATGTGTATATATATTTATATCATGGTATATGGACACATTTATCTGTTTTGTAGTAATTGCCTACTATTTTCTGTGTGCTTAAGCAAAGCAAGAATTTCATTGTCCTATACAGGGACACATGACAATAAACTCACTTGAACTTGAACTTGGATAAAATGAACCTGAAAGGGAAGAGTCAGTGATGGACCATGCAAGGGTGGGAGCAGAGTGCATATTAACATTGACTGTAATAGGACTTTTGTTCAATGCAGAAAGCAGCACCAAAGTAGTCATCAATATACCAAATAAATGAGTTGAGAAAAAGAGCCTAATCGGCCTTCCACAGGTAAAATTAGTATAGAAGTTATGAGGTCATGTTCCCAGTTGTATAAGATGTTGGCGACGACGTATTTCAAGTATTGTGTTCAGTTCCAGGCACCATGTTATAGGAAAGATTTTGTCATGCTGCAAAGGGTATAGAGAAGATTTACGAGGATGTTGCCAGGGCTAGAAGGTCTGACCTATAGGGAGCAGTTGAGTAGGATGGGACTCTATTCCTTGGAGCGCAGGAGGATGAGGAATGATCTTATGGAGGTGTTTAAAATCACGAGAGGAATAGATCTGGTAGAAACAGAGTCTCCTGCCCAGAGTAGGTGAATTGAGGGCCAGAGGACATAGGTTTAAGGTGAAGGGGAAAAGATTTAATAGGAATCGGAGAGGTAACCTTTTTACACAAAGGGTGGTGGATGTATGGAACAAGCTGCCAGAGGAGGTAGTTGAGGCAGGGACTATCCCAATGTTTCAACAGGTACATGGATAGGAGAGGTTTGGAGGGATACGGATCAAACACTGGCAGGTGGTACTAGTGTATCTGGGAGATGTTGGCTGGTGTGGGCAAATTGGGCTGAAGGGCCTGTATCTACACTGTAGCACTCTAAAACAAAGATAGTCTGACATATCTCACATAACTTGGGCCAATACAAGTTATAACAGCCACATCTTTGATCTGAAGAAAATGAGTAGAAATTAAGTGGATATTGTTCAATGTGATGAAGAGTTCAGCCAAATGACTGAGAATGTTGGTGGAAGGTAATTGACTGGATCTCTATTCAAGGAAGACATTCAGGACGAAGGTGACTATTACTGCTCATATTTTCTACGATTGTAGATACTCAGGTCAGGCAGAATCTTTGCAGAATGAAAGAGTTAATGTTTCAGGTCGATGACATTTTATCAGAACCGGGAAAGATTGAGGGAAGACAAGTTTTAAAACATAGTGAAACAGAGGCAGGAACTAACAGAACACAAATGGAATGTCTGAGAAAGGATGGAGGGCAAGACAAATTGAAATGACAAAAGAATGATGGGGCTGTGTGAGAGAGTGGTAGCATAAACATTGAAGTTTAATTAAAAAAGATAGGACTGGAGCAGCTCTAAATAGGATTTGTTTACACCAATCCAGAATAGGTTAAAGGAGTTTTTTTTTTTTTACATCAATCCGAAAAGAATTTAAGGGATTGAGGTGAAAATCTTCTCTACTAAATCCCTTATAAAACTCAAAAATGCATTGAATAGATTTGACCATCTTTAGCCTGCTGTATGAATGATCTTAATAAAGGTCACAATTCTTAATCATAAATCACAATTCTGACAGAGATCTTTGTATCCTATTTAGCCAAAGGCGAGGTCCCACAAGACGGGAGTATAGCCAAAATTGTTCCTTTTGTTTAAAAGGTCAACAAGGATAATCCAGTAAATCATAAGCCAGTGAGCCTTACATCAGTGGGAGGGAAATTATTGGAGATGATTCTTAGGGACAGGATTTAGTTACATTTGAAAAACCATTGACTTATTAGGGATAGCGTGGTTTCAGATGGGGGGGCCTCTCACTTCAAGGAAGGGACGAAGATGACTACTGATGATAGGACAGTGGACATTATCTATGTGAGCTTTAGTAAAGTATTTGATAAGGCCTTTCATGGTAGGCTAGCCCAGAATATCGTCACATGGGATTCACAACGAGGTGCCAAATTGGATACAAAATTGGCTTTGTCATAGGAGGCAGAGTGTAATGGTGGAGGAGTGCTTTTCTGACTGGATGTCGGATGCCAGTGATGTTTTGCAAGGATCAGTCTTGGGACCTCTGTTATTTTATATATTTCGGTGGTCTGATTAGCAAATTTGCAGAGATCACAGGACTGTGAGGAAGGCCGTCAACAGACTATAGATCAGTTGGAAATTTGGGCGAGTAAGTAACAGTTGTAATTTGACCCTGACAAATGAGGTGTTGCACTTTGGAAGGCCAAATGCATGAGGAAAGTATACTATAAATGGCAGGACCCAGAGGAGCTATACAGAGAGATCTTGGGGTGCTAGTCTATAGTTCCATGATAATGGCAGCACTAGTGAACAGGGTGGTAAAGGTGGCATGTTTGCCTTCATCAGTTGAGGAATTATATAAATGTTGGTGAATCACATTGAAGGTGTAAAAAACATTGGTTAGACCACATTATTTAGAAGAATGAAGGGGGACCTCACTGAAACATATGGAATAGTGAAAGGTTTGGATAGAGTGGATGTGGAGAGGATGTTTCCACTGGTGGGAGAGTCAAGGACTGGAATAGCCTCAGAAATAAAGGACGTTCTTTTAGGAAGGAGATGAGGAGAAATGTATTTAGTCAGAGAGTGGTGAATCTGTGGAATTCATTGCCACAGAAGGCTGTAGAGGTCAAGTCAGTGGATATTTTTAAGGCAGAAATAGATAGATTATTGATTAGTACGGTTGTCAGAGGTTATGGGGAGAAGGCCGGAGAATGGGGTTAGGAGGGAGAGACAGATCGGCCATGATTGAATGGTGGAGTAGACTTGATGGGCCGAATGGCCTAATTCTACGCCTATTCCTAATGACCGTATGACATTTGTACGATTGTGTGCAGTTCTGGTCATCACTTTACAGGAAGGATGTGGAGGCATTGGAGAGGGTGTAAAATAGGTTCACTAGGAAGCAGCATGGATTGGTGTGCATTAGCTATAAAGGAGAGGTTGAACAACCTTGGATTGTTTACGTAGGTGTGTTGGAGACTAATAGAATAGTTAGCCACAGGCTTTTTCCCCAGGGTGGAAATGAGAAATACTAGAGGACATCAATTTATGATGAGAAAGGGAAGTGTAATAGGTAAGGTGCGGGGCAAGTTTTTGTTTACATGGAGTGATCGGTGCCCGGGAACAGGTTGCCAGGGGAGGTGGTAACAGACATGATAGCACCTTTTAAGAGGCATTTGGTCAGACACATGAACAGGATGGGAATGGAGGAATACAGACCATGTGCAGCCAGATGGGATTTCAGTTGATGCAGACATGATGGAACAAAGATTCTGCTTCTGTACCATTCTGTTGTATGTTCTGTGATATCATTAGCAAAATTACTTTGGCTTACTGAATTTAGGTAAATATTATGTTGGAAGGACCTGCAGATGCTGGTTTATACCAAAGAGAGACACAAAATACTGAAGATAATCAGCGGGTCAGGCAACACCTCTTAAGAAAAGAAATAGGTGACGTTTCGGATCAGATCTGAAGAACGGTCTATACACAAAAGTCACCATTTCCATTTCTCCAGAGATGCTGCCTCATTCGCTGAGTTACTCCAACATTGTGTCTATCTAAAGTAAATATTATTGAGTTGACTTCAAGGTATCAGCTATATAATTAAAGGTAGATGAAAATGCTGGAGAAACTCAGCGGGTGAGGCAGCATCTATGGAGCGAAGGAAAATGTGACGTTTCGGGTTGAGGTAATTAAAATTGTTGAGGAAGGACATTATTGCCATAGAGGGAGTGCAGAGAAGGTTCACCAGACTGATTCCTGGGATGTCAGGACTGTCTTATGAAGAAAGACTGGATAGACTTGGTTTATACTCTCTAGAATTTAGGAGATTGAGAGGGAATCTTATAGAAACTTATAAAATTCTTAAGGGGTTGGACAGGCTAGATGCAGGAAGATTGCTCCCGATGTTGGGGAAGTTCAGGATAAGGGGTCACAGCTTAAGGATAAGGGGGAAATCCTTTAAAACCGAGATGAGAAGAACTTTTTTCACACAGAGAGTGGTGAATCTCTGGAACTCTCTGCCACAGAGGGTAGTCGAGGCCAGTTCATTGGCTATATTTAAGAGGGAGTTAGATGTGGCCCTTGTGGCTAAGGGGATCAGAGGGTATGGAGAGAAGGCAGGTACGGGATACTGAGTTGGATGATCAGCCATGATCATATTGAATGGCGGTGCAGGCTCGAAGGGCCGAATGACCTACTCCTGCACCTAATTTCTATGTTTCTATGTTTTTACAAGTTCAATATGTTTACATACAATAGAAAGATTTCTGTTTGAGCCATTAAGTTCAGAAGACAGGAGCAGAATAAGGCCTTTTGGCCCATCGAGTCAACTCCTCCATTCAATCATGGCTGATCTATCTTTCCCTCTCAACTCCATTAAGTAGTACAAAATGGAAGTGTTATAACTCAGTTCAGACTTGTGCACTCTCAACTGCATATCCTTTAACTCAGGCACTGTACGGTATTTGATGAACAGAACAGGCAAATAGTAAGTATAAATCTACAGATCTTGATTTCTGTGGAGGACAAACTAGTATTACTACATAAATTTAAATGAGAATTGTAAATTCAAATTAGGCAAAATAGCTCTATTTGAAAGATCAACATTTCTGACCATTAGCAATGCCTCCTCAGGCTTCTCAAGAAGAAAAAAAATCTCCTGTTTAACATGAGAAATGTAGCATACAGATCTTTCAACGAAACTGCTAAATCAGCTAGTCTTTAGAAAAACCACGGAGCTTGAAGCTTACATTGGCAATTTGCTCCAAAAACACACATTCCGATTCTCAGTTTCTGCTTCAATATTCATTTCAGTTTACTCGGCTCATGGTGGGTGGGGGGGGGGGGGGGGGGGGGGGGGGGGGGGGCATAAAACATAGAGTACAACATGTCTTTATGCCAACTTCCAAAATTATATCAAAATAATTATTTTTTTTTAAATGAAATTTAGGTTTTACAGCCTGTAGCTCACCAGTAATAAAAACCCAGAAAGGGCTTATTTTTCACTTAATTTAAAAAAAAAACATTTTTAATCCATGTGAGAAGAGTTCATTCGGGCAGTTTTATTTTTAGTTTTCTCCTCCCCATTAAAAAGTGCAATTATTAACAATGTTGGTATTGAAACATAGAAACATAGCAAATTGGTGCAGGAGTAGGCCATTCGGCCTTTTGAGCCAGCACCGCCATTCAATATGATCATGGCTGATCATCCAAAATCAGTACCCCGTTCCGGCTTTTCCCCATATCCCTCGATTCCTTTAGCCCCAATACATCCAGTGAATTGGCCTCCACTGCCTTCTGTGGCAGAGAATTCCACAGATTCACAACTCTCTGGGTGAAAAAGTTTTTCCTCACCTCAGTTCTAGATGGTCTACACCTTATTCTTAAACTGTGATCCCTGGATCTGATCCCAACATCGGGAACGTTTTACCTGCATCTACCTTGTCCAATCCTCTAAGAATTTTATATGTTTCTATAAGATTCCCTCTCATCCTAAATTCCAGCGAATACAAGCCCAGTCAACCCATTCTTTCATCATACATCAGTCCCGCCATCCCGGGAATTAACCAAGTGAACGAACCTACGATTAACCTGGTGAACCTATTGAACGCTGATATTTCACAGGCCAAATGAAGTATGTGACATTTACACCATGTGGCAATAAAATGTAGTTTAAATGGCATTCTTACTTTACACTTCCACTGCATTATCTCTAAGTTCCCTCACAATGTCAAATGAACTTAATATGGAACTCACAAGACTAAACCACTTGGTGCCAATTAAAGTAATATCCCCAAAAGTTTACGATTTTTCAATGTATACTTCATAAGTAACCCTTATTAAAAGGATTTATATTTTTCCCAAATACATGCAGCTGCATTTTAAAATACATGCAAATACTTGTTTTTGGAAATTATAGATATTAATCTATATTCAAGAGGATATAACAGACATACTCCTGTGAAAGGAATTTGTTAAAAGAACTATACTTCCTCGATCAAATCTCTTTTGCAAATCAGTCATGTTAAAAAATACCATTTGCATAGTATTGATTTTATTGATCTAATTTTTATATTCTGATAAAGTATTGTACCCACAGGAAACTTATTTCCTATGATGATGGTTCAATACTTGGAGCAGTCCTTTTGTGCTGAACATATGACAAAACATTGTCCAGCAAGCATTTTACAGAATTATTGTATGTGTACTGAAAATACAAAAGATTCTGCTTACAGCTACCTTCGGAAGACAATGTAACAATTATATATTATTTCTCTTCTTTTCAAAACCAGGTCAAGTGTTATTCAGAATTTTACAAAACCTATGCACAACCAAATTTCATAAATAACTAAATGACTTGCCATAGAAAAACATTTTCATATTTTGCATATTTCATATACTGTTTTGCTGTTTGGTTTAGAAACAGCAGCTGAAGTGCAACATATTTCAAGTTTGACTGCTGTACACAGTCCTACAGTCATGTTTCAGTTCTGCTAAAATCATTTGTGGTTTGATCTAGCGTATTCTGTAAAGCTTCATTTGTTGCAGATGTTTTGAATGTTAGACACGTTACAAATCTTAATTCACTTAAGTATTACAAAAGTTGCATGATTTATCACCAGTTACGTGTTCAAATTGATTTCGCTTACCTTAAATGTTTGTCGATTTCAAAGCTTCAAATTTGTACCGTGCCCTGAACTTTCTGCTTGCTTCCTGTTAGCTGCATGTTAAACGTCAGACTTCCTCACCACACCTCGTTTGAGATCAGTGCTCTCGCTGAAGTGGTTAAACTCAGAGTGGAACAATGCTTTTAGCTTGTTTCCACTTTCAAAATCATACCAGTAATCGTAAATATAACACTGAGCTAAAATTAAAAGTCTTCTGTGCTTCAGTCGAAAATATTTTGACAATTTCTGTAATGGAGCTCAACGTACAACTAGAAAGATTTACATTTGCTTATCACTTTTCTTGACATTTCACTAACTATTACAGAGAATGTACCATTTCTGAAGTAAGCGTTGATACAGGTCATTTAATCAATTTAAAAAGTTACTAAATTTTATTATGTACTTCTAATAATGATGCCTTAATAAATTTCACGTACTCAGAAACCTCCTGAAAGTCAAGAGATTGACACTAATTCAGCTACTGGGAATTCCAATTCATAACTCAAAAGCAGAAAAATAGCATTTACACCACAAGCGAGGGCAGATTTTTATTTCTATCAACACACAAAAAACCTTCAGAGTAACTTCACAATTTGCACAATTTTTTTGCTGAGTGTGATCCAATTTTCAGGTTTTTATTTGTCGATGACACTTGAGGATTTAAAAAAAAAGATTTCTTGCTTTTTGAGTTCCTTTATCCAGATAGGAAGCAGCCAACATCCTTTTGACAGCTTGCTGCACAGTAAAGTGCTGCTCAATTTCCTCTTGAGTTTTTTTAAGCATTCTTTCATCTGCAAAGTTCACAAGTCATACCATACGGAAACAGGCCCTTTAGCCCAAAAGTGTCAGTGGCAACCCAGATGCTCCATCTTCGCCAGTACTATTTGCCTGCATTTGGCCCATATCCCTCTGAACCTTTCCTATTCGTGTACCTGTCCAAATGTCTTTTAAATGTTGTTATTGTTTCTGCCTCAACTACTTCTTCTGGCAGATTGTTCCATATCCCCACCACCCTGTGTAAAAAAAGTTGTCCCTCAGGTTCCCATTAACTCTTTCCATTCTCAACTTATATTTATGTCCTCTAGTTTTGTACTCCCCTGCTCTGGGAAAAAGACTGTGACCATCCACTTTATCTACATCCCCTCGTCACCCCTCAGTCTCCTATGCTCTAAAGAAGGAAGTCCTAGCCTGCCCAACCTCTCCCTACTCCCAAGTCCTGGCAACAGCCTCATAACCTCTTTGTACTATTTCTACCTTAATGGCATTTTCCCAAAGCCGAGTGACCAAAATTAAAAACGATACTCCATGTGCAGCTTCACCACCATCTTGTCCAACTGCAACTTAACATCCCAACTTTGATACTCAATGCAATGAGGGTCAGCACGCCAAAAGCCGCTATCATCACCCTATCCACCTGTGAAGCCATTTTTCCAGGAATGATGCACTGTTACTCCGGTCCAGCTATTCTACTGCACTCTCCTAGGCCCTACCGTTCACTGTGACAGTCCCACCCAGCTTTGATTTCCCGAAATGCAACACCTCGTACTTATCCGAATTAAATTCCATTTGCCATTCCACAGCCTCCTTACCCAGCTTATCAAGATCCTGCTGCAATGTTTTCAAAGTCTATGATACCACTTATTTTGTGTTCTGCAAACTTACCAGTCATGCCTTTATATTTATATCACCAAATTGGTGATATAAATAACAAACAACAACAGGCCCAGCACTGACCCAAGGCACTCCATTCGCCACGTGCTTTTACTCCAAGAAACAACCTTCCACCGTTATCCTTTGCTTCCTTCCATCATGCCAATTATGTATCGAATTAGACAGCCCTCCCTGGATCCCATGCGATCTAACCTTCCAGAGCTGTTAATCTACCTTGAAGTCCATACAGTCTACATCGACTACTTCACTCCTTGACCTTCTTGGTTACTCCTTCAAAAACCTCAATATATCTAGGTAAATTGATGTACATTTGTGTTACCTGGCAATCAAAAATAGCATCGACATGTTCAAGCAAGCAATTAAACATTCTAATGGCTGAATACATCATTCTGCACAACAAATATATGAACCCTCAGCTAATTACTGGAATATTCCAGCTCTCCTACATGATAATGTTGAGACAGAATGATATCACAGACTCTCCAAATTCTACTTCTTAGCCATTTACATTTTCCAATCTCTCAATTGTTCCAGGAATCATATGAACATAAGAAAATTGGAACAGGAGTAGAGCAAGCTTGTCCTGCCATTCAATATGATCACAAGTGTGTTGCCACTGGCTTCATCTCCTCTTCTATGCGAGTTATCCATTGCCCTCAAATCCCTGATCCTTCAAAATTTAATTTGCTTCCTCTTTAAATACTCCAATGATCTATCCAACAATGAGTTATGAATCTGTGGAATTCTCTTCCACAGAAGGCAGTGGCAGCCAATTCACTGGATGTTTACAAGAGAGAATTAGAATTAGCTCTTAGGGCTAACGGAATCAAGGGATATGGGGAGGAGGCAGGAACGGGATACTGATTTTGGATGATCAGCCATGATCATATTGAATGGCGGTGCTGGCTCGAATGGCCGAATGGCCTACTCCTGCCACTATTGTCTATGTTTCTATGTTTACCCATTCACCAACCTCTGAACAAAGTTCTTGTGCACCTTTGAACCTGTGTAGTTTGTAAATGACAGTCCCGTTATCCTCCAAATAGCAGCAATGATAATTTGTCCTCTGGAACCACCTCTGGCAACTCAGTAAACTCTTTCCCAAAAGCAGCATGAAACCACCATGAATATAGTGCATTAAATAGAGCCTTCTAATAGCAAAACAAGAAGTTAATTGTTCTACTTTTCCCAAATTTGAATAATGGGATCCCAACTGCATCCTGAAAGACTGCAAGAGGAACAAACAAAAAGAGAAATATTTACACCATGCTTTTATTCTACAATTAAAATAATTTGTGCAATTAGGAAGTGAGGAATGAAATTTGTTTATTTCCAGAAAGAATCTGACAGCCTTCAATTCTTTATAGTCAGTAAATATTAACAGAGTAAAAGAGAAAAAGAAATCCTGTCGATCAAGAGGATGATTTCTTCATCATCTTTGCGTTAATACTCTCTCAGACAAAACTTGAATCTATTCCACAATGGATTGTTTGGGCATTATACTGGTACCAGTGAATTGACTAATGCTCACTAATATTCTGAGCTGTCTTTTGAAATGGCTGCCATTCTGTCATCCCACAACCTTTATTGGTTGGAAAGGGAATTGCAGGATTTAAACCCAGCAACAATGAAGGACCAGCAACATACATTTCCATGTCAGGATGATGCTCAACCTAGAGGAACTAGGTGTACATGCACAAATGTCCTTGTCCCTCTTGCTAATAGAGGTCTTGCTGATAGGGTCTTATGTTTTGAAAGGACCGTCATAGTAGTCTGGGGGAGTAACTAAAGTGCATTTTGTGGATGGTACATACCACAGGCTCTATGTACTGGCATTTATGGTCAATGGCCATCAATGGCGGTGCCCTGAAGAAAGCATTGCCGGCGTGGGCCTACAATGTGAGCCGCAACAGCAGATGTGTCAACTGGACCATGTGGCAGCTGGTGAAGGAGGGCTCACTAGTGCATCTTGTGAGCCTGGAGTAGCATCAGCTGGTCCATCACTATAACAAAATACGTTATAAATGGGTCCGTTAAAAAAAAGGATTTGCTGTATCTAGCTTTCTTTTAAACACATCTTGTCCAGTCTCAACTAAATCTTGTGGTGTGGAATTCTACACACTGAAAGTTATGTTCTGAATTCTAAACACTAAGAGGTCTGTTCTGAATTCCATTACAGATTATTATCCCCATATATTGAAGTCTCTTAGTTCTGTTTTCCTTTGTGTGTGGCTATGCTCTTTGCATTCACTATTTCAAACCCTTTCTATTCTCAACCTGTATTTTAAGAGATCATCAGAGTTATTTCTGTGGAATAAGGATGTCCAGCCTGATAGGCCTAATATTTGTTGCAAGTGGGTTTTTTTTGCATTTTTTTTATTACCTGTAATCTTCTTTTGAATATGAACTGTTCTTTAGTGATAGGAACAGAATTCGACCATTCAGCCCATCACGTCTACTCCACCATTCATTTGTGGCTGATCTATCTTTCCTTTCTAACCTCATTCTCCTGCCTTCTCCCCATAACCTCTGACAACCGTACTAATCCCAGTGTAATTGTATGTCACACGTAACATTCCCAGTCACCCATTGTACTTAACTTTTCTGTGCTTTTCTAATTCTACTTCAGTAGAAATAATACTCAATGACTTGTTTACATTATGGCCCTATCAGCTTGCTTCACATCTTGAGTCCTGACCATGCATATTCCAACTTTTGATTTGGGTCTACCTTACCAATTACAGTACCTTGAGATGGGGTTTTTTTGAAAATCCAAATTTATCATGTCCACTATTTCTCTCAACCATCCTTTGTTAATTCTACAAAGCAATTTAAAAGTAGATTAAATATTGCATTCTTCTGAAGGTCATGCTATTTATTACATCTTTTTGTACATACATTGCCATTACGTCTGATTTCAGATTTCTTTAACTGGCCTAACTGGCATGAAGCTATCAGTCTGCAATTTACTGGACTTCCTTTCTCCCCTCTTCCAAATGTATGCAACATTCTTGCATGTGCTCGTTAAACATTTATTTGCATTTGTGTGGCTTTAAAAACAAATATATAATGATTAGTGTGCTACATAAAAAATGTATCACTTCATACTAAATGGCAAAGATCTGTGGTTTGGAACCTCCCAGTGAAGGAAAGCTAAATACTGCTGTTAGCTCACTGATAAATGGGCTAAAGTCTTCGAATCAAAATTATAACTCAGAAAACTACAGTGTTTTCCAGAACTTCATGACTATTTTTCACCAATTCCACTAGCAGCTTAATGGCAGATTGTTCATGAACTGCTGAAGTGATTACATTGAGAGCATGTTGCAAAAAATTATTATTGCTCTCACCCATTTAAACCAGTCACTGGTCATTATATTGTTACTAATGCAGTTACACTTTAGTGAATTATTTGCAAAATACATAAATTAAATACATTTAGATCAACTTTATTTACACTATCGAATAATGTAAAAAATTTTTTTTTTTAAATTGGGTTAAAAAATGTAATGGATGCATCCAAGTTAGGATTTTGAAGCACCCTTAAAGCCTACTCAGACCTTCAACAAAAGGCAATGATCTTGTTCCCCATACAATTTATTGTGTATTTATTTGCATGATTTTCAAAACTCTCTGAATTCTGCTGAGAATGCTCAACAGAGTATTTTAAGTCATCACACTGGTTAAAAAAGAGTCTGTTCACCTTAGTCACCACTCCAAATCATTCAGTAAATACATATCTCCTGAATTATGGAGATTTTCTTTCACTATCTTACTGACAAGTCGATTGTAAATCTTAAATCATTTCTTATGTGAAGTAACATTTCCTGATTACTTTCCCACATTGTCCATTCTACCAGTCTAAATCAATACATATTTCACTGATCAGCTCTCACTACCATACCCATGGGTAAATCACACCAATACCAACTATCATGCCTGTGGGATGTAGACAACGCGCTGCCAGGGATGGTGATGGGGGCAGACATGACAGTGGCATTTAAGAGGCTTTTAGATTGGCACTTGGATACGCTTGGATTGGACGGATGTGGATTATAAACAGGCAGAGGAGATTAGTTTATTTTGCAATCATGTTCAGCACAGACATTGAGGGCCGAAGGGCCTGTTCCTGTGCAGTACTGTTCTATGCTTTTGATTTGAGATTATAAATTGCCATCAGAAAAAAAAATCGAGCTGCTGGAGGGACTTAGCACGTCAGGCGGCATCTTTGGAGTTTATAGTAAATGTCAGCGAATAGTTTGTCTCCTGAAATGGAAACAGTGACATCAAGAAAGGGGATGGAGGTATCGAAATAATCCATGTGAATTTGAAGGCAGGGTGGAAGTTCGTGGCAAAGTTGATTAAATTGATGAGTTCTGCACGGGTGGTGGAAGCAGCTTTGATGCAGTCATCGATGTACCTGAGAAAGAGTTGGAGGGAGGGGGGTGTCGTTGAGGACATTAGTGACGTAGTGGAGCTGGTTTCCAACGGGAACGGTGACGGACACACCACACATCTCTGTCCTCCAGTTCCTGCGGACTACCGCCACTGGAAGTATAGGATTTTGGTGTGTGTGCTTTATCATCATTCCTTACAATGCTATGTACGACAGTGATCGCAACTCCTACTGAATTGTGGATGGCCGTCCACAGCCCCCTCCTCACCTGGCAAACCAGGTGGGGGAGACAGTTTAGTCGCTGACTATCCGACCACAGAGCAGGTAGCACGGGATTACATGGTACCCGTGGCAGGAGAAAACTACACCTCGACCTGACCTGTAAAGTGGAAGTAGGAGGAATTGAAAGAGAATCTATTCATGGCAAGCACTTTACACCAGGTGGATGGGGCTGGGCAAGGAGAATTGGTTGGATCTATTGTTCTAGAAAGAAATGGAGAGCCATAAGCCTTCCTGATGAGGAATGGAACATATATGGACCAGGCATCCATAGTGAAGATAAGGCAGTGGGGGTCTGTAAATTGGAAGTTTTTAAAATAGTGAAGCAGTGTCACAGGTGTAGGCGGGAAGGAGCTGAACAAGGGAAGACGATAGAATCCAGGTACGATGAGTTAAGTTTGTTGGAGCACGAGCATGCAGAAACAATGGGCCTATCAGGGAAGTGTTGCATTTGACTCTTAGGTAAGAGGTAGAAACAGGCAGTATGGGCTTGGGGAAGTATCTGGATGGAAGCTGTGGAGAGGGGATCACCTGAAGTGATGTGATCTGTGATGGCATGGGAAGCAGAGGCCCGACGGTGGGGGCACATTCCATGAGTTGATGTGAGGAGGTATCCGAGAGCTGCCACCTACTTATTCCTTTATCATCATTAGATCCCGATGCTGTTTAACCTTACTTAACAATCTTGTGGAACATGCAGAGGTTCACAAAGGTTCACCACTGTCTTCATGGCTATTAGGGACTCCAGATCAAAAATCTGGATTTGCCAGCAGTTTCCACATCCCATGAAAACAACATTTAAATGATGGCGGTCGTTCCCTGAGCTCTCTCAGTGCAGTTCACCATAACTTCATCACTTCTGTTCTGTGCACATTCAAAAGCAACAGTGGGAGCAGTAATGCATGAACGTTACTCTTTCTGTTGTGTTTGTTGCATTATACACACAGTTCTCACTCTTCTCAGGATGCAAATTACAATCACTTAGAGGTCAAACCTGCAAACATAAAGCAGTCCATTATACAGCTCAGCTAACAATGCTGCCCTAACCATTTACAATTGAGAGCATAAGAAGTGATGTAGCCTCTAGGCTTGTAACCACAAACATGGAATGAAAAGTAATCATGAGACTAAATTTGGAATTTTCCTTTCTTTTTTCTTGCTGATTAGTCAATCTTCTACTTGAAACCTCATCTGTAGCTTTGTCACTTCCAAGTTGGAGAGTTTCAATGAATTTGTGATCACCCTAACCAATTTCTGTAAACTTTTGACACAAGGAACTGCAGTTACTGGTTTACCTAAAAAGGACAAAATGTTGGAGTAACTCAATGGGTCAGGCAGCATCCTTGGAGGACATGGATAATTACGTTTTAGTTTGGTGCCCTTCTTCAGACTGATTGTAGTAGTGGGGAGGGCGAAAGCTGGTAGAGGGGTGTGGGGTGTCAAAGCCTGGCAAGTAACAGGTGGATACCGGTGAGGGATACAATTTGTCCTCAGGCACTGCTGTGAGGGACCAACCAAAAGTCATAGCAGAAGAATCCACAGGACAGCATCTCCAACACTAGGTTACAAGTTTCAGGTACAACATCCTCAAGATATCAGAACTCATGGGATATGTAATGAATCACAAGATTACCATTATATCCTCATGCAGGAGAAAAGGGCCATTAATGATGAGATAATCACCATCCAGGAAGACTCACACAAGTGGGACTGGAATGAACATACAAATTCCCCATGGATTCATATCATCTCCCAGACACTTGTAGAGAGTTGGCTTGGGATAATGAAAAATCTCCTTTGTAATACCTGCACCATGAGATAGAATGGGTAAAGGCACCCCGGAGAACTAACATGGATATAGATGCACTGTTAGCAACTGGGGGAATATTTCAGCAAGGATCATGCAATCATGTCTGACTAGAGAGTGTTTGAGGTTAGGAGACATTGCCTTTAAACTGCTGCCTGGGGAACAAGTCTCTATCCAGGAACCCAACAGGAGGATATGTTAGGGAGTAGCCAGAGAATACTGGAAGCATTAACAGGCCATTTTTGAAAGGATAAATGAAGTTAATGTTTCAGGTCAAAGTCCCTTCATGCTGAAATGTTAACTTTTTTCCAAAAATGCTGCCTGACCCACTCTTTTCAATGTTTTCTATTTTTATTTCAGATTTCCACCATCTGTAGATTTTTGACTTTCATTTATATTTAGTATCACAACTTTGACATAAGCAAGAACCAGCCTTCAACCCACCTCCATTACCTCCTGGGTTTTCCCTGGGTGCTCCGGTTTCCTCCCACACTCTAAAGACATACAGATTTGTAGGTTACTTGTATTTGGTGAAATTGTAAATTGTCCCTAGTGTGTAGGATAGTGCTGGTGTACAGGTTGAAGATGTAACTGGAAAATGGACAAGGGAGAGCCAGTGGATATAGTGTACCTGGGCTTTCAGAAAGCATTTAATAAGGTCTCACATAGGAGATTAGTGGGCAAAATTAGGGCACATGATATTGGGGGTGGAGTGCTGACATGGATAGAAAATTGGTTGGCAGACAGGAAACAGAGAGTGGGGATTAACGGGTCCCTTTCAGAATGGCAGGCAGTGACTAGTGGGGTACCGCAAGGCTCGGTGCTGGGACCGCAGTTATTTACAATATTTGGATGAAGGGATTCAAAATAACATTAACAAATTTGCAGATGACACAAAGCTGGGTGGCAGTGTGAACTGTGAGGAGGATGCCATGAGAATGCAGGGTGACTTGGGCAGGTTGGGGGAGTGGGCAGATGCATGGCAGATGCAGTTTAATGTGGAGAAATGAGGTTATCCACTTTGGTAGCAAAAACAGGAAGGCAGGTTACTATCTAAATGGCGTCAAGTTGGGAAAAGGGGAAGTACAGCGGGATCTGGGGGTCCTTGTTCATCAGTCTATGAAAGTAAGCATGCAGGTACAGCAGGCAGCGAAGAAAGCAAATGGCATGTTGACCTTCATAACAAGAGGAGTCGAGTATAGGAGCAAAGAGGTCCTTCTGCAGTTGTACAGGGCCCTAGTGAGACCACACCTGGAGTATTGTGTGCAGTTTTTGTCTCCTAATTTGAGGAAGGATATTCTTGCTATTGAGGGAGTACAGCGTAGGTTTACAAGGTTAATTCCCGGGATGGCGGGACTGTCATATGCTGAGAGAATGAAGCAGCTGGGCTTGTACACTCTGGAGTTTAGAAAGATGAGAGGGGATCTTATTGAAACATATAAGATAGTTAAGGGTTTGGACACGCTGGAGGCAGGAAACATGTTCCCGATGTTGGGGGAGGCCAGAACCAGGAGCCACAGTTTAAGAATAAGCCATTTAGAACGGAGATGAGGAAACACTTTTTCTCACAGAGAGTTGTGAGTGTGGAATTATCTGCATCAGAGGGTGGTGGAGGCACGTTCTCTGGATGCTTTCAAGTGAGAGCTGGATAGGGCTCTTAAAGATAGCAGAGTCAGGGGATGTGGGGAGAAGGCAGGAACGGGGTACTGATTGGGGATGATCAGCCATGATCACATTGAATGGCGGTGCTGGCTCGAAGGGCCGAATGGCCTACTCCTGCACATATTGTCTATTGATCGATGGTCGGCACGGACTCAGTGGACCCAATGACCCGTTTCTGTGCTGAATCTCATGTCTAAACATTCTCTCACCCAGCACCACCATTAATTGTGCAGCCCAGTCACTCAATCTTCACTTTGTCAGTGGCACTCCCTTTGTTCTGTCCATCCCTCTCTCTTCTTTGCAACTTACTACATGTCTGATTTCTATTTTTCTACTTCTGACTGAAGGTAATCAGCTAGAAATTTTAATTATTCTTCTCCACAGGGCACTGCTAGTCCATGCTGTGTATTTCCAGCATATTATTGTACTTGTTCAGATATCCAGCATCTGCCATTTTTTTACCTTTCGATTCTGGGTTGTACGTGGCCTGATGAATACAATGTAGTTGCAGAGAACTTTATACACAGACTTCTAAACAAATCTGTTGCATACTCTTTCTGGAAATAAATATTTCCCATACAAATTATAAAGGCAGACTGTGGGATCAGATCAGGTCTCCAAGACACAAACATTATGATGATTGGACAGTACAGATTATTATGACAATCTTTATTTGGTACGGAAATCTCCAACTGTCTCTACTTTCCAGATCAGTGTCTGTGAGCTGTGAAAAGGTTTCATTAACCTGCTAGATTTGCTGTTTTCAACAAAGATTGTTTAATTCATTTCAGTATGCTTGAAATAGGTTGTAAAAATCAGTGGCGTATATATTAACGTTCCACATCTGCTCAGAGTTAGAGCATGGAAACAATCCTTTCGGCCTAATTCGTCTATGCCGACCAAGATGTCCCATCTAAGCCAGCCCATTTGCCTGCGTTTGGCCCATATCCCTTTCCTAACTATTCCTATCCATGTACCTGTCCAAATTACTTAAATGTTGTTATTGTACCTGCTTCACCTACTTCCTCTGGCAGCTCACTCCACACATCCATATCCCTGTGTCCTTCAGGTTCCTAATAAGTCAATGCCCTCTCGTCATTCAGGGTTCCTTACCCCTACCTGCCCTGCCCTTCACTCCAACAGGACTATGCTTACCTTGACCCTTCACTCACACTTTTCAAAAGAATCCCACTTTCTGGATGTCTCCTTCGTCCACAAACAACCTTCTCCAACCAATACCATTAAAGTTGGCCTTGCCCCAAAGAAGATTTGACGTGCATCTGCTCTGTCCTTATCCATCACCACTTTAAAGTCAATAGAACTGTGGCCGCTGGTCTCCAAAGCAGCTGGGACGCTAGGCCGCACAGTGGCGCTGCCTTACAGCACCAGAGTCCCTGGTTCGATCTTGACTACTGGATTCTGTACGGAGTTTGTACGTTCTCCCTGTGATTGCGTGGGTTTTCTCTGGGTGCTCTGGTTTCCTCCCACATCCCAAAGATGTGCAGGTTTGTAGGTTAATTGGCCTCTGTAAATTGTCCCTAGCGTGCAAGATAGAGCAAGTGTACAGGTGATCACTGCAGACTCTGTGGGCTGATGGGCCCGTTTTCACACAGTACCTCTAAACTAAGCTAAACTAAATTAAACAATGGCTCCACCACTGACATTCCAGTCACTTGGCCAGCCCAATTCCCTCAGAGGAGGTCAGGTTTTTGCCCTGTTCTTTGAAGACCCTCCAAGCCTTTGGAACTATGGCAGTCCCAGTCTACATGGGAAAGCTAAGTCTCATACTATGACAATCCTATTAGTCTTGCAAACGTCTGCAATCTCTCAACATATTTGTTCCTCTAAATCATCTTGCTGCTTGCAAGACCATGTGTTGACCAAATCTGCTGATGCAGTTTCAATATTATAGCAGAGGTCTCATTTCAAAAGCATCTCATTTGCTTTCAATCACTTTGGGATATCTTTTGAACTTAAAAGGCTACATGTATCTACACGGCTTTATTTTCCTATCTCACCTGTGGTTGTAGATGCACTTTCAAACTAACTTTTAGTTGAGCATTGTTGTTCTGTGATTCAACTGCAACATTAGTCAAACAGGATAATCAGAAACATTTGTATCAACGGGAGATCATAAACAGAAGTGATGATGCAAGTTGAGGTCTGGAACCAACTGAACAAGTAGGTTAGAAATCCTCATCCGACTTAAACAATACTTAAATAGGTACTTGACAAACTAACCAAGACAGTAGGATTAAACAAGACAGGGCTTTTTCCAAGTAGCATGACCATAATGGACAATGGCCTTGTGTACAGCTTTATCGTCAATGCTTGGACTGAGGGAGTGGCTAAAAGACTTGAGCACTGTTTGGGGCAGAGGCTGGGGGAATCGCCGCAAGTTCTTTTGGCAGTATAGGGGTTGTGTGAGGAGGAGGTTGTGAAGTGAGTGAGAGAGCTGGAAGGTGGTGTGAATAATAATTCCAGGATTTCAAGGGTAGACAACAGCCAGTTTGAGTTAGATGTTAAAAAGGAATAGGAAAGGTAGCAGGCATAGTTAAAGGGACAATCGCGCTATGCTTGCACAATCCCGCAAGCATTGCCACTTTCATTTCACTGTACATCTTGTGTGTGTATGTGACTAATAAAGATGGTTCTGTGATCTCTCTGTAGAAGGCAATTGAGAATGTGGCAGAGCTATTGTGGGGTGCTTGGCAATTATTGGTAGTGAAATGGTAGGATGATAAATGCATTGGGATGGGAACCAAGGCATGAGACATTAGTTTCTCAGAGATTCTTGCAAACATCAAAAGACACAAAGCTCTAGAGTAGCTCAGGCAAGGAGGTACCATGAGAGGCTGATTTGATCACCTCAATGTTTCTTTTCTAACTGACTTTGAACCAATAAACATGGTTTCCTGCATCATATTTGCCATTCTTTTTCTCAGAATTAGTACTGCCTGAGCCAGAGAACAATCCTAGATAAAATTGAACTGTTCAAAAAAAAAGTGCTGGAGTAACGCAGCGGGTCAGGCAGCAACCCTGGAAAATTACCATAGGATGTCACATAAGAGGTGTGAAATATAAAGCCAGAGGGAGGGATGTAAGTAGAAGGGGCAGTAGGGAGGATAGAGGGGAAATGGAGACTCAGAATTGGAAGAGGTGGGAGATGATCGCAAGGAGTTGAAAAACAAGGTGCCAGGAGTGGAAGGAGAAATGTACATGCACTGGAGGGGGAAGGGAGGAAGGGGGGAATGGGTGCACATCCAGAGGAAATAGAGGGGGAAGAGGGGGTGGGATTTGTAGGCTAGATACCCAAGATTGGAGAAAGGCAAGTATGGGAATGGGACGGAAAGATCAAATGGTTAGGAAATGAGAGATCCAGTAGGCCATGGCAGACAGAGGGTAAAGATTTGGTAAAACCCCTTTCCATTCCCCTACTGCATTTCAAGCCCTGGGCCTTCTCCATTGTTAAAGTGAGGCCACACGCAAAGTGAAGGAAACGCACCTCATATTCCGCTTGGTGGACAAAAATGCTGGAGAAACTCAGCGGATGAGGCAGCTTCTATGGAGCGAAGGAATGGATGACGTTTTGGGTCGAGACCCTTCTTCAGGGTAGCCAACAGCCCAACGATATGAACATTGAATCCTCTAATTTTAGGTAACTAACTCACAACCCACTCACTCCTTTTCCTCCCCAACGCCCGTCAAACTAAATTCCTTCCTCAGGCTTCACATTTCACAAGTCTTCTATCCTTATCTGTTATCTTTTTTGCAAACCAGCATCTGCAGTTTCTTGTGCCTGCAAACATCAAAGTTGCTGCCTGCTGATTGATACCTGGCAATTAGGTTTTCTCTGAATATCTACACGTTGTAAAAAGAAATGGATTTAATTACTCTGTCTTTTGTTACAATGATAAATATTCTTAACGCAGCTATCTCTCTCTTTATTTTTAGCCAGAGAAATTAGACCAAACTTACACAAAACCTGGAAAGTGAATGGGAGGAGCAGAGCTTGACATAATCCACAGCAGTGCAGCCTGTTGGAATGTAAACAAAGCCTGTGTTGAAATAAACCAGGGATGAACAGGTGATGACTTCAGTTCCAACCATGATCCAACTACTGGGCTGTGGGACAATCGGCAATAACCATAATTCTCATCACATAAATTATTTTCAGTACACATGAAAGCAGTTGCAACCAGGACCTGAACCTAGGACCACAGCAATCTAAATAGGATAAAGGGTAGGAAGGAACTGCAGGTACTGGTTTATACCGAAGATAGACACAAAATGTTGGGGTAACTCAGCAGGTCAGGCAGCATCTCTGGAGAAAAGGAATACGAGGGAGAAGGATGGATGTGATCCAAAACGTCACCTATTCCTTTTCTCCAGAGATATTGCTTGACCAACTGAGTTACTCCTGCATTTTGTGTCTAAATAGGAGAATGATCAGCTGTAAATTATTAAATTAATCTCCAGAGATTCCACAAAGAGCAGTGAAGCATCACCACTGGCAAAGGGCAAAACAATTCCTGACAAACTTCAACGAAGGGTGCAGCTGTAGGAAATGATAAAATAATCAAATATTAAAATGGTGACAAACATTTTAAGGGAGGATTTTAAGTTTCGAAATAAGGCCGATATACAAGTCTTTATATTTTTGTCTCTCTGCCCTCTCGCTTTAGTTGCTATCTTTGTGTCTCTTCCTTTTTGTTTATTTTGCTTATTTGTTTTTTTTGCCATCATTTTTAGAAATCTTCCATCATCAAACATGTGCTATTGAGTTGCAGCTATCTGTGCCATGTGGAAAAGCTGATGTGCTTTATGGTTTTCACCATCTTTTGTGCTTTTCAATTCCCCAATAGAGGTGCTACGTCACGGCAACAGACACTCAGGTGCTGCGTGTGTTGAGTTTGCACATTCTCCCTGTGACCGCATGGGTTTCCCCCTGGTGCTCCGGTTTCCTCCCCAAAGACATGTGGATTTGAGGTGAATTGACCTCTATAAATTGTCCCTGGTGTGTAGAGAGTGGGTGTGAATGTGGGATAACATAGGGTGATCAATGATCGGCATAGACTTGGTCTGCTTCCGTGCTATATCTCTAAACCCGAAAACACCATTTGTTTACTTTATCTTCCCATCAGCTCCTTCAAAAGTGTTTCAAAATACAAGTCATGTTACAAAGAATAATTGGAATAAGGAAAGATAATACGGACATACCTGACCAATCTAATTATGAATAAGAATGTGTAAAAGGAACAAATCATTAATTACCTTTTGTCTACTAAAGTTTCCTTCTTAGTTGTATATCAAATGTAACAGATTAGAGTTACATTGTGTTTAATCTAATCATATTTTGCTATCATGTTCTCATTTTTAGACTAGCACTCAATATAAATGCTCTCAAAATTAACAGAACAGCACTTCATATTTCAATTGGGCAGCTTCCAACCCTGCGGTTTGAATATTGATTTCTCTCATTTCAATTAGCCACTGTATTCCCTCTCTCTCCGTCCCTCCCCACCCAATTCACCTTGCTTTTTCACTGTTTGTATCCCTTCATTATCACCTCTTCCACAATCAACAATGGACCATTGTGAGCTCCATCTTTCTCGAGTCATTGGTACCGGCTGTGATCTTTTGTATCTTTCAATAACTCTAGTTTCCCTCTCCCCTGACTCTCAGTCTGAAGAAAGATCTCAACCCGAAACTCACCTATTCCTTTTCTCCAGAAATGCTGCCTGACCCTCTGAGTTACTCCAGCATTTTATGTCCATCTTCTAAAATCTGAAGTTACTAAGTAGTTATCGCTGATAATTTAAAAAATGGAGTGCGTGAGGTTGGTGGATCTTCATATCTTCATTAACATTGGGCCATAGGATAATGACAGGTACATGGATAGGGAAGATTTGGAGGACTTTGGGCTAAATACAAGCAAATGGGACTAACTCAGGTAAGCACTTTCCTATCAGATGGGCTGAAGGGCCTGTTTCTGAACTCAATTATTAATAAAAATGGAAACAGTGCACTTTGTTTCAGAGGCTAATTACTGTAACTTTTAGCTTCACTAAATTGAGGTTTATTTTTTCTGAAAATGCTAGTTTGTGTGCAATTGTGGCTATATGGTCAAATTCATGAGGGAATATTTACTGGTGGAGTCCTTTGTGTTTGATAATGAAAGGGTAATACAGAATTTACAACCACCATAACTTACAATGCACTCTCATTAGTACTGAACTATGATACAGCAGATATTATGTGAAATCAAGTGCGTCTTGAACCTATTATCCTCTTGTTCAGAAGATTGGAACCAACTTTTAAAAACTGCTGCAAATCCACAATGATATTAATTGATTTTATTTCAGCATTTTTCAAACACAAATGAAGAATACTGCACATGCTTCATTATAGCACCTCCTAGTGTCCAAACCAAGAAAAAACAGGAGCACTCTAAGACCAGGCTATTCTGTTGACGAGAGACTAATTTAGGAAAAACTGAATACTTACCTTTGTAAAAACAACTTTAAAATGATTTTATATATTAATTCAACAGTTTAAAAAGCAATATTTAATTCTACCTATTTCTCCCTTCCCCTCCAATCCTCCCTCTGGCTTTACAATTCCTAACTCTACAATCCTTTAGTCTCACACCAGCTGTCTTTTCATTTCTAGTTCAACAATCTACCTATCAACACCCCCCCCCCCCTCACCTGCCACACTTTGTCCTGTCCCTTCTCTCTTCCAGCTCTCCCTGACCCGCTAAATTACTCCAGCACTTTGTGTCTCGTCTAATCTAAATTTGACTTTCACTTGCATTACTCACACTCCATTGGCACACTGCTAGGAGGAATCTGGATTAACTTTGGCTTTGCGAATTAGCTGATCTTATATGGTTTTTCTTTTACTTTTACCGGTCACATCCTCAGCCCTGTCAAAGGTTCAGCCCTTGGATAGAAGACCCTTTTAATAATTCTCTTATTTGCACTCTAGGGAAAACCAAGCCGAGTCCATCTAAACATCCCGGTGAATCTCCCCTGCACGTTCTCCAGCATAGCCACATCCATTAGTTTGGTTACCAGAAATCCACACAATACTCCAAGTTCAGTCGAACCAGGGCTTTGTAAAGTTGCAACTACAATGTCCCTGGCCAATGAAGGAAAGCATGCCATATGCCTTCTTCACCAATGTGCCTCCTCATTGCAATTTTCAGGATTTCAAGATTTGAACCCCAAGGTGCTTGTTGATTAACATATTTTAGTGCCCTACCATTTACTGTACACATCATACCCCAATTTGCCTTTCCAAATTGCATCATCCCTGCACTTTTTAGGATTAAATGTCATCTGCCAATACCATTACCAACTATCTATCTATAACCTGCTGTTGCCTTACACACTATTTCTCTTTGGCCATAACATCACCGATTTCAACAGCCTTACCATTCATTCCTCCTGCATTCACATCCATCACAAACAAATATCCCACCACTAATCCTTGCAGTACACCACTGCCTTCATCAATCTTCTTAGTTACTTCCTCAATCAAATTATTTAGACACTATTTCTCCTGCATAAAGCTTCATTGACTAATCATGACCAGCCCATGTCTTTTCATATCCTACTCCTTATAATTTTCCCCAATAATTTCCCCATCACTGACCCAAGGCTCAACAGTGTGTAGTTCCCTGGCTTATCCCTGATGCTCTTCTAACATAAAGGGACATTACTTATTCTCCAGTCCTCTGATAGGACAGGTCTGACTTCCAGTCGTGCAGCTAAGAAAGATGAAACATTCTGTAGACAAGGAGCTGCAGATGCTAGTTTCCCCAAATAACAAATTCATGCAGAATCTCTAGAAGACATGGATTGGTGATATTTCAGTTTGAGACCCTTCATCAGACTAATTGCAGTAAGGAAGATGGAACAAAACCTAGCAAGTGATGGTGGATGCAAGTGGAGGGGTTGATTGGCAGATGGTTGGACAACAGCCAGAGATGGAGAGAGGCGTGGGATGGTGGGAGAAATGGGTGCACTTCCAGGTGGGGCACGTAAGAGAAGGGGCAAAAGGGGGCGGTGGGATTGAGTTGTTACCTAAAGTTGGAGAATTCAATGTTCATCCCGTTGGTTTGCAAATTACCCATATGAGGTACTGTTCTTCCAGTATGCGTGCAAAAACCGGTGTCAGGGTTACAGCTATCTCCTTCCTTGTTTCCCCATAGCATCCTCGAATCACTAGATCTTTATCCATTCGACTGTATTCCAAGATATCAAACACCTCTGCTTTTCTAAAACTGCCCCTCTCCAGCCATTTAATATACCCTTCCCTGAATCCAATATTCCATATTTGTGTAGGAAAGAACTGCAGATGCAGGTTTAAATCGAAGGTAGACACAAAATGCTGGAGTAACTCAGCGGGACAGGCAGCATTTATGGTGAGAAGGAATGGGTGATGTTCAAGTTCAAGTTCAAGTGAGTTTATTGTCATGTGTCCCTGTATAGGACAATGAAATTCTTGCTTTGCTTAAGCACACAGAAAATAGTAGGCATTTACTACAAAACAGATAAATGTGTCCATATACCATGATATGGGTCGAGTCTGAAGAAGGGTCGAGTCTGAAGAAGGGTCTCGACCCGAAACGTCACCCATTCCTTCTCTCCATATTCCATGACTTTTTCTTTGATGAAAACAGCTGAGAAGCATTCATTTATTAAGAGAGATACAAAAAATACAGAAGCTATAACAAATGAATAGTGGTGCAGTGAAATTCAAATAGCATCTTTTGAATACTAACATTTAATCATTCCCCTGAATCAATGGTGAATATCATTATTCTGCCATAAAAAATAGAGCCTAGATTTTTTTTTTTAAGTTTAGTTTATACATACAGCACAAAAACAGACCCTTCGGCACGAGTCCATGCCGACCAGCGATTCCAGCACACTAACATTATCCTACACACACTAGTGTCAATTCACAATTTTACCAAGCCAATTCGCCTACAAACTGTATGTCTTTGGAGTCAAGGAGGAAACCGGAACACCATGAGAAAACTCACGCAGGTTACGGGGAAACCATACAAACTCCATACAGACTTCACCCGTAGGATTAAATCCAGGTCTCTGGCAGTGCAACCAACAACACTACCGCTATGCGGTGTCATTTAACTTGTCAAAATCTAGAAAAGGTTAATAGAAAAGCTAGTTAGACATCTAATGTAATAACCCCATGCTGTTTAAACAAGTTCACTTTATTATAAAAGAGAATTCACACCTTTTTAAAATGGTGAATTAAATTGATTCATTTTAGAAAAGGCAACTGCATACGTGCAAATGACATGGGCATTGAACTAGCTGACATCAGGAAGGTTTTAAACTGTGAGTCTTCCTCAAAAAAGGGGTAAAAATTGTTGCCATTAATAAACAGAAAGAAATGTGTCCAGTGCAATTCCCTGACTTTATCACCAATCGCCTGGAGCCATCAGTTCTTGAATCACCACAGAATCTTATAACTCAAATCGATCAATCAGACCACAGGTCTTTGAAAAAGCAATGCAGTTAGTGCCACTTTCCTGTTCTTCCCTTACAACTTGATATTGCTTCAAGTATTCTCTTGTGAAAATTACCTTCAAATCTGCTTCCACTATCCCTTTTGATGGTCGCTCTCAGATTGCAGCAATTCACAGGGAAATGTAATTCCCCATTGCCAGATAAGAGAGCTTTGACCAATCTATTCAATCGAATCCTTCATCATTTTCAAAACTTGTTAGATTTCCTTTAGAAATACTAAATGGAAACAAGCTCTTTGTCCCAAGTCCGCGCCAACCGACGATCGTCCCATACACTACCACTATCGTACACACTAGGGACAATTTACAAATTTATCAAAGCCATTTAACCTACAAATCTGTATGTCTTTGGAGTGTGGGAGGAAACCAGAGCACCTGGAGAAAACCCACACGGTCACAGAGAGAACATACAAACTCCATACAGACAGCACCCATAGTCAGGATCAAACGCGGGTCTCTTGCGCTGCAAGGCAGTAATTCTACCATTGCATCATTGTGCTGCCCCAATTCCGCTTAATTGACATGCATAAAGAATTATGACAAACATCTCCAGTCTCCCATGTTACAAACGTCCCACATCTACAGTAACATTATAAAACATCTCATCTGTATGTTAGTCAAAGCCTTGATATCCTTTCTGAGGAATGGTATCCAAACTGGATGCAGTGGCTATTGAGGATTAATCAGTGATGTTGTTATATCCACCTTACATTGTGCTTGAGAGACGTGGTGAGAGTTTAAATGCGTCACATTGCCTATTTATGCAGAATATTTCACGTCAAGTGACAAGACAAGTTTCCACGCACACAGATTCTCTCCCAGCCAAACCTCCCCAGCATCTACACGTTGTTGAAAGAATTACAGCTCAGATAGGCAGGACACGACAGAAGAATGTCTGATGACTGAACACCAAGTCAACTACGTTATGGAGACCTGACTGAGGGCAATCGCATGGTGCACAGAAAAGAAAAGGGATTCAAAGACTCTATTACAATATCACTGGTAGACAAAAAAGCTGGAGAAACTCAGCGGGTGAGGCAGCATCATTGGAGCGAAGGAATAGGTGACGTTTCGGGTCGAGACCCTTCTTCAGACTGATGTGGGGGTGGGGGGGGGGGGGGGGGGGGGGAGAAGAAAGGAAGAGACGGAGACAGTAGACTGTGGGAGAGCTGGGAAGGGGAGGGGAAGGAGGGAGAAAGCAAGGACTGCCGGAAATTGGAGAAGTCAATGTTTATACAGCTGGGGTGTAAACTGCTCAAGCGAAATATGAGGTGCTGCTTCTCCAATTTGCGGTGGGACTCACTCTGGCCATGGAGGAGGCCCAGGACAGAAAGGTTCGATTCGGAATGGGAGGGGGAGTTGAAGTGCTGGGCCACCGGGAGATCAGATTGGTTAATACAAACCGAGCGGAGGTGTTGGGCGAAGCGATCGTCAAGCCTGCGCTTGGTCTCACTGATGTAGAGCAGTTGGCACCTAGAGCAGCGGATGCAATAGATGAGGTTGGAGGAGGTGCAGATGAACCTTTGCCTCACCTGGAAAGACTGCTTGGGTCCTTGGATGGAGTCGAGGGGGGAGGTAAAGCGACAAGTGTAGCATTTCCCTGCAGTTGCAAGGGAAAGTACCAGGGGATCGAACCCGAGTCTCTGACTCTGTGAAACAGCAGCTCTACCAGTTGTACCACCCCTATTCCTGCCTCATTTCTAGGAATGATCTCTGCTTTGTCAGGCCCTTTAATTTCACATGACTTTAGGATTAAGTAGTTTGAAAAAGCTCTAGGCTTATTTAACTAACACACTCAAGTATGCCATGAAGCACATGGTTATTATGGAATGATTTAAATGTATATATTACGATAGAACTGCAAGGTGTGGTTACCACCATATGCAAGGTCAGCATTTACAAAATGCTGCCTTGGAATAATTTCTATCCCTCACCAGCACAGCAGCAGTGCTGATGATAACACTAACAGGTACACTCCTATCCACTATCCACAGTCCTAGCACAACCCCATTTATTTCACCATCCTATTATTTTGACATGCAATTAACAACTCTTTTTGCATTATCACCAATATTGACATTAAACCAACAGAGCAGACCCACTGTTTTAAATTACCAATGTATTGTATCTCAAAGTACTAACTGCACTGGAGATAATGAGGGAGGAGAAGAATAAAAACGAAAGTCATAGTGCAAACATTAATCTATTTTCACCTTTCAGGGTCAGTATTTTTTCTGCGTGTTGTCACCTGTTTATTAACCTCAGGAATTTGTATGTGTTGAAAGATTTTGGAACACAGAGCAAGACTCTGAAAGACTCTCAAGTATGCACTGCAATCAGAAAATAACGTTTCTGCTTTAAGAGCCGCATATGGAGTGAAAATTCAAGTTCCAAATCAACATTCAAGTTACAGTAAAAATTGAAACAACATTCCAAGGAACAGAGATGACAAAACAGAACCAAGAATCTACAGACAGCTGGGGAGGCTAAGTCATTGGGTATTTTTAAGGCGGAGATTGTCAGATTCTTGATTAGAGAGTGTCAAGGGTTTTTGGGAGATTACAGGAGAATGTGGTTGAGAGGGAAACATAGAAACATAGAAAATAGGTGCAGGAGTAGGCCATTCGGCCCTTCACCGCCATTCAATATGATCATGGCTGATCAACCATGATTGAATGGCAGAGTAGACTCGATGGGCCAAATAGCCTAATTCTGCTCCTATGACATAAACATATATGCCAATTCCTTCTCAAATTAACAAAGTGATTCTGGTTAACAAAATCAGCATGTTCTGAGCATGTAGATAAATGACTGCACAACATTAAACAATGTTCAGCACAGGTTTACACATGGATGCCAACCATTTGCTACAACTCTTTTAGTTTAAAAAACAAGAATAACTTTAGTCAGTTCTTATTTTGAAAACGAATTAGTGATTGAAATCATTGCCCAGGAACCCAAGGGGACGACAGATGGCACAATGGGCTAAGTGTTCGGCTGGCAACCGGAAGGTAGCTGGTTCGAATCCCGCTTGGAGTGCATACTGTCGTTGTGTCCTTGGGCAAGACACTTCACCCACCTTTGCCTGTGTGTGTCCTTGGGCAAGACACTTCACCCACCTTTGCCTGTGTGTGTGGATGTAATTATGTGAAGCACTTTGGGGTCAATGCAAGTTGACTAAAAATGTGCTATATAAATTTAAAAAAAAGAAAAAAAGAAAAAAAAAAAGGAACCCAACCATCCGATTTCCTGGCATTTACATATTTATGTTTATTGATGCTGCAACAGTAGACCACAAAACAATAATAGAAAACAACCCTTCTATAAACTGAACAACTTCTTCATGGTTTTGAGACATTTGGAAATTATAACAGTTCACCTCTCGTTTACCTCCACTTAGGGTTCAAATACACCCCACAATCTTGGCTGTAGGAATACTAAGACCCTGTACTCTCAGTCCATCCCAAAGTATTACCGACCGATTGGATAAACCATTAAATTAATATTTTGAAACCAATTTGACTCGAGATAGTAAAAGTGATATTTGTCAAAAACAAATCCACATTGTTACCATGCAACCACTCCTAAGAAATACCTTTAACACAGGATAAATAGATTTATTCCATATCCAATTCCTGACATGCCTCATGTAATAGCAGCAAAACCCAAGCATGAACTATCTTGTCAAGATAATTAGTCAAGTGGTTGATTATTCAAGGTAACATCCATTTTGTGCTGGAAAATCTGTCGAAAGCTTACACTTCTACTGTTTGGTTTTTGATAGACCGGTTATTGATATTCAACTAGATATTTAGCTTTTCCTGTGTGTCTCCATAACCAAAGGTTTTCGTTGATACTATTAATGGTAACAATTTTGTGTAACAAGACGAATTAAATAAAAGTTAAAACAGTTTAAAACTAAGACAGTGGAAAAGTGAGGATAATAAACTATTTTAACACGCGTGTAGTAACAGGTTAACGTCATGTTAACTGCACACCTAACTAGTGTGACTTTAATACCTGGACCTGCCACTGTCACAGCTGAAAAGAATAAACACAAAATGCCGAGAAGACCACACGTTATGACCTCACTAAATGTCTCAAAGTCACGTCTAATAAAAAAAAATCTGGATTATCTTCAAGCCAGTGTGTTCCTTTAAACAGTGCTCACGTCAAGTGCAAAAACATTCCAAAGTCGACAACACGTCTTCGTTTCTATTCTCAGCGAAGTAATTTTTTTAGATATGCAAGGGCTCGATGTAGTTCAGTAAAAATAAGTGGTGCTCCTCTATAGGATACTGCTGGCAGTGACTGTAGTCATAAAGTCTGGAATTTTAAATGTTTTCGTTAAAAATATATTGAGAGGTTTTTTTTTAAACTGGGTGGGAAAAAGAGGGGCATTTGGATTTATAATAAATGTAATAGTAGTTTCGATGCAGGGATGGAGTGGGCGAGGAACGGAAAGAAACGATTTATTCAGTGGATGCATTCAAGTGGCGCTTTTGCTGAATTCTTTGGCAGGCTAAAGTCTGCCCACTCCTAACATTTGAAAGTCAAAATTTACAAATTGCGAGGTCCCAAATGCAGCACAAAACATTATCGTTGACAAATGGAACAAAGGGGGACCGTGTAGCGACATTAATGTCCTCTTCAAGTGAAGCCGTGTCCTCTCAAACCTACATTAAAGTAATGCACATTTTGCAGAATTTGGCTACAACATCACTTTAACAATAGTTTATTATTAAATTAGACAAACCACGTAATTAAAGACCCCGACAACAGCTATTCCTTCGCTGGCGGGTTATTTCGCGGTTCCCACCCCCCAAACCCCTTCCTGAAGTCTCAACAACAGTTACAACACCACAGCAACTATTTATGTTGTGCGAGGTGCGCTTACATCTGTTGCCCGAGACTTCCGCAGACGCTGTGGAAAAGCCACACCTAGAGTAGGTCTGGCAAGAGACTGAAAGTTCTTGCTTGGGAGCAGTCGCCGCCGCTGTCACGTTACCCCTCCCGTCCACCCGCTCCTCACCCGTTGTACTGACCGTGCGCCGCTCTCTGCATCACTCGGCCCCCCTGGACCGCTCCTCCGGCCAAGCTGACGGCTCAGACATGTTTATTAAAAACTTGAGCCGTGCAAATTATGCCTCAAAAGTTCTGCCTTGGTGTCAATCCGGGTCTCTGAGCCGTGTCAGTGATGTAATGTTCCCGCAGCTGGGCGAGTGGGTGGGTTCGAAACCCAACTTAAAACGTGCAACAGTGAGTGAGAGAGAGGTGGAAAAAAAAATATAGAGGGCAATTCAAACGCTGCAGAAGCGCCGGTGGCCGGCAGCGTTTGCAGAGGGTGCGCTTTGCACCGGCTCCCTATCCCTCCCCGGGCCGCGCGCGCAATGTTCCGCCACCAGCGGCAGGAACACGTGGACGGGTCAGTGCAACAATGATCCCGCCACCAGGCCACGGCACCCAAGCAGCAGCAGGAGGAGTAGCAGCAGCAGCAATAGGAGGAGGACACCCCTCCCTACTTGTCACAGCAATCCATTCAGTTCTCAGTCCCTCCCCTGCACCTCAGCATCGATCCCTAACACCCACTCCAACTATTTCGGGATACACTACTACCTCATCCGATCTCCCCTAAAAGTGCATTTCACGAAACATTTATGTCACTTTGTGGGTGTGACAAATAAAGTACCATTGAGATAGACACAAAATGCTGGAATGACTCAGTGGATGAGGCAGCATCTCTGGAGATGTTGTAGGAATGAGTGATACTTTGTCACATTCATCTAAGTACAGATGCCTTGTTTTGCATACAACCAGGCAGTACATCGTGTCGCCACGTGTCTGAAGAAGCGTTCCCACCCGAAACGTCATCCATCCTTTTTCTCCAGAGATGCTGCCTGACCCACTGAGTTACTCCAGCATTTTGTATCTATCTCTGGAGATGTTGCCTGGCACACTGAGTTACTTCAGCATTTTGCATCTATCTTTGGTATAAACCAGCATCTGGAGTTCCTTGTTATTGCATTCCAAAATATAAGGTTTGCATCTTGTTTGCGCCCTTGTTTGTTTTTCAAGTCGAAAGAAGATGGCAAGATTGCAAACTCCGTCGATCAGTAATGTTGCTGAGATTCATCTCCAGCCAGAATCATAGAGCATGGAAATAGACCAAAAGGACACAAAGTGCTGGAGTAACTCAGTGGTCAAGCAGAGATGAGTCAGGCAGAGAGTTTCTCAAGAACTTTGTGTCCTTTTGTGTAAACCAGCATCTGCAGTTCCTTGGTAGACACAAAATTCTGGAGTAACTCAGCGGGCCAGGCAATATCTCTTGAGAGAAGGAATGGGTGACGTTTCGGGTCGAGACCCTTCTGCAGTTCCTTGTGTCTACATGGAAGTAGGCCATTCAGCCCACCACAACGACACTCACCCTTGGGCATCCATCTGTATTAATTCCATCTTCCAGTTCTTAGCCCGTACAGCGCAGGAACAGATCCACAATGTCTGCACTGAACATTGTAACAAGTTATGTGTAGGAAGGAACTGCAGATGCTGGTTTAAACCAAAGGTAGACACAAAAAGCTGGAGTAACTTGACCCAAAATGTCACCTATTCCTTTTCTCCAGTGATGCTGTCTGACCCACTAGGTTACTCCAGCTTTTTGTGATTATACTGTTCTCCTATTTCCTGCACATGATGCATATCCCTTTGTTCCCTGCCTATCCATGTGCCTACCTAAAAGCCTTTTAAACGCCACTTCTTCCTCCACCACCACCTCTGTTCCCTGCATATCCATGTGCATATCGAAAGGCCTTTTATATGCCATTATCTTCCTCCACCACCACCTCTGGCAGCGCATTCCAGACACCCACCATTCTCTGTGTAAAAAAAAACCTGCCCTGCACTTCTTTAAACTTTGCCTCTCGCCTTAAAGTTATGCCCTCTAGTCTTTGACATTTCCAGTGTGATGGAAAGCTTCTGACTGTGGCTTCAATGCCTTGGTGACTCAAGTTGCTCAACTGGACACCTCTTATATACTATCAGTGACTTTGCTGCACACTCTGCTCAGCTGGGCGTTCCAAATACTTGCCACACTGGGCAAAACAGATCTTGCAAAACAGTCCAGGACAAGGGGTCACAGCTTAAGGATAAGGGGGAAATCCTTTAAAACCGAGATGAGAAGAACTTTTTTCACACAGAGAGTGGTTAATCTCTGGAACTCTCTGCCACAGAGGGTAGTCGAGGCCAGTTCATTGGCTATATTTAAGAGGGAGTTAGATGTGGCCCTTGTGGCTAAGGGGATCAGAGGGTATGGAGAGAAGGCAGGTACGGGATACTGAGTTGGATGATCAGCCATGATCATATTGAATGGCGGTGCAGGCTCGAAGGGCCGAATGGCCTACTCCTGCACCTAATTTCTATGTTTCTATGTTTCTATGTTTAGATCTCAACCTTTACCCAAATTAATTTGTAACCCTTATCCCAAAATCATGTTTCAAAATGTTTAGCCTTGCATAATAATCAGTACAAACAGCTGCCTAAGGAACTATTGTGTGCGTGTGAGTGTACACAGCGTACAATGAAAAACTCTAACATTTGCATTTGCTCCTGCCTTTTTACCGCATTACAAATTCCTTAAACCACATTCTATTGTAAGTGAACTTGCATTCCAGTCATCGCTCCTCTTTCCACTCCCTCCATAGCTTCCTCAACAGCTTCAGTGGGGCTGTTACCTCTGACTGGATGGTGCAATGGGAAATTTACATTTCAAATATGAAGCTGCAAATACACGAGTGAAAATTAAAATAATCAAATGAGCAACTTTAAAATAGGCTGGGTGTGTCGGCCCATTCAATTAAGGCTGAGTAAATCCAGCAGTAATTACCTAACACAGAGTGATCCAGTTGAATAATTTGTACAGAGTGTCCAAGTGACTCATTGAATCAAAATTGCATTAATTTGCACCAGTACCGTTGGGTTGGTGACAGTAAGATTCTTATGATAACAGATTTTGTTAGCTGTATTAAAAGTAAATATTGGTGTAAAATAAGTAAAACTCAACAATTGACACCAATGAGAGATATGGCATATGATTCTTTAAGACCTGCTTCTTTAGTCAGAAGGTGGTGAATCTATGGAATTCATAGCCACAGACAGCTGTGGCGGCCAAGTCAATGGATATTTTTAAGGCAGAGATTGACTGATTCGTGAGTAGTACAGGTGTCAGGGGTTATGGGGAGAAGACAGAAGAATGGGGTTGAGAGGGAAGGATAGATCAGCCACGATTGAATGGCGGAGAAGACTTGATGGGCTGAATGGCCTAATTCTCCCTCTAGAACATGATCTTATGAACTTTCCTATTAATGCCTTGAAATTGAAAGTTTACAACTCACAAAGTTGAATTTCTGTACATCATTTTAATGCAAATCCTTTTGTGAAAATCTTCAGTTAATATAATTGATTATTATGTCATTAAAATCATTATATAATTATTTTTACAGCCACGGTAAGTACAGTGCGAGTTTTACAAGTTCAAAATATCTGCCAGTGAGGCTTAGTTTTAAAATGATGCATGAAAAGTATTAAATTTTAAGTTGAACTTAAAATAACTCCATTGCATTTGCAATAAATAAGAGCAAAATTTTGATTTAATACTGCACTGAATATTTATTAAAGATCTGTTAAACATTCTTAAAATCATACAATGGGACTTCAGTTCTGAATGTACAATACAATCATTGGATATAAATGAATGGATTTGTTTAACTTAATACATGTTGTTTATTTTCCTAATACTTTACATATCTCCATCAAATTTCAAATAACGGCCTATTTAATTCCTTAATTTTTTTTAAACTCTTCTGTAATGTACAGAGGTTATAAACCTACAAAACCTATAGAGGTTAGGTACAGAAACTTGAAAACGCACACAACCAAACTGAACCAGACTTCTTCCCCTCTGTTATCAGGCTTCTGAATGGTCATCAATGACATTGGACTTTGTCGAATGAATTGATGGACTACAATGCTGAGAACAACATTTTGCACTCTGTATCTTCCCCTTTGCTCAATCTATTGTACTTCAGTTTGAAACTAATTGTATCTATGTATGGCATATCTGACCTGTTTCAATAGCAATTAAACAAAGCTCTTCACTGTACCTTAGTACATATGACAATAATCAACCTAAAACTATAACATTGTTCAACCTATTACATGTTTCAGGTATTTTTCATAATAATATTCTTCACTAATCATTGTTCATGATTTATTAATTACATTTTTACATATTCATTTAACCAAAGTATATTTCATTTGTAAAACAAAACCATCTATATATTTCATAAAACAGACTACAATTGCAACAAAAAACCTATGCATCTTTTCTATGGAGGGATATCCATCTCCAATTCCAGTATTGCATTGTTTGCACACGATGAAGATTTAGCCCTCCTGATTGAGTTCAATGAGACGGCCAGCAAACACACTAACTGTACCTATAATACAAACCAGCATGAAGACACCCAGCAGAATATGATCAATCACCATTGCAACAAATTTCCATTCTTCTGCAGCCTGGTGTTAAAGTAGAAAGCAAATAGTCATTATTTTTTTCATTCCACAGTCATATAAGAAACCTTATGATTATTTTATCATCTTTACTTTTCAAATGACTACTTACATTTTAAATATGATTTAGCAAAAATACATTTACCTTAAGAATATTAGAATTCTGAATAAATGAAATATAGTGGTACTAATGTGTTGTTTATATCAAATGAAAATAATCTTGACTTTAATTTATAGAGCACTTTGAACTTTGTTATATATATTTTCACAAGACAATACATAGACAGAATTTGTCTCAAAGCTGGAAAAGATGATGCTAAGGCAAGTGACCAACGATTAAATGTTATGGAGTGCATTAAGGGTGGTGGAGAGGCAGAGATACCTAGACAGGGAATTCCAAAGTTTAAGGCTCAAGATGCTCTGGAGAATTGTTGACAATAATGAGATCCAGGAAAATAGAGAAGTATTAGGAGAGTTCAGGTTTCTTGGGCAGTTATAGGTTTGGACGAAGTGAAGGAGAGGAGAATCCATGGGGCAGCACTGAAGTGGATGGGAGATAGTTTATTAGAGGAATAAGAATTTTTAAGTTGATATCTTCAGATATCCAGTATTAACAGACCAGTGACAGTGTATGTGATTTAGTGTGAGTTATGTTACAAGTTATAGACGTTTGAAGACTGTTATATTCCGGACGGCAGAATGAATAACAACTTACACGCAGGTTGCCTGGACCACGAGAGAGAGGTTTATTACCCAACATTCCCTGCTTATATGGAACACCAACTCATTAACATATACATGAATATGTATGAATACATTACACTGCTCTCCTTTTTTTAAGTATTAAATCAAAGTACACAGTTACAATTTTGTTATTGTGATACTTGATTTAAAACACTATTTATGAAATCTTAAATGATAAACATTATATATTTATTTTACATATCTACACATTTTCGTTTTACTTATGCAGTAAGTTACTTAACTTACATACCTAATCTGACTACTGGTTTACGGATCCTGCCTGATTATCTAACAGTAACAGGTGTAACAGGTTTAGGTGTAGACTCAACTGTTAGCTTATTTGGCTCTGTTTTGGTACCCTGACTTTGACCAGAGGAATCTGTTTCTTTGTCTACTAACTGAACTTTGTGTTTCAATCACAGTGGTCTCTTCCAACTCACTTTCAGATAAAAACTCAGGGATTAGGACTTCATGCTCAGTTTTTGGTTCATCTTTGGCTGGAATCATCAGATCAACATGATCACTTTTGATCCTATCTTCAACGTCAACTAAGTATCTTTTTGTTCCACACACATCCACTTTTTCCCCCAACATCCCATTTGTCTCGACTAGACTTGTTGGGAGGACTGAGAACACGAACCTGCTCATCTGGCTTGAAGTACCTCTATTTTTGTGGGAGTCAAAATGGCGTTCGTTTTTGACTTAAGAGTTTTTGCTCAACTCTCAAGGCCAAATTGGGTTGAACTAAACATAGCCGTATTCTTAGCCTTCTCTTCATCAACAGTTCTGCAGGTGTATTAAAAGTAAATATTGGTGTAAAATAAGTAAAACTCAACAATTGACACCAATGAGAAACATAGTTTGGCTAGTTTCTTGCTGAAGTACAGATCCACACAACACACAACAACAGGTTCAGCAAGAAACTAGCCAAACGATGTTTCATGCTGAGCTTTGAACTACCCTGCAAAACCTGCTTTTTGAGAGCATCTTTGACAACTCGAACAGACCTTTCCGCCGCCCCGTTGGAGGCTGGATGGTATGGAGGAACAAGTGTCTGTTTTACACCATTCCACTGCATGAATTCTTTAAACCATTCTGAACGAAACTGAGGCCCGTTATCAGAAACAGGTTCTTCCGGTAAACCATGGCTTGCAGAAATGGATCTAAACTCATCTATGGTACACTCAGTAGCAGTGCTTGACCCCATATGCTAAACCTCAATCCATTTGGAATGACTATCTACTAGTGCCAGAAAGTGATCATTACCCTTTTCGCAAAAATCTCCATGAACTCTCTGAAAAGGTCTAATTGGCCATGACCAGGGTTGCAGTGGTGTTTTTGGTGGTTTACTCTGGCAATTTTGGCAGACGCTACATTTGCTCACCGGTGACTCAATGTCATTGTCAATACCAGGCCAATACACAAAACTTCTGGCAATTGACTTCATGCTTACTATGCCAGGATGTTCGGCATGAAGTTCATTCATAATTTTGTTTGTCAAAGACTCTGGTACAACCACTCTGTAACCCCACTTATTGCATCCCTGCTCACATGATAATTCATGGCGTCGATTATGGAAAGGCTTCAGCTCTGAGTTCAGAACTGAGTTCAATCCACTATCGATTTCAGTCCAACCGTTCAATGTCTGTTCATAGACCCACTTCAGCACAGTGTCTTTCTCTGCTTCTGCTGCAATTTCTGTTGCAGTCACTGGAAAGTCTTCATCTACAACTTGCAGTGTGTGGATTGAGTTCTCACTTCCCACGTCAGAGTTCTCATGGGGCAACTGGGACAACACATCTGCAACTGCGTTGCACTTGGAGCTTCTGTACTCAACCTTGTAGTCATACTGGGACAGCAAAATTGCCCAGCGCTGCATCCTTGATGCTGGCATGGAAGGTATAGCTGACTTGGGACCAAGTATCACTAGTAGTGGCTTGTGATCAGTCACTAGGGTGAATGGTCTGCCGAGAAGAAACTGATGGAATTTCTTGATTCCGAACACGTTGCTGAGTGCTTCCTTCTCTATCTGTGCATAATTGCGTTCACTCGGTGATAGGGTGCGGGATGCAAAAGCAATAGGCTTTTCCTGTCCGTCTTTCATTACGTGGGAGATCACTGCACCTACACCATAACTTGAAGCATCACAAGCAAGTTTCATCCCGCGTGTCGCATCGTAGTGAACAAGGAGTTTGTCACTTGTCAAGTTTTCCTTGCAGATGTCATATGCACGTTGCTGATCCTTTCCCCACGTCCATTTCACATATTTTTGTAGCAGATGATGTAGTGGCTTTAACACAGTTGCTAAATCTGGAAGGAATCATGCATAGAACTGCACCATTCCAAGTAATGATCGTAGCTCTGACACATTGTTGGGTTTTGGAGCATTCACTATTGCTTCAACTTTCGCCTTCACAGGGCGAAGTCCGTTGGCGTCTACTTTGAGTCCAAGATAGACCACCTCTGACTGTGCAAATGCACACTTACTTTGTCGCAGTTTGACATTGTGGCAGTTGAGTCGGGTGAGAACTTGCTCGAGGATTTCCAGATGTTCTACCATGCCCTCTGTGAATATCAGTAGGTCATCCTGGTTGCACACACAGTGCGGAATGACTTGTAACATTTTGTCCATGACAGACTGAAATATTTTCGGGGAGGATTTCACACCATAGGGCAGATTTGTATACGAATACAAGCCCTTATATGTGTTGATAGTCAAGTACTGCTGACTTTCCTTGTCGACATTGAGTTGGGCGTAAGCGTGAGTCAAATCCAGTTTAGTGAAGACTCTTGCTCCGCTAAGTTCTGCGTACAGATCTTGCGGAGTTGGTACGGATATTGTTCGTCATCAACGGCTTCGTTGATTGTGACTTTGTAGTCACCAAATAGTCGAACAGTTTTGTTGGCCTTGGGTATGGCCACAATTGGCGTTGCCCAGTTACCCTGGTCTGTCTTCACGAGTACTCCATTCCGCTCTAACTTGTCGAGTTCTTCCTCCACTTGTTGCTTTAGTGCATATGGTACAGGTCTTAGTCGACAATACACAGGTCTCACATCTTTCTTAAGTTGAATGTGTGCAGAGCACCCTGTTATTCCCGTGTAATTGTCGGCAAAAATGTTCGCATATTTGCTTATGACGTTTTCAAGACGTGATTTGGACAAATCGACGCTGAAAATGTTCTTCCAGTCTATTCTACTCAGCCAATCCTTTCCAAGGAGGGTTGGTTTATTTCTGTAGCTGGCCACTGTGATGGGCAGTGTTACTGACTGACCATTATGCTGAACTTTACAGTTAATTTGTCCACATGTCTCCAAAACTTTGCCCGAGTAGGTTCTCAGCTTGACCTTACTCTGAAACAATGGTGTTTGTGGGAACTTTGTTTCGTGCAGGTCTTTGCTCATGACCGAACAATCTGCTGCCGTGTCAATACACATATCGATTAACTGTTCATTAATCAATAGTTTAGTTCGAAAGTCCTTGCCTTGGCTGGTTGTAGGCTTATCGATGTTGGTTGCATAAATGATGTACAACCCAAGTTCATTTCCATCTGGGTTCATCTCCAAGTTGTGAACTCCTCTCTGATGTTGTCGCTTGTTTCCCACAGATTGTTGGTTTCCTGTTTTAAGCTTGGCCCGACGTGCTGAGGCGATATGGCCTTTTTTCTGGCAGTTATAGCACTTACATAGAAACATAGAAATTAGGTGCAGGAGTAGGCCATTCGGCCCTTCGAGCCTGCACCGCCATTCAATATGATCATGGCTGATCATCCAACTCAGTATCCCGTACCTGCCTTCTCTCCATACCCTCTGATTCCCTTAGCCACAAGGGCCACATCTAACTCCCTCTTAAATATAGCCAATGAACTGGCCTCGACTACCCTCTGTGGCAGAGAGTTCCAGAGATTCACCACTCTCTGTGTGAAAAAAGTTCTTCTCATCTCGGTTTTAAAGGATTTCCCCCTTATCCTTAAGCTGTGACCCCTTGTCCTGGACTTCCCTTTTCCTAGTCGGCCACCATTTAGATAATAGTCTGCTTTCCTGTTTTTGCCACCAAAATGGATAACCTCACATTTATCCACATTATACTGCATCTGCCAAACATTTGCCTACTCACCCAGCCTATCCAAGTCACCTTGCAGTCTCCTAGCATCCTCCTCACAGCTAACACTGCCCCCCAGCTTAGTGTCATCCGCAAACTTGGAGATATTGCCTTCAATTCCCTCATCCAGATCATTAATATATATTGTAAATAGCTGGGGTCCCAGCACTGAGCCTTGCGGTACCCCACTAGTCACTGCCTGCCATTGTGAAAAGGACCCGTTTACTCCTACTCTTTGCTTCCTGTTTGCCAGCCAGTTCTCTATCCACATCAATACTGAACCCCCAATGTCGTGTGCTTTAAGTTTGTATACTAATCTCTTATGCGGGACCTTGTCGAAAGCCTTCTGGAAGTCCAGATACACCACATCCACTGGTTCTCCCCTATCCACGCTACTAGTTACATCCTCGAAAAATTCTATAAGATTCGTCAGACATGATTTACCTTTTGTAAATCCATGCTGACTTTGTCCAATGATTTCACCACTTTCCAAATGTGCTGCTATCCCATCTTTAATAACTGACTCTAGCAGTTTCCCCACTACCGATGTTAAACTAACTGGTCTGTAATTCCCCGTTTTCTCTCTCCCTCCCTTCTTAAAAAGTGGGGTTACGTTTGCTACCCGCCAATCCTCAGGAACTACTCCAGAATCTAAAGAGTTTTGAAAGATTATTACTAATGCATCCACTATTTCTGGAGCTACTTCCTTAACTACTCTGGGATGCAGCCTATCTGGCCCTGGGGATTTATTGGCCTTTAATCCATTCAATTTACCCAACACCACTTCACGGCTAACCTGGATTTCACTCAATTCCTCCAACTCCTTTGACCCGCGGTCCCCTGCTATTTCCGGCAGATTATTTATGTCTTCCTTAGTGAAGACGGAACCAAAGTAGTTATTTAATTGGTCCGCCATATCCTTGTTCCCCATGATCAACTCACCTGTTTCTGACTGCAAGGGACCTACATTTGTTTTAACTAATCTCTTTCTTTTCACATATCTATAAAACCTTTTGCAGTCAGTTTTTATGTTCCCTGCCAGTTTTCTTTCATAATCTATTTTTCCTTTCCTAATTAAGCCCTTTGTCCTCCTCTGCTGGTCTCTGAATTTCTCCCAGTCCTCCGGTATGCTGCTTTTTCTGGCTAATTTGTACGCATCATCCTTCGCTTTGATACTATCCCTGATTTCCCTTGTTATCCACGGATGCACTACCTTCCCTGATTTATTCTTTTGCCAAATTGGGATGAACAATTTTTGTAGTTCATCCATGCAGTCTTTAAATGTCTTCCATTGCATATCCACCGTCAACCCTTTTAGAATTAATTGCCAGTCAATCTTGGCCAATTCACGTCTCATACCCTCAAAGTTGCCTTTCTTTAAGTTCAGAACCATTGTTTCTGAATTAACAATGTCACTCTCCATCCTAATGAAGAACTCAACCATATTATGGTCACTCTTGCCCAAGGGGGCACGTACAACAAGACTGCTAACTAACCCTTCCTCATTACTCAATACCCAGTCTAAAATAGCCTGCTCTCTCGTTGGTTCCTCTACATGTTGATTTAGATAACTATCCCGCATACATTCCAAAAAATCCTCTTCCTCAGCACCCCTGCCAAATTTGATTCACCCAATCTATATGTAGATTGAAGTCACCCATTATAACGGTTTTGCCTTTGTCGCACGCATTTCTAATTTCCTGTTTGATACCATCTCCAACTTCACTACTACTGTTAGGTGGCCTGTACACAACACCCACCAGCGTTTTCTGCCCCTTAGTGTTTCGCAGCTCTACCCATACCGATTCCACATCCTCCAAACTAATGTCCTTCCTTTCCATTGCGTTAATCTCCTCTCTAATCAGCAACACTACCCCACCTCCTTTTCCTTTCTCTCTATCCCTCCTGAATATTGAATATCCCTGGATGTTCAGCTCCCAGCCTTGGTCACCCTGGAGCCATGTCTCCGTGATCCCAACTATATCATAGTCATTAATAGCTATCTGCACATTCAACTCATCCACCTTATTACGAATGCTCCTTGCATTGAGACACAAAGCCTTCAGGCTTGTTTTTACAACACTCTTACCCCTTATACAATTATGTTCTAAAGTGGCCCTTTTTGATTTTTGCCCTGGATTTTCCGGTCTGCCACTTTTACTTTTCACCTTGCTACCTATTGCTTCTACCCTCATTTTACACCCCTCTGTCTCTACGCTCACACGTTTAAAAAACCTTTTCCCTTTAACTCCATCCTCCACTATCCCATTCGACACCCCACCCCCCTTATTCAGTTTAAAACCACGCGTGTAGCAGTGGCAAACCTGCCTGCCAGAATGCTGGTCCCACACCTGTTAAGATGCAATCCGTCCCTTTTGTACAGTTCCCCCTTACCCCAAAACAGATCCCAGTGATCTAAGAATCTAAATCCCTGCCCCGTGCACCAGTTCCTCAGCCACACGTTCAGGTCCCGTATCTCCCTGTTCCTGCTCTCGCCAGCACGAGGAACTGGAAGCAAACCGGAGATAACAACCCTGGAGGTCCTGCTTTTCAGCATTTTTCCGAGCTCTCTAAAGTCACGCTGCAGAATATTCATCCCCTTCTTTCCGACATCGTTTGTGCCGACATGCACTACCACTTCCGGATGTTCACCTTCGCCCTTGAGGATTTTCTGCACTCTGTCCGTGACATCCTGGATCCTGGCACCAGGAAGGCAGCACACCATCCTCGCATCCCGTCTGTTGCCGCAGAAACCCCTGTCCGTACCTCTCACAATGGAGTCTCCCACTACAATGGCGTTGCCTGCCTTAGGCCTTTTTGGTTTTGGCTCAACAGCCCTATTCGCATCACAAGCCAGTCCGCCGTCCAGTGTAAACACCTCTTCTGTCCCGACAGCTTCTAAGTGGGTGAACCTGTTCACAAGAGGTACAACACCCGGGGATTATGAACTGACAAAATTGGGATGAGTGATTACCGTTGCAACAATAACAACTGGCTGAACTCGGCTCCCGGCCATACTTTGGTTTTGGTTTAGCACCTCTTGGTTTGGCCATAGGCGCTGCCTTGTGACTGTAAACGGCCACTGCAGTTCGTGGTGGACGAAACTCGCGAGCATTCTTTGAGGCCATCTCCATTGTGGTAGCAATCTTGCGTGCTTTCTGAATTGCATGAATTTGCGTTGCATGAATTTGTTCATCCACTAGACCACAAACAAATCTGTTGCGTAGTGTGCGTCTGGGAAAGGTTCCAAACTTACAATGCAAAGTTACGTTTTTCAAGGCAACAATGTACTCATTGATTGTCTCATTTTGCTTCTGGTTTCTTGTGCCAAATTTATAGCTTTCTGCAATTTCCAGAGGCTTTGGGTTGAAGTGCTCCTCCAACTTCTTCATAATGTCATTGAATGGCACGTCTTTTGCCTTTATGGGTGCAAGGAGATTCACGATTCTGCTCACGATCTTTGTGAAAAACATATTTGCTCTCTCCATATAGGAGCTGAACGGCTCTCTACTCTTGTCAAAAGTGCCGAGGTTTCCGATGTAGCCCGTGGACGCTGCCATCGTGTCGTTCTCATTTTTTTTAAAGTCTGGTGTAACAATTCACCTAAAAATTAGCTGTACAAAGACTATACAGCGTAAGGAACTTGACAAAAGAAACTCAGTCTAAAATGTTATACAATCTCAAGGATGACATCTTGCCACATAAACACAGCATAGAGATAGCCTGACAAACTCTCGCCGATTTGTACAGCTGCTGTTTTAAACTACAGTCCCCTGCATAGAAGGATCTGCGGCCTATCGTGTCCAGCTAGCAAACAACTGCGACACAACTCCGTATTTACTGTTTAAAATGTTAAACAATACTGCATGTTGCAAAACTGCCCTGCACTGTATTTAAAGGATGAGTTCACAAACTCTATCCCATCCTCGTTGCCAATTTTGTTATATTCCGGACGGCAGAATGAATAACAACTTACACGCTGGTTGCCTGGATCACGAGAGAGAGAGGTTTATTACCCAACATTCCCAGCTTATATTGAACACCAACTCATTAACATTTACACGAATATGTATGAATACATTACAAAGACACTTGAGTTTATTGAAGGTAGAAGTTGGGAAGCCAGTCAGGATAACCAGAATAGCATTGGATTAAATGAGTTTGGAAGTAATAACATGGATAACAGTTTCAGTATTTGAAGAGCTAAGGCTGAAGAATATTGGTGAAGATGGAGGAAGGCAGTTTTACTGCTGATGGAGGGGATATGGAGGAGAAGCTCACCCCATGATCAAATAAATACTGATACTGCAAACAGTCTGATTCACCTTTTGGCAGTGGTTAGGAAGAGGGATGCAATTGATCTGAAGAAATTGATTTATGGCATGGAATTGATATTCTTATCAATATTCCAATGTTTAATAATCAAGGATTTATGTTCACATGGTGAGAGATATTGGAAGCCATCTTTACAGCGAGGTGATAGTGAAGGGCTCATGAGAAATGGTAGGTACATGTGAAGCTTAGTGCTGTATTTTAATGTGAAGCATTGCCTAAATGCAGAATAGCATGTGTGCTTGGATAGGTCTCTGGGGAACTCCAGAAGTAACAGTGTTGAGGACAGAAAGAGAAGCCTTGAAAAGGATTCTGTGACTATGAATCAAAGTTCTGCGAGAGTAGTCTTGTTCAGCTGGACCACAGAAGATAGACATTGAAGGAGGATGCTGTCGGCAATTGTCTCATAGGCTTCACGTTGAGTTATTGATGAAGGGGATATGAGGGAGAAGCTCACCCCAAGCTCAAATAAATAGTGAGACTCCAAACAGTCTGGTCCACCTTGTAGCAGTGGTCAGCAAGGGGGATGAAAATTACAGTCATCCGGGACGTAATTTATGACTTTGATTAGGACCATTTAGGTGCCGTGGCAGGCTGTACAAAATCTTAGGACTGTACTAGGAGAGAGCAACCATTACAAATAAGATTTAAATATATATTAAGAATGCAAATAACTTACATTGTTTGATTCCTGATCAGACTTCATGTGCTCTGCAATATATTTGACTCCCTCAATAGCACTTTTGACATCTGGATTTTTAATTAAAGGTGTATGGAAAACTGCACCTCCTGATACTTGCTTTCCAGAAATGTCCGATATATCAATGTCCTCAGTAAATATCTGTTTATCTTGCTTCTCCTTAGCTGCTCGCTTCATTGTTGAGAAGAACATGACATTGGGTATAGTATCAATAAAAATCTGTAAAACAAAATTACATAATAAAAAGTTATAAATAAAATTGGTGAACGATATTATGTTGTAACAAACAATGTCTCAACAGCAACTTGCATTCATATAGTGGCATTGAATATATACATTGAATGTATATTTAACAATACTCACAAGTGTCAGATGAAAGAATAGATACCAATTTATAAAAAGGGTAGATTAGGAGAAGGAACAGAAAGATTGTTTGAAAAGGTTTTCAGAAAAACCTCAAAGGAGGAGCAAAATGATTAGGTTGAGAGTTTCGAGAGTGTGGGGCATAGTTAACTGAAGGCATCCTGTTAGTGCCAAGGAAGGATAATATCTGGGTCAAAGCTGTGAAAAGTTGGCAGCAAAAATTGTTCATGGAGAAAGTGAGCACATCCTTCATAAAGGGATTTAAAGATAATGGGAATTTTACACCGGAACAATTGGAGAACCAGCAGAAATTGTTTGTTGAAGTGACAAGGGTGGAGCTGAGCAGGACCTGAGTATCAAAGGGAAACCTTTAGAAGTTTCTAACCTTGAGTTAGAATGAACCGTTCAATGATTTTTAAAAAAAAGGCAGTCAGAAAAACATTGGAACTGTTGGCTTTGGATGTTAAACAGGTGTAAGCAGGGCTTACTCATAAGGTCATGTTATAAGATCATAAGGAATAGTAGAAGCAGGTCATTCGGCCCATCAAGTCTACTCCATCATTCAATCATAACTCTCCCTCCTAACCTCATTCTCCTGCCTCCTCCTCATAATCTCTGACACCCATACTAATCAAGAATCTATCTATCTGCCCCAAAAAATATCTACTGACTTGGCCTCCACAGCCTTCTGTGGCAAAGAATTCCATAGATTCTTTCTGACAAAAGAAATTTCTCCTCATCTCCTTCCTAAAAGAACGTCCTTTAATTCTGAAGCTATGACCTTTAGTCCTAGACTCTCCCACTAGTGGAAACATCCTATCCACATCCACTCTATCCAAGCCTTTCACAATTCTGTATGTTTCAACGAGGTCCCCCCTCATTCTTCTAAACTCCAGCGAGCACAGGCCCAGTGCCAACTAATGCTCATCATAGGTTAACCTACTCAAGTTGAACTGGGTAGTTCGGCAGATGCCACTGTGATAGAGAGGATATGGGATTTTAAACTCAACCTAAGTACATGCCCTCCTCTACGACTGCCTGAGTTATGGACACCCCATACAGATATGAATCCGTTTCGATAAATATCAATCAATTCAACCAAGAATCAGTCATGAAAAAAACACTACAACCTCCCCACTGCAAGCACACACCAGTGTCTCTTAAGCACACAGACTGCCTGTTTAACCATGCAAGGCCACGTAATAGAAAGTGGCAAGCAATTGCTTCTTTTGATACATGGTACATGGATAGGATAGGTTTAAAGGGATATGGGCCAAACGCAGGTAGGTGGAACTAGTGTGGATGGGCATCTTGGTCAGCGTCGGCAAGCTGGGCCAAAGAGCCTGTTTCCAAACTTTATGGCTCCATGATACTTTTGCAAGATACTCTATTAAATCATTTAACAGCAGACAATTTAAGGCTGTTGAAACCAGCTTTTCAGAGTGGGACATCCTGATTCTGCACCTTTGTAACTTTGCTGAGGAAGACAATAACTAAATGTTTGTTAATTGGCTCTAATCAGCACCATTCCTTATAATGGTTACCATATTGAGTGTTTTCATGTATTTTCCGATTTACGGACATCTGTTAAAAACAGAACCTGTTCACAACCCAGGGATGGCCTCTATTGCAAATAGTCTGCTTCATCCCGAGACAGTGGCCAGGGAAGGAGACTGATTATTGGCAAGGATGCAGCATTTCTGGTGAAGCTTCAGCATTTCCAATAATGAACTGAGAAATATTGGGACTCATCCCAGACTCAGCATTGCTCATCCTAGTAAAAAGACTATGGAAGGGGCAATATGGTAATGAAAATATGGAGCAGCACATAGAGCAACAGTACAGATGAAAGTAACTTCCATATCTATAAATACAAGGGACCCTATTACCCCCCCCCCCCCCCCCCCCCCATCATATTATGTGACTGGGGTGCTGGGAAACAGGCATTGTGGTGACTTTTCCATAATATAAACCCTGCATTATCTGTGTCTTCATCAGGAAATGGGGGTTAAATCAAAATTATGCTATTTGTGATTTTATTCCGTATGTCAACTTTTGAGTACTTTTTGCTTTGTGAATTCTATAAGGTAGAATTCTGTGGTAGTGCTTTGTGAATTCTGTAAGTAGAATTTTTGTAACCCAAAAGGCCATAAAGCAGGGGTTGCCTGAAGGGACACCAAGCATGTGAATGAAGCAGAGAACTAGTCTTCATGGCACTCTATGCATATGTCATTGCTGGGAAAGATCTGGCTTAAGTCAAATTGATAATATCAAAACTGAAGCCAACCTGTCAGAGCGAGAGACATGGACTCATTCTCAATTTAAGTTAAATAGGTGTTCAACCTATCATATCTTCCAGACATACAGTTTTAGTTCTTTTTTTAAAGTTGGCAAATATGTGGTAAGCCTGCCTCCTGCTGATGAGTATGACGACATATTGTTGTGTGATCAGGGCCTATTTCCTTACCTTTGAACAGATCTTAGTTTAGTTTAGAGATAGTTTAGTCTTTGACCCACCGATTCCAAGCCGACCAACGATCACCTGTACACCAGTTCTATCCGACACACTAAGGACAATTTACAGAGGTCAATTAACCTACAAACCTGCATGTCTTTGGAATTTGGGAGGGAGCTGGAGCACCTGGAGGTCACAGGGAGAGCATGCGAACTCCATACAGACAGCACATGTAGTCTACCGCTGCACCACTGTGCTGACCAGATCTTGATACAACATCATGTATTTTAGCTCAAGTGTTTAATGCATTAAGGCAGCAACCCTCATAAAACTGCTCTTTAAAATTTACAACACAGAAACTAGAATCTCAACACCACACATTTCCTTTGCTATTCTTCTCAAATTCAATCTGAGCATCTGCTTGAATTTGATGGCTGCTTTAAGCTGGTGGGATGTGACCCAGTTCAAGGAGTTGCTCGCAACGCAAAAATAACGAATAGGATGTCCGAATGTGCATACACTTAGCTGGGAACTCTTCCTATCCTACACACGATGGCAGCACGGTGGAGCAACGATAGAGTTGCTGCCTTACAGTGCCAGAGACCCGGGTTCAATGCTGACTACTGGTGCTGTCTGTACAGAGTTTGTATGTTCTCCCTGTGACCTGCGTGGGTTTTCTCCGGGTGCACCGGTTTCCTCCACCATTTCAAAGAAGTACAGGTTTCTAGGTTACTTAGCTTCCATAAATTGTCCGTACTGTGTGGGATCGAACTAGAACTGGTGTATGGGTGATCAGGGCAGGTACGGTGGGCTAAGGGCCTGTTTCCATTCTGTATCTCTGAACTAAAACTAAGTGGATGCTGCTTCAGATATTCTGAATTACAAGTCCACACAAAATGTATTCTCTCTCATGGTCTCCAATCACACCATGTGTACTCAGGGCTTCACACAATAATACTGTTCATGCACAAATAGCTGAGCACTGTACTGTCGCTGCTCTGGAGGTTCTAAACTAAATTATCAAGAACATAAAGAAACAAGGAACTGCAGATGCTGGAATCTTGAGCAAAACACAGAGTGCTGGAGTAATTCAGTGGGTTAGGTAGCAATGTTACAACATTTTGAGATTTTAAAAATCAAGTCTGCAATTTATCCCATCAGATAAAGCATAAAATAAAGTTTAATTTGACACCCAATTCACTTTCATATCTTCAGTATTAAAAAAGTTATGGCCATTTTCATATTCGAAATTAGCATCTTGTTCCCTATTGCTTTTCCATTGACTTAACACAAAAGCTGTGATCGAGGACAGTCAAAAGCCCATAACTTTCTTAAAAATTAAGAGAACTGAAAGAAAATTTCAGTTATTGTAGATTGAAGCATTCTGAAACAAATATGAAACAATCTTACTTGGATGACCTGAAATTAAAGCATATAATTAGTTAGTTACCTAATTGTAGCTAATTACAAAATTCAATTACTAGATCTAAACATCTATCCATTTCTTAAGAAAAGGTTAACATGTTTAAATAGCCTAAGTGTGCAAATAACATTCACACAAGAATTCACAATATAACATGATTTTTAAATCTTATTGTCATGAATTTATAGGCCAAATGGAAGGAATTTAATGTTTAATTCCCGTAAATTAATGGCCATTTTAATCATCTTGCAAGTGTGTTTTTGTGGAACGCAATCGATTGGAACGTTGCGGTTGCAGTGAATTTAAACCCCATATCAGCAGGAAAAACACTGCCGGTTCGTATGGGGCCAAAATCACATTTTCGCCAAGGAAATGGTGATTAAAGTCATCCTAAGAAGCAAGTTTATATGTAAAATACATGACTTACATTATGTTTTGTCCCCTACGTGAGATCTGTCCCGTTGTCGGCGTTGATGGCGTTAGAAGTCGCTGTTTTATTTTACTCCAGCGATTAAATGATCCCGCGATTTTTTTTTTTAACTTCCGAGAACGAAAGTCGGAACGATTTTTCTGCAGAGCTGGCAGGCCAAGAAAATATATCTCGGACAGGCAGGAGAAAACGGCATTTTAATCCCCCCCCCCCCCCTCAAAGGCGCCAAAGCCGCGCACACGGCCAGTGGCAGAACTGCAGCGCTGCTGAAGGTAAGTATTGTAACATACCTAGATTAGGCTGCATTTGTGGAGGACAGGCCCTTCAGAGATGCTGCCTGGCCCGCTGAGTTAATCTAGTACTTTGTGTCTTGCTTATCATCATGAATACCTTTGTTTGTGCACTCAATCAATAGTTTCTCCAATGTACTCTAGTTAATTAGCCAACGTAAACATTCATTTTGCCTGGAGGAGCTGCAGTGAAGATGGCTCTCCTGCCTCAAGCCAAGAGCCCAACAACACTGCGCTATATTACCAGAGCTCCAGTGTTGAAATGTATAACAATGAAATCAAACTTTTAGTTGTATTGTTATATCACATTACAAATTCTTGCTCAAATCATTGTCTCTTTTGATGCCTTGTGACAAACTAAGTTCATAAATGGTTGTCTATGGTACCTATGGTTTCCTGGCTCTAAATGTTACTTCCGACATGCTGCTTGTTAGTACATGAAAGATGACTCACCTTCCGTACCCAGTATGGCATTGTATGTGTACTTGGAGAGCGATGATGAGTATTAATTACAACAACAGTAATGAAGATTGAACTGATGACAAAAATCATTGTAAAAAGCATGTATTTGCCAATCAAAGGCACAGCGCTGGAAGTTGAAGGAATCAGCTCAACAATAACCAGAAGGAACACAGTCAGAGACAGCAAAACGGAAATACTCAAAGTCATCTTTTCACCTGCAAGAAAAAGAAAGAGCAGAGCTGTATAAAATACATGCGAAGTCACAACAAGGAAAACCTCTCCCATTTGTGAATGTATTTACAATGAGACGAGGGAGTATTTTTAAATTGATGGAACGAATATGGGCTGAAGTGAGATCAGGAAAACAAATCAATGAAGGAGTCTGACTAAAGGTAAAGAGCACAAGCAAACCTCGTGAAGATTATAACCGTTGGAGAGAAAGCTCATAAATAATGGTATGAAGAAAGAGACAGGTTATGTTATCCTTTGATGGTGCAACAAAAAATAACTAATTTGACGAAAACAGGGAATTAAAGTGCAATACATAGCGCACTGCAAGGGTGAATATAGGTGAATATGAGGTATGTGAGAGAGGGTTTAAGTACGAAACAAGAGAAATAATGCGGGAGTGAACATGAGATCTATTGGAGAGTGGATATTACTTGGTATGTTTATGCCTAATGTGTAGTTGGATTGTCACTGAACTGTATGTAAATGAGGGTAGCTAATGTCATCCCACTTTTTAATAAAGGCGGGAGAGAGAAAACAGGGAATTATAAACCAGTTAGCCTGACATTGGTGATGGAGAAGATGCTGGAGTCAATTATAAAATATGAAATAGCGGCACATTTGGATAGCAGTAACAGGATCGGGTCGAGGCAGCGTGGATTTACGAAGGGGAAATCATGTTTGACTAATCTTCTGGAATTTTTTGAGGATGTAACTAAGAAAATGGACAAGGGAGAGCCAGTGGATGTAGTGTACCTGGACTTCCAGAAAGCATTTGATAAGGTCCCACATAGGAGATTAGTGGGCAAAATTAGAGCACATGGTATTGGGGGCAGGGTACTGACATGGATAGAAAATTGGTTGGCAGACAGGAAACAAAGAGTAGGGATTAACGGGTTCTTTTCAGAATGGCAGGCAGTGACTAGTGGGATACTGCAAGGCTCGGTGCTGGGACCACAGCTATTTACAATATACATTAATGATTTAGATGAAGGGATTCAAAGTAACATTAGCAAATTTGCAGATGACACAAAGCTGGGTGGCAGTTTGAACTGTTAGGAGGATGCTATGAGGATGCAGGGTGAATTGGACTGGTTGGGTGAGTGGGCAGATGCATGGCAAATGCAGTTTAATGTGGATAAATGTGAAGTTATTCACTTTGGTGGCAAAAACAGGAAGGCAGATTATTCTGCCTTCCTGTTGAGGGTATAGTCTGTGGTGGGTTTTTGACTGTGTATGTGTGGGGGACGGGGGGGGGGGGGGTGGGGGAAACTTTTAGATCTCTTCCCTGTACGGGGACCCGACCTTTTCCCTATCGGGTCTCCGTTGCCGTTGGGGCCTAGCGCCGTGGAGCGGCCTCCAACCGGAACGACAGCTCAAGTCACGGAGCCGGCGGAGCTGCGGACCTACCATCATGGAGCTGGCCGGCTTCGGAGCGTGGAGAGCTGTAGTGGCGCGCTGCTGCGACCCGACTCCGGTGGATGGTGACACTGGGAGCTCGCGGGTCCGCAGTGGGAGACTGCTTCACGGAGCACCAGCAGCGGTAACTTCTCCTGCCCGAATTGCGGGGTTGTAAGTGACCTGGAGCGGGGCCTTACATCGCCCGGCGCGGCTTAAACAGCCGCGGGACTTGCTAGCGCCCGCCGGGGGCTCCAACATCGGGACCCGGAGCAGGGCCTTACATCGTCCGGCGCGGCTTTAAGTGGCCGTGGGACTTGCTAGCGCCCGCCGGGGGCTTTGACTTTGACTTCGGGAGAGGAATGGAGAGCAGGGGAGAGACAAGACTTTGCCTTCCATCACAGTGAGGAGGAGATTCACTGTGATGGATGTTTGTGTAAATTGTGTTGGTGTGTGTCTTGGTTCTTTTCTTGTATGACTGCAGAAACCAAATTTTGTTTGAACTTCATGTGAGGTTCAAATGACAAATAAACGGTATTGTATTGTATTGTATTATCTGAATGGTGTCAAATTGGGAAAAGGGGAAGTACAACGAGATCTGGGGGTCCTTGTTCATCAGTCACTGAAAGTATGCATGCAGGTACAGCAGGCAGTGAAGAAAGTGAATGGCATGTTGGCCTTCATAACAAGAGGAGTTGAGTATAAGAGCAAAGAGGTCCTTCTGAAGTTGTAAAGGGCCCTAGTGAGACCACACCTGAAGAATTGTGTGCAGTTTTGGTCTCCAAATTTGAGGAAGGACATTCTTGCTATTGGGAGAGTGCAGTGTAGGTTCATGAGGTTAATTCCCGGGACTGTCATATGTTGATAGAATGGAGCGGCTGGGCTTGTATACTCTGGAATTTAGAAGCATGAGAGAGGATCTTATTGAGACATGTAAGATTATTAAGTGTTTGGACCCGCGAGAGGCAGGAAACATGTTCCCAATGTTGGGGAGAGTCCAGAACCAGGGGCCACAGTTTAAGAATAAGGGGTAAGCCATTTAGAACAGTAATTAGGAAAAACCTTTTCACACAGAGGGTTGTGGATCTGTGGAATTCTCTGCCTCAGAATGCAGTGGAGGCCAATTCTCTGGATGCTTTTAAGAGAGAGTTGGATAGAGCTCTTAAAGATAGCGGAGTCAAGGGGTATGGGGAGAAGGCAGGAGTAGGGTACTGATTGTGGATGATCAGCCATGATCACAGTGAATGGCGGTGCTGACTCTAAGGGCCGTATGGCTTACTCCTGCACCTGTAGTTTATTGTCTTAAATAATTCCACCATACACGTGACAATACCAGTGAACCATTGAGTCTAGGAATGAAGGTGAGATACAGGAGCAAAGATGGCATACATGAAATAATGGGAATGAGAGTGGAAAGAGAATGGTAATGAGGACGAGTTCATGAAAGGATATGGAAAAAAGGGGGAGGGACAATGGTTAAAAACTGGAGAGAAGGCAAGTGAAAACCAACTTTGAACACAACAAATGTCAACAGAAGGCAAGGAGAAAGTACATAACAAATCAAAAATTGGAACAATCTCAATTTGCATTTTACACTTTCTGATAGTATGGAGTGAAAATTTCCCTGCAATTACGGCAAAATATAGTAAAATATTTTAAAATATTCTTTATCCTCAGCAAAAAAAATGTGGCGGAATGCGTGGCAGAATGAGAAGATGAATGCGAGGTATATGGGAATGGATTTAGGCACAAAACAAGAAAAGGAATGTGGGAGTGAACATGAAATAGACGGGAGAGTGGATGTGTGGCACATCAGAAAGTCTAGGAATAAAGATGAGATACATGAAGTAGCTTAGGAGTAAAGATGGCTTACATTAAATTATGGGAATGCGAGTGGAATGGGAATGGGAATGAGGATGAGTTCATGGAAGGATATGGAAAGGAATGGATATAATTCCCATACATAAAATTATGGGAATGCGAGTAAGGAACATGAGAGAGCATGAGGATAAGTTCACAGAGGAACGTGGGTGAGAAGGGGAGGAACAATGGTTAACACCAGTAGAGAAAGTGAGTGAATGGGAAATTCAAACCAAATTGCATTGAATCTATTTTACTAAAATGCCGCGGAATTATATATTGTTTGACAGAGATCACTAAAGGACTGCTGCGGAAAGAGCCTAAAAGATAGATTTGTAAAAACCTGTGAAAAACACACAGAAAATTAAGGAACACAAAAGACAAGAACATTACTAATCAGAGAGTGGAAACCAGGAACTGCAGATGCTAGTTTACAAAAAAATACACAAAGTGTTGGAGTAACTCAGTGGGTCAGGCTGCATCGTTAGAGAACATGGATAGGTGACAATTCAGCCTGGACCCGTAACGTCACCTATCCATGTTCTTTAGGGATGCTGCCTGACCCGCTGAGTTACTCCAGCACTGTGTGTCTATAACTAATCGGAAATTGGAACTATCTCAAATTTGCATTTTAGAATAACTGCAAAACATATCAACTACCTTCAAATATTCTTTTCATACCTGAATCAGTTGGCAAGTAAAATACTAATCCGGTTAAGAATGAAAAGAGCAGACAAGGAATGATGACATTCACAACAAAATACAGAGGGATGCGTTGCATGATGAAGTGGTAGGTGATGTCCAGGTAAGGAGTATCAGGACAGCAGGTGTAGTACACCCAGTGCTTCCATCCACGGTAATCTTTCATTACCCATTCTCCACTCTCCATAAAGGTACTCAAATCAGGCCGGTCACTTTCCTGAATAGGAATCAGAACATTGTAATTATGTATCAAGTTAAATCAACAACTGAATATAAATATATATCTATATATATACATATATGAAGATATTTGGACAGGTACATGGATAGGAAAGGTTTAGAAGGATATAGGCCAAACACAGTCAGGTGGGACTAGTGTAGATGGGGCATGTTGGTCAACATGGGCAAGTTGGGCCAAAGGGCCTGTTATCATGCTGTATGATTCCATGACTCTGTGTATACACATATATAATACAGCATAAAAACAGGCAAACAGGACCTTCAGGCCAACTTACCCATGCCAACCACGATGCCACATCTACACTGGATGTCGGCCATCTGTATTCTATCGCCTGTCATGTTTTTTTCACTTCCAGTTTTTCCCCCACTCTCCCTACTACAATCAGTTTGAAGAAGGGTCCCGACTCGAAATTCACCAACCCATGTTCCCCAAAGATGCTGCCTGACCCGCTGAGTTACTCCTGCATTTTGTGTCTTTTTTTAATCAAAAGATTTGTTCTTTTATGATCAACTGCATAAAGCAGGTGCTATCTGATGAGTAAATACAGGATTTAAAAAAACAGGTGAAAGAGGAGTTTCCATTTTATCCACGTAAGTGACCTTGGGCTGTAGCTTTGTGTTTGCTGTGCTAGATTAAGATAGGAACATAGTGGGGGGATAAGGGAGAATGGGGGGGCTCCACTCATGATGTGTCAAATGTCATTCCTGGTTGGTGCAGCTCGAACTAGATCGTCTATTCCTGACGATCATTTTCCATTTGTTCCTATTCCATCAACCATGATGTTATATTTATCAGCGAGAGAACACAGAGCGGTGCAGCACAGAAACAGGCCCTTCAGCCCCAAATGTTTATGCCGATCATGATGCCTGGTTAAACTAATCCCCTCTGCCCGCACGGGATTCATTCCCTTCATTCCCTGCACATGCATGTGCCTAACTAAAAACCTCCGAAATGCCCTTATCGTATAAACCTCCAACATTAACCATGGCAGCCAGGCACCCACCACAAACAGAATGTGTAACAAACTTGCCGGACACATCTCCTTTAAACTTTGTCCATCTCACCTTAAAGCTCTGCCCTCTAGTCTTTGATATGTCTACCCTAGGACAAAACATTTGACTGTCTATCTATGCCTCTCAGAATTTTATGTATTTTCATCAGGTCTTGCCTCAGCATCCGACGCGCCAGGGAAAATAATCCAAGTTATATATTTATTACTTTCCCCATTTCAGGTATGATGTTAATTTCTACAATAATGTTTCTATTTTCAATAATTCATACTAAAATATAGTAGATATACCAGGAGCAGGATGAATCTGTTATCTGGAGTAAACCTATTTTTCTGACCTGCCTACCCATTAAGATCATGGCTACAGGTGACATCATTTTGTTAATGGACAGTTTCAACTTAGACTACAGGCCTTACAGCAGACTTCAACCAGTGACAAATGTCACCTTTTATTAGTATAACTGAAATTATGGAGACAAGTTGCATCCATGTAATGTACCTGGGATTCTTATTGTATTTACCTAGCCATTACAAACAGGATTTTATAAAATGCTATTGAATTTGATTAGCTTTAATTAGCCTGGGAATCTATGTGTTTTGTTCTTTAATTAACTATAAAATAATGGTTGACAAATGTAGGTTAAGATAGCCTAAAATTAAGATTATTCATTTAATCTTATGAAAGTATTAATAAAAGATATAGTTTAAACTGTATAAATAACTTTTTTCTGATACAGAGTAGTCACTGAACTGTATTTTCTTGTCGCTATCAATCAATAGATTGATAGAAAAAAGGGATTTGGCTGAGATATTAAGCGTCACAATATTGCCAACTACTTTGTATTCAACCTTACAAGATACAAAAATACCCAGGAGAGTTATGTTACCCTGATATTTATTCTTAGTGCAAATCATTACTTTGTAGCTGAGAATAATACTTTAACTCAAAAATATCATTAATACAATAGAAAATAGATGATAGCATTTTCTCTGTGCTTTCGGATATATAATTTTCAGACGCCAATTTTAAGATATAAAATGTAAAAGGTATAAGTATCTCTTCAAGTTAATGTGATTAAAAAAAACAGGAGTGTCTTTGCAAGGAGGATTGGTATAAAATCTAAAATATCAGCATCTTTCTCAGGCTTATTTTTTTGAATGAATAAACATTGAACATCTTGGTTATGAAAATGGCACGTGCTTTTTAGTCTTAATTACCGGGTACTTCCAAGGAGAATCCTAAGTAGAAGGAAATGAGGGGATGGATGGGAGGAGTGTTGGAGGATAGTTAAAATATTCAATCAACTTGTCCCGGAACTCCAACAACCACCCTTCCCCCTTTTCTCTCCCATGCCCTCCCCTTTTCAACCGCTACCCTGTGTTACAACTGGACTCCCTCCTATTTCTCTCCTCCTCTTCCCCCTCCTTTTACACTCCTTCTTCTGGCTTCAATATTTGCAACTTTCAATCAGTCTGTTTCACAACTTTGCTTTTTTATCTCTATGCTTTATTCCAACAATCTGCCTATCATATAATGATTCCCCCTCAACTGTATCACCTATATCCACCAATCACTCGCCATGCTTTGCCCTGCTCCTCTTCTCTCCCAGCTTTCTCCCCTCCCCATTACAATTAGTCTGAAGAAGTTTGCCGGCCCAAAACAGAGGTGTTGCCTGACCCACTGAGTTACTCCAGCAATTTGTGACCTTTTCTGGACCTGACCTGTTGTGCGGGCATTGCCTGGATTTACCTTTCTCTGCACTAATGGACCTTCTGCCTTTGAAAGGCAGCCTATGAGGCTGAGAATTTCAGAGCCACAAACAGGCCTCAGCGCATGGTACTATAGGAGAACCAGCCGAGGAATGTCCTGACGGCCTTCAACAAGTTGACCCTTTCATGGGCTTTTAGCCCTGATAGTTAAACACTAACAAATAATTAAAAACCTTAATATAAAATAACAATAGCTTATCTCTGGCCATCCACTTAACGGAGCGGAGTTGCACTTCCAATACCACCTATCCCCACCTTAAGCTGATGGCCAATGTAAGATGTGACCTCCCCCTCTCATCACACATCTGGGCCCCACTGCCAGACTCAATGACGAGTGGCATTGGCAAAGCAGAAGGTCAGATGTGTAGCATCTCCCATTCTGGACATTTGGCGCATTTTAGAGGGTGCATGGGGTAGTGGAGGTGTACAGGACAGGGAAGCGCTGAACATCAAGGATTGACCATGGATGCGATGGATGCAAATATGAACAGTTCAGCTTTTCTGAAGCTGTGCTACACAGTTCTGCCACTGGAGGTCCCCCATGAGCTTTGAGAATTTAGTGTCACGAAGCAGAAAATTATCTCTTTAATTTCATCTACAATACATATGCCTGAACATTGGTATTGGTTTGTTATTGTCACGTGTAACAAGATACAGTGAAAAACTTTATTTGCGTGCTGTTGAGTTAAATCACACCATACAGGGGTACAATCAAGCCATGCACAAGTACAACGGACAGTGTGTGACTTGATTGTACTAAAGAAAACAGAATACAGTGTTAAAGCTTTACAGTGTTTCTCCTACTGAGAAAGTGCAGATAATAAACTGCAAGCGTCACAATGAGGAAGGTTGGGAGATCAAGAAATCACTCTTAGTTTATAGTCTGATAACAGCAGGTAAGAAACTGCACCTGAATCTGGTGAAGAGGACTGTCAAGCTTTAGTATCTTCATGCCAATGCGAGGAAGGAGAAGAGGGAATGACCAGGGTGTTAATGGTCCTGGTTTATGCTGGCTGTTTTCCCCGAGGCAGCTTGAAGTAAAGATAGAATCAATGGGGGGGGGGGGGGGGGGGGGGGGGGGGGGGGGGGGGGGGGGGAGGCTGTGCAGTGTGAAGGACTGGCCTGCATCCATAACTCTGCAATTTTTTGTGGTCTCAGTTTCAAACCAAGCTGTAATGAATCCTATAGTATGTTTTCTACAGTGTGGCACGGTGGTGCAGCAGTAGAGTTGCTGCCTTACAGTGCTTGCAGCTCCAGAGACCCTAGGGTGCTGTCTGTACAGAGTTTGTACGTTCTCCCCGAGGCCAGAGATCTTCGGTTTCCTCCCACACTCCAAAGACGTACAAGTTGGTAGATTAATTGGCTTGGTAAATGTAAAAATTGTCCCTAGTGTGTGTAGGATTGTGTTAATATACAGTGATCACCGTTCGGTGCGGACCCGGTGGGCCGAAGGGCCTGTTTCCACGCTGTATCTCTAAACTAAAGTGTATCTTCAGGAATTGATAAGATACCAAATTGATACCAAATTTCATTGGTTTCTGAGAAAGTGGAGATGTTGGTGTGCTTTCTTGGTTATAGCATCAATGTAATTAGACCAGGACAAAGTGTTGGTGAGATTTATGCCCAGCAACTTGAAGCTCTCAACTATCTCCACTTCCGCAACATGAATGCTGACTGGGACATTTACTACACCCATTATCCTGAAGTCCATGACTGATCCCTACACTTCAAGGGACAGATTGCTGCCTTGACACTACGTTATTAAGTTTTCTATCTTCTTCTTGTATTCCATCTTTTGCTGAGCTATAAGGAGAAGCTGGATAGGCTAGGTTATATTCCATGGAGCTCTCTCTTCATTCTGCCAAAGGCTATCTACTTTTGTAACTCCCACTTAAACAAGTTTTCTAAGTTTGTTACAACAGATGTATTCAGCTTTCATGGTGCGCTGACAATCTATTATATGCTTCCACCACTCAGTGTGTAAAATACCTTAAAGCTAAGTTATCATTTCATTCTGCCAAATTGGAGTTTCCTTTCACAACTACCACTGAATCACGTTTTCTAAGTTTGGTGCAACAACTATGGAGCAAGGAGTGCAGCATCCCCAATAAGGATACAATAGATCTTCCATTAAGGAGCAGAAAATTAGAAAGACCGAGAAACTGATATGGGTCCCACTGGGTACAGTGATTATCCAACAACCCAACCTGGAAACATGTATGAATATGATCAGGACACATTACAACTAACTTGGTTTGAAACTGTTCTATCCAACACTGAAAGAAATAGCAGTGCATTGTAGATGCAGCACAGTCCATCACACAGACCAGTTTCCCTCCCAATCATTCCATTGTCACTTTACACTGACACATGAAACCTGGGAACATTTGTGGGAGAGAATAAATTAGTATTCTGCGTAACTGAGAGAAACAGACTAAGAATAGACATTTTGACTGGTGTTTAAAGAATAGACATTTGGACAAGTAATGAAGGCCTTCCATATCAATATCTGAAGATGAGGTTGACACAAAGCGCTGGAGTAACTCAGCGGGACAGGCAGCATCCCTGGAGAAAATGGATAGGTGATGTTTTGAGTCAGAACCATTCTTCTGACTGATTGTGGGAGGGGGGGGGGGAGAGAGTGGAAGAAGGGAGGTTCCATGATAGGCCGATTGTTGGCTAGGGACAGGGTGATCAAGAGGGATACATCGTTACAAACTGTGGAACTGGTTAACTGACTTTTAGTGGAGGAAGGAGAAGAAGGTGGGGGGGGGGGGGGGGGGGGGGGGGGTGAGAAAAGCAAGGGGAGGGGGAGGGGAGTGTTTGTCCGAAGAAGAGGTGTTAGGCTTCACATGAAAAGACAGTGCTCGATTTCATTTAATATTATACAAATGTCAACATTTTTGATGAAGATTTAAACATACCGGGGATATGGAAACTTTTGTACCATCATATGTCCAGATTCCCAGCTTCATGCTACAATTTTGTTGATCAAATGGGAAATGTGTTACAATAATTTCACAGTAGCTTTTGAAAATTGCTGGAGGTGTCCAGATTATTTTTCCTGTATGTTCCAAAAGGACTTTGGTCATTTGAACAATGGCAAAATCACCATCAGCACTGTAGGGAGATAAAACAATTATTACTGAAAACTATTATTTTTTTGGCAAACAACTACATTCAGATGAACTTGCTTCATTAGACAGCCAAATATATCTATGGATACATTAATCTCTTGTTAAATTCCAATAATCAAAGTAAAATTTTAAAAAATGAATTAAAGAATATAATTTCAGGTGTAAATTGAGGTTTATTGTCACGTGTATCACGATACAGTGAAAAGCTTTGTTTTGCGTACGATCCAAAAAGATCAGATGTACCATATATAAACGCAATGATTGTCTTCTACATTTTAATAATTTTACTAATAAATGCATTTTTTTAAATGGCATTTTTGTTTTGTTGATTTATATCTGTTTTTCAATTCCTCCCTTTTATATGTATTTTCCCTATGGTTTGCCAAAGAAAATAAACCTAAACATTCATATAACTGATAAAAAATATATAAATAGTGGCATATGTTTACAATAGTGAAATTCTTAACCAACGGCAAGTGGGAGATCACTTGATAACAAGATCGATTGCAGTAAGAGGTTTGGGGAACTGTACCGGGTTGCACAGCCCAGCAGCGTGACCGTGGAATTTCCCAAGTAACAGTGATGGAGCACTTTCGTTGCAATGATGTTATGCTCACTATTGCAAAGGAAACACCATTGCAAAGAAATAACACCATTGCAAAACATAACGCCATTGCTAAATTCATTCTGATAACAGAACATTTAGAAACAGGAACATTATTAGCCAGAATCAACATAACTTTATGAAATAAATGTTGCTGAACCCATTTGGGAATAGATTGTGTAAGTGTCCAGAGCCTTTTGCTCACAGTAGGGGAATTGAGAACCAGAGGACATCGGTTTAAGATGAGGAGGGAAACATTTAACGGAAACCCGAGGGGTAACTGTTTTACACAAAGGGCGGTGGGAATAAGCAACGAGATACTGGAGGAGGTAGTTGAGGCAGGTACTATCATAACATTGACAATTGGATAGGACTGGTTTAGAGGTAATGGACCAAGTGTGGGCAGATGGGACTTGTGTAGCTGCGGCATGTTGGTCGGCATGGGTAGGTTGTGCTCAAGGGCCTGTTTCCATGCTGTATGACTCTATGACTCTAAATGTATAAGAATGATTTGAGAATGTAACTAGCAAGATAGATTACAGGGACTCACTAGGTATGGCATATTTTAATTTCCTATGGGCATTTAATAAGGTGCCACATAAAAGTTTTGCTTGGAGACAAAACTAAGAGCATACATTTTACAACTTAACAAGCTGTGATGAATGAGTGCCTCTGGGATCAGTGCAGGTCTAAAGTGACCTACAAATGATGTTTATTACAAATTAAAGGACCAAGTGCAAAATAGCTACGTTTGCAGATAATACAAAGTTAGGTGGAAAGTAAATTATGATAAGGACATTAAATATCTGCAAAAGCTCATAGGTAGGTTGAGTGAATGGGCGATAACTTGGCAGATGAAATACAGCAAGTAAAAATGTGAAGTTACCCACTTTGGAAGAACAGAAAGATGGTTTATTAAAATAGTGGAAAATTATCAAAATCCATTGCACAAAAAGTCACCAGGCAGGTATACCTGTAATTAATGAAAATAAAATGTTAGTTTTCACTGCAAGTGCAGAAGTTAAGCGGTCCTGTTGGAAATGTACACACTTTTAATTACACCACATGTAATGCAGAGAATAGTTTTGGTCACCTAATTTTAAGACGCACATGCTCAATTTTAACAATATTTTATTTTACAATAAAATTTTACAATAAAAGTTCATAGGACTGATTCCTGGGATGAGAGGGGAGGGGATTTAAATAGTGGGAGATTATTAAAACTGGTGCTCAAAATACCACCACGTATTCTTGTAATTAATTAAAATAGAATGTTAATTTTCACTGCAAGTACACAGGTCAAGAAGACTTGTTGGAAATGTACATGCTTTAAATGAGCACACTGTGGATACCGAGCAGAGTTTTGGTCTTATTTATAGAAGCACGATGGATTGAAAAGTTGCTCATTTGCTCTGATCTGATAGACTTGGGGATATGGTCTCAGAATAAGGACTTAAGACTTTTCAGTCTTAATACTTAAGACTGAGATGTGAAGACATTTATTTTCTTACAGGGTACAGATCGGTGAACAACTTCAAATATTGTAATTAAGTAAATTCAAAACAGGGATATTATTATTTATGCACTGTAGGTTAATGGATAAATGTAATTGAGCAGAAAGATGTGTTGCAGCCAAATTTCATATCAGATATCATTTAATTTGATGGCAGAACTGACGAGGGCCCCTGTTGTCTACTTATACTCCCATGTCTTATATTCTTTCTTCCAAATTCAGTTTCGTTGAGTTTAAAGATATACCTTAGGGCCCATGGCAATGAACTATCATCAGTACACTAGTTCTGTCCTACACACTAGGAACAATTTACAGAAGCCAATTCATCTACAAACCTGCACGACCTTGGAATCCGGAAGAAATCAGAGCATCTGGAGAAAGCCCACGCAGTCATAGGGAGAATGTACAAACTCCATACAGAGAGCACCTGTAGTCCGGATTGAATCTGAGGCTCTGGCACTATTAGGCAGCAACTCTACCACTGCACCACTGTATCAAAATATCATTCATCAAAATAATTCAAACTTTGAAAAAGCCAGGGTTTCTAACCCATGCTTACATTTTTTAAATATTGCTGTTTACTTACTTGTTGTACAGAACTATATCTGGTAGCCAAATATCTGCAGAAGGCACCCTGATCTTTTTAATTCCACCATAGTCCTCTGGAGTCCAGCGAAGCTTCACGTCAACCCATTGCTAAAGAAGAAACAACTTCCCAATGTCAGTTCAATCACGCTAACTAACTTTAAATGTGGCTAGGCAGCAATAATTACTACTTTTTAGACACAGTGCAATGTTAAGCATTTAGCAGAAATGTTTTACCAATATTGAAATGTAGAGCTTAGGGAATAAAATCTATTTACCTGCCTGAGGCGCACATTTGTTTCCACAATTTGATTTACTTCATCCTAATGGAACAATTGTACAACTTTAGCCAAGAATCAAAATACACTATTATTTTAAACAGACAGTTATGTGTAGAACTGTAAGAACATTCAGGTACATGCACTATTCAGCAACCATGTACATTAAAATATAATAAAGCCCTATTTTCAAACTAAGTCAATACTTTCAACTGTTGCATTGCATGGTCTCAAAATATCTACCAGAAACTTAATTGAAATTGTACTATCTTTTGGAGATTTCAGAATAATAAAAGAAAATAATCCAAAGATATGATTATTTTAAATAATAATAAATGCTGGCATTCCATTTACTTAATTTCCAGATGGTATTGAAACATTTAAGTAAAATTTGAGATTTGTGCCATGAAATTTCAAAGAAATGCAATTGGTCCTGTAATAGTTAATCGGGGGCATAATCTACTTAGCTTGTTTTGTGCTGCTAAAACAGAACAGTCACTTTCCCAAACAAAGATTTGGCTTTCTTTGAGATCTGCCTGCAAATTCCCCCATTTAAATATGGCAATTCATTTATAATTTTCATATTTTGATTTTGGAATAACGTGAAGGTACATTAGAGGTATCAACACAAGACACAATAACCAGGCAAAAGAACATAGAACAATATAGTGTAGGGACAGGCCCTTTGGTCACAATGACCCTGCCAAACATGATGTCAGGTCCTCTGCCTGCACATGATCTTTTGCTTCCAGCATATCCATATGTTTATTGAAAATCCCTTAAATGCCCCAATTCATACCATCTGCCTCCACCACCACACCCGCCAGTATGTACCATCCTCTATCTGAAAAAACTTGCAAATCACTGTAAAAAATTATGAGAGGCATATATAGGGTAGACTAGGGCTTCCCAACCTTTTTCGTCCCATTTACCCCTGGCAACTTTAATAGCACATAACAATGTTATTTCACATATTTATGAACAACTAATGATGAACAGATACCGGCATACCAGAACCAAACACAGTCAGTCAATGAGAAAAAATATGTACAAATCCAGAATCAACAAATTTACCCCCCAGGTAGGCGAAATCTATCCCCCCCTAGGGGTAAATTTACCCCATGTTGGGAACACTTGGGGTAGACAGTCACAATCTTTACCCAGGATGGAAAAGTCAAATACTAAAGAGCATACCTTTAAGGTGAGGGGTGCAAAGTGTAATTGAGATGTGCGGGGTAACTTTTGTTACACAAAGGTTGGTGAGCACCTGGAACGTGCTACCAGGATTGGTGGTTGAGGCAGATCAATTAATGACATTCAAGAGGCTTTTGGATAAGCGGTTGGATAGGCAGGGAATGGGAGGGATATTGATTATGTGCAGGTCAATTTGAGATGGTCTTGGCAATATGCTTGGCACAGACATTGTGGGCCGAAGGGCCTGTTCTTGTGCTATACTGATCTATATTCTAAACTTTACTGGTCTTACCTTAAAGCTATGCCCTCTAGTATTTGATTTTTCCAACTTGGGGAAAAAGGTTTGTACTGTCTATCCTATCTATGCCTCTTGTAATTTTACATATCTATCAGGCTTCCCCTTAACCTCTGACACTCCAGAGTAAATAATTCAAGTTTGTCCAACCTATCCTTAAAGCTAATGCCCTCTAATCCAGACAGCATGCTGATAACTTTCTTCTGCATCCTCTCCGAAGCCTTAACTTCCTTCCTATAATGGGGTGACCAGAACTGTACACAATACTCTGAATGCAGCCTAACCAAAGTTCTATAAAGCGGCAACACAACTTCACACTGAGACCAAATGCTGACTGGATGGCCATTTCGCCGAACTCTAGTCCTCAGTCCACCAAGGCCATCTCTTGGTTGCTAACCATTTTAACTCCCTTTCCTATTCCCATAACGACCTGCCTGTCCCTGGCCCCCTCCATTGCCAGAGTGAGACCACATGTCTGCTCTCATCTCAGAGCTTTTTCTCTAATTTTCATCCCTAGACTTTGTCCACCCATCTGCCAATCAAACCCCTTTCACCTGTATCCACCTATCACTTGCCTAGGTTTTGGCTCGCCACCAGCTTTCCTCCCCCCTACTACAAACAGTCTGAAGAAGGGTCCCGACCCGAAACATCGCCTATCCATGTTCTCCAGAGATGCTGCCTGACCCGTTGAGTTACTTCAGTGCTTTGTGTCTTTTTGTAGAGTGTAGGTCCAGTCTACAATATATGAGGCTAGGATTATCGGGTCACAGGTCCCATGAGCTATGGGTATTTTTCCTTAGCCTCAGTGGAGGCTCACCAAGACCACACCTCACGCTTTAGGCTCTGCTGGTTGCCTGACGCCACATCCTCCTGTACATTATGCAGTCCACTCAGAAGAGCTGAGATTGAAACATAGAAACATAGAAACATAGAAATTAGGTGCAGGAGTAGGCCATTCGGCCCTTCGAGCCTGCACCGCCATTCAATATGATCATGGCTGATCATCCAACTCAGTATCCCGTACCTGCCTTCTCTCCATACCCTCTGATCCCCTTAGCCACAAGGGCCACATCTAACTCCCTCTTAAATATAGCCAATGAACTGGCCTCGACTACCCTCTGTGGCAGGGAATTCCAGAGATTCACCACTCTCTGTGTGAAAAAAGTTCTTCTCATCTCGGTTTTAAAGGATTTCCCCCTTATCCTTAAGCTGTGACCCCTTGTCCTGGACTTCCCCAACATCGGGAGCAATCTTCCTGCATCTAGCCTGTCCAACCCCTTAAGAATTTTGTAAGTTTCTATAAGATCCCCTCTCAATCTCCTAAATTCTAGAGGGTATAAACCAAGTCTATCCAGTCTATCCACAAACAAAGCATAAGCTGAGTTGTGACCAAATGTTCAGTCCTGATTAGTATAGTAGCAGCTGCATGTTTTACTCAGCTTCTGAAATTTGGTTCAGGGGACCGGAACTTTGGAAGTAGAATTGAACTAGCAGCCACTTATATATGGTGAATTTAGTGTTAGCAGCCAGAGATGAAATTCTAGACATTTTTGGTATCAGAGGAATCTGAAGTCGGATTAGAGATTAAAAAAGAATCATTCTGCCTCGCATGCTGCATCTCTGTCTTACTCTTCGTTTTTCTCCTCCTCCCCAGCAGTTGCCGTTCAGTGATAGATGAGTAGGAAATTAGATTTCAAACTAAGAATGACTTACCATCTCCCCTTGGGATAGCTGTAAAAGTCTGCAGCTGTCTCCTGCTTCACAAGAATGCCACAACAACCATATAAATAGAGACATGGAGCATAGAAATGGGCTCTTCATCCCAACATATCTTTTTATCCATCCATACTAATTCCATTTGCCTGCAATAGGTCCATATCCTTCTATGTCTTGCCTATTCGAGTGCCGGTCTAAATGCCTCTTGAATGTAGTGATTGTGTCTGTTTCCCCACCTCTGGCAGCACATTCCAGGTGCCATCCAAACTCTAGTAAGATCATAAGATCATGGAGCATAGGAGCAGAACTAGGCCATTCGGCCCATTCAGACTGCTCCACCACTCGATCATGGCTGATCTATTTTTCCTCTCAACCCCATTATTCTGCCTTCTCCCCGTAACCGTTGATGCCCAGGTGTACCACAGACCACCCACAAAATGGTGGTGGAATATTGAGTGAACTCTCGTAGAGTTCAAAGGCCTTTGGAACTTTCTTAAGTTCTAGACTCAGGTAACTGAAGAGAAACCCCACAACATGTAAAACTTTGCACTGAAATTCAAACTAATTATAGAATTGTATTAATTAATGTAATCTAGTTGTTTTTTGCTGATTATTTGTTGCGCTCATGTATAAAGTTGGTACTGCAATTAAACTCTGAAGTTGGTGCAACACAGAGGTGCAGCTGGTATAGCTCCTGTCTCACACCGCCAGAGACCCTGACCTCGGGTGCTGTCTGCGCAGAGTTTGCACGTTCTTCCTGTGACCATACAGGTTTCCTCCGGGTGCTTTGGTTTCCTCCCATATCCCAAAGACGTGCAGGTTTGTAGAATAATTGGGCTCCGTAAATTGCCCACTTGTGTGTAGGGAGTGGATGAAAAAGTGGGATACCATAAAACTAGTGCAAATGGGTGATCAATGGCCAGCAAGGACTCAGTGGGCTGAAGGTGGGCTGTTTCCATGCTGTGACTCCAAAGCTAAAACTAAACTAATGCAAGGCTATAATTGGCCATGTGAGTGGCAGTTGAACTATGCAGGTCATCATTCTTCCACAAACACAGAAATGACTAGCTTCATACCACATTGATGAGTTGAATCAGCTGCAGACCCACTGTGACATTCACACAATGCTTGTGATTCTCCACTGGACGAATCACCTTGTTATATCTTTGGAATAAATTAGCCACCAAACGCGTTTCATGTTCAGAAGCCAACACCAGACCTGTGAAAAGACAAGACGGAAATACATTTTGTAATATGTCCTTGATCATAGAATCGCGGTAGCCTTATTTTAATTCTCATTGTATTTTTCCATGTGATAATTGGTTTATTAACATTCGAGCATTTTATAGACCCATAGAATCAAACAGTGTGGAAACAGGCCCTTCAGCCCAAATGGTCCGTCAACCAAAATACCCCATCTAAGCTAGTTTACTGGCATTTAGCCCATATCGTTCTTAACCTTTCCTATCCACCTAACCTTTTATTGTTTTCTCTCAATTATCTGCATCTTAGTTATTCTTTTCTTTCTTCCATTCGCTTAGACTCTTCACTATAACTTAGCCAAAAGTAACGGTTAACTGTGTTGTTATACTGGCTATCAGGTGATGAGAAAGAATCCTTTGCAACACCTTTCTGTTCATTTCCCAATGTGTAGAAATACCTCAGCACTCTGACTTTATTACGGGTTTCATGGACGTCCTTTTACATTCTTGTGTTCTAAAATGTATTTTTCTTCCAAAAAAATCATTATATTTGATATTGTTTTCTTCACGTTAACACCGAAACACCAGCATTATGTTATCACCAACTCATTGGCTATGTTATTTTCTAATAAATTGTCATCATACCATAGGTATAACTTCCCACCAACTAATAGCGGAAAGGGACAAAACTACTGGTTTAGATGACAAAAAGGATATCAGATGCTGGTATCTTGAGCAAAAAACAAACTGCTAAAGAAACTCAATGGTTCAGACAGCATCTGTGGAGAGACAGACAACTTTCGGGTATAAAACTTTCACAAGATCTCCCCCAGATCTACAACCTAATATATTTTCCCTTCTCTAATTCTGGTCTTTTGATTATCCCTGTATTTAATTACTCCATCATGTGTACCTTTAGTTGCCTTAGTGTTGATCCTAAGGTTCTAAATTTAAATATTTCTCTCTCTCTCCCTCTCTCTTTGTATCATTCTTCCTTTCAAACTGTATCTTACAAGTTAGCTTTATGACTATACCTTTATCATCTTCCCCAATATTTTACATGGTTTGACCAACATTTTTATTGAAACCCTCTGCAAAGCACCTCAGCACACTCTGCGGCATTAAACCTTAGAGGATGCCCACGTGGTCATAGTAACATACACCAATTATTAGCTGAGGTTCAAAATGAACTTCGATAATTGATTTCTGAAATTAGGACAACATTCTCCAGGTGGGCAGATTGGTGGAATTGTGCGATTACTGCAACGTTGTGTTACTTCAACAAAATTGTGTTACTTCAACAAAGATCAGTAGAATCTAAAATGGAAATCGTGTAAGGAAACACTTCCTTGGGATTTTGCCAAACTGGCCTTCAATAGGCCATTAAAAGAACTCTCAAATAAATTACTGATTTTGATGTCAAATGTTTGGCTTCTCTAATATTTACAAGGATTATGTTTTGCAAACACAAACCATTGTATCTTCCATCTATTTACCATTAATTTTATATCATAATTGATTATATTTGGTTTTGTATTGACTCAAATTCTCACATGAACTGTTCTGTAATAAATTTATTTTGCTACCTAATATTTGTTTATGTACATGGTAAGCTGACAAAATACATCACAAATCTCTTCATGGCAATAAGTAAAGATTCTATTATTTCAACTAAATAATAATATTTGATCTGGCTTTAATTTAAATATAGTTTTTAATTATTTCAACATGTTTATTACCTTATACCATTTCCTTTCATGATTTCTGGAACTATGTATCCAATTACTATTTTTACACTCAGGAAGAATTACAGCATGGATTATTCCACATGTCACGTTGCAAAACCTCAAACAGCTGCCGTGTATCCATGAAAGTTTTTGAATAAATAAATCTATAAAATGCAGTCCAATGTATAGTCAGCAGACATATCAAATTTCAAGGAACTAACCGCAAAGTTCCAAAATAAACCCACTGATTTTCAGTGTCTTATTTACTGTGTGGCAAACAGAGAGATATGAATGATATTGGCTTATTACCTTCCAGATAACTTCTACTAGCTCACGCTGGCTCGTCAAACCATGAACAGTGCATAAAATGCTCAAATGAATCAAAAGCTTGATTAATTCAGCTTGATCATAAAAAGAAATATCCTAAGCTGTAGTACATGCCATTACGCCACATTCCAGAATCATTACTATTGCGATTGCAAAGCAACTATTTCCGTTGTGTAACATAAATCCTGCTACGCTGACCAATCCCTCTCCCCAGGCAGACTCCAACTAGTGACCTTGGATAAACATTGACTATTCCAGACTCGGAGCGGAAATTCAGACCATCCTCAAAGATTAATCCAAAATCTCTCTCCCTAAAATAGGAACAATGACCATGCTGTAAGTTACTGTGCATTTCGTATAAACTTGATGATATAAAGTAATAAATTGAAATTCTGGATTACAAAACACCAACTATGTATTCATTCATAACTTGGACATCAGGCATTTTTATCATGGAAATCCAGGAATAGAACCAGGCAGCACATGTTGCCGTCAGTCTAAAATACCAAACACTTCTCTGAACATTTCCAAAGCAAACTATATAAAATGAAAAAATATATATGAAACAAACATGTTGCAGTTTTCAACTGAATCAAACCAGCACACCATATGACCTTACCACCACATGAAAATAACAGTAGCATCAACCCCACGTGCGAGTAATCGGACAGAATCATTCTCCAGCTTTCTATGTTGGGCTTTTCAAGCAAATCTGGCACTTCCAACAACTAAACTTGATGAACTTGTCAGGTCTTCTGGACATCTGAGTGTAGCTCTATCCTTGTGAAGAGATGAGTTCTCAACTCTCCGTTCCTCTCTTCTGCCACCTGTCTCTGTGACAGCTGGTAGTTGGCAACTGAGGGGAATGTAGGGGAGGGGTTAACAAACATACTAGCTTGGTTATGAGAGAGATGCATCAGTAAGAGCTGGAAACAATGAGCAGCATTAAAGCAGAATCTGCACAATGAAAACCATTTACTGTATGTTACGATACACTTCTGCTTTCCATTAAAGTGGACCGTTGACAACACTCTAATGTCCAGGTCCATTCCTTTAGTATTGAAGAGGACAATGAATACAGCCTGTGTGATACTGAAGTAAACTCTTGGTGGGGGAAGAGATGACAAGTAGAGGAGTTTGGGGATAGGGGTGGTGATTGGTGTAAGGTACAAGACTAAGCAACTGGGAAGTACGGTGGTTCACAAATTCAGGTGTTGGGATTTCTACGTTTACAAATGGTATTAAATAGCAGCGCACTGTTCCAGGGTACAAATGCTACATGCATGATATAATGCTGCATATCATGTCTGGCTTGGTATCATGAGCCAAAAGGCCTGTTCCTGAGTTCTACTGCTTTATGTTCTGAATTTTTTTCAATACAAAAGAAGAACTATAACAGCTAAATAAAAGAGTCATAGACTTGCCATTCACCTATATAATTTTCAAAAATGTAAAAAAAATACTCCCATCCACCTCCTTGGAGACCTTCGAAGTATCTTTAATCAGACTTTATTGAACTTCATAAGAGCATAAGAGATAGTAGAACTAGGCCATTTGGCCCATCAAGTCTACTCTGCCATTCAATCATGGCTGATCTACCTCTCCATCCTAACCCCAGCCTTCTCCCCATAACCTCCAACACCTATACAAATCAAGAACCTATCTATCTCTGCTTTAAATATATCCACTGACTGCTTCCACAGCCTTCGGTGGCAAAGATTTCCACAGATTCACCACCCTCTGTCTGAAGAAATTCCTCCTCATCTCCTTCCGAAAATAATGTCTTTTAATTCTGAGGCCATGGTAGGTATGTTACAAAACTTACCTTCAGCGGCACTGCAGTTCTGTCACTGGCCGTGTGCGCGACTTTGGCGCCTTTGAGGGGGGGGGGGGGCGAGGTTAAAATGCGGTCTTCTACCGCCTGTCCTGGATTATATTTTCTCGGGGAGCTAGTTAACGTTGAAGATTTGTTCCGACTGCCATTTTGGGGATTTTTAAAAAAAAATCGTTGGACCATTTGAGCGCTGGAGTAAACTAAAAAGCCGCTTCTAATGCTGTGAACGCCGACAACGGGGACGGATTTCAGGTATGGGACAGCGAAAGGAAAGCCGTTTATTTTACATATAAACGTGCTTCTTAGGCTGACCTTAATCCACATTTTACGTTGCGAAACGGTGATTTTGGCTCCATATGAACCGGCAGTGTTTTTCCTGCCGATATGGGGTTTAAATTCACCGCAACCGCAACGTTCCAATCGATCGCGTTCCACAAAATCCCACTCGCAAGATGATTAAAATGGCCATTAATTTACAGGAATTCTACAGGAACACTAAATTCCTTACATTTGGCCTATAAATTCATGACAATGAGATTTAAAAATCATGTTATATTGTGAATTCTTGTGTGAATGTGCAATAGGGAACAAGATGCTAATTTCCGAGTATGAAAATGGCCATAACATTTTTAATACTGAAGATATGAAAGTGAATTAGGTATCAAATTAAACTTCTTTTTATGCTTTATCTGATGGGATACATTGCAGACTTGATTTTTTAAATCTCAAAATTGTGTAACATTGCTAGCTATGGCCTCTAGCCTTAGACACTTGTGGAAACATCCTCTATTTTTGGTTGATCATTTTATCATTACTGTTTACTTTGTGAGCTTCATGTGAACAATGAATATCATTGAATACCCCAGCGTGTAAGGTGACAGCAAACTGAATTTGAATGTCGAGTGTAACACAGCAGTGTAACAAAATAGCAGAACTCCACTATCATTGCAATATCAACGTTTGGGCGTTTCTACTTTTAAGAGTTGTGCTGAATAAATCAATATTTCTAGGTAACAGAGGACGCATGCAGTCAATCAGAGGCAAGGGGTCTCGCCAATAAACAAACAATAAAAACGTACAAATGTTAACTTATACTTGCCAGCTCATAGCAGCCCCTTAAGGACCAGGGTTAACTCCATCAACACATGTAACTTCTGGGGAGACACAAGAAATAGGTATGTTGCAAAGCCTACCTGAAGCGTCGTTGAAAATCTGCCGCTGCGGGTGTGCGCGATTTTGGCGCCGTTTAGAGGGGGCGGGTTTAAAACGCGATTTTCTCTAGGCTGTTCAAATCGAAGATGTTCAGCCTAGTTAATTATTAACGAAAAATCGCTGGAAGACACCGTCGCAAAGGCTATTATTAGTTTTAAAGGCCTCGTATAATAGTTATAGTAGTTTAAAAATCAATCTCTAAACCCGCGACCGCCAGCAACCGCAGGGTCTCATAAAGCAGACAGCTGAAGGTAGGCTGTATATTTTTACATTAAAAAGGGCTTCTAAAGATCCCTTTATACAAAGTTTAATATTGCGAGTAGCTCATTTTGGGCCCATTATATCCCGCAGTATTTTTCTCGGTATTTGGGGCACAAATCTACCGCAATGTGAACGTTCTAAACCAGCGCGTTCACAGGATCTCACTAGAAAGCTGATTTAAATGGGCATTTATTTACAGCAATTGAACACTAAATTCCTTCCATTTGGTCTATAAATTAATGTAAATGAGATTTAAAAATCATGTTTTATTGTGAATTATTTGTGAATATTATTTGGACATTTAGGCTATTTAAAAATGTTAATCATTTATTAAGAAATGGATAGATGTTTAGATCTAGTAATTGAAGTCTGAAATTAGCTACAATTAGGTAACTAACTAATTATATGCTTTAATTTCAGGTCATCCAAGTAAGATTATTTTATATTTGTTTCAGAATGCTTCAATCTATGATAACTGTAAATTTCATTCAGTTCTCTTAATTTTTAAGAAAGTTATGGGCTTTTGACTGTTCACGATCACAGCTTTTTTGTTATGTCCATAGAAAATCAATAGGGAACAAGATGCTCATTTCCGAGTATGAAAATGGCCATAACTTTTTAAATACTTGAGATATGAAAGTGAATTAGGTGTCAAATTAAACTTATTTTTATGCTTTATCTGATGGGATAAATTACAGACTTGATTTTTTAAATCTCAAAATTTTGTAACATTGCTACAAGAAAGGGGTAGTGTAGAGGCTGGAGTCTTGAGCAAAACACAAAGTACTGGAGTAACTCAGCGGATCGGCGAGCATTTGTGCTGCAGAGATGTTGTTTAATTGATGAATGAATACATTTATTGCAATGCAAGTTACAAATATAAATTCTGATATCGCATGTGAGAACAACTGTGGTGTGATTGAGTAGAATGAGCAATCCAAATAAGAAACATCTAGGATGGGGAGGGAGATTAATAATCAGTGTATAATTGCAGCAGTATAGCAGAGCTGCAGTAAAAGGATGTGCCCCGTGTGAGGATCGAACTCACGACCTTCAGATTATGAGACTGACGCGCTACCTACTGCGCTAACGAGGCTCTGTCCCGAACTTGCGAGCAGAGGCCATGTAGCTCTAGCGTGTTCGTCTATTTTCGGACATTTCTTCAATATTTCTGTCGACGGAAATTGCTTTTGTAGTTTATTTATTTGTTCAACCTTTTATTTATTTGTTTTGATCAATCTGAAGAAGAGTCCCGACTGGAAAAGTCGCCTGTCCGCGTCCTCCAGCAATGCTGCCCGAGTTATTCCAGCACTTTGCGAATTATCTTGTTTATTTCCGGGCAGTTAATCAGGTTACAGACGTTTCCTGCAATGCATCGTTTCCTCTCATGGATATAACGATCAGGGTCTCTGTCGTGTTGTCAGTCGGTGCCGTCAACGCTGTGCTGGGCGGCTGCACCGAGATCTCCACTGTGCAAAACACACAGCCTGCACAGTGACTGCATGTATAAAACTGTGATTATACACCCTTAACCTTACTGTGCACACCTTCCTTTGCTGACTGGCAAGGGACATTTGGTAGTATTTCTATTGCTAAAGATGTGGGCAGCAAGATTGGTTCAGTAAACAAGTCTCACCAGAATAGTGGAATATTTACAGCATCCAAGCATAAAGTAAAATACTCATTACATACATTATCAGAGCAAACTTTTCATCATTAAACAGACTGTTGTGACTGCAGCCTATATCCCTCCTGATGCTAATGCCAAGCTTGCAATGAAAGAGCTGCATATTTCCATTAGCAATCAACAGACGCACAACCCCGAGGCAGCCTTCATTGTTGCGGGTGACTTCAATCACTCTAACCTGAAGACTGTACTCCCCAAATTCCACCAACATGTCTCCTTCCCCACTAGAGTAGACAAGACACTGGAGAAAGTCTACACCAAAGGTACACAAAATTGCTGGGGAAACTCAGCGGGTGCAGCAGCATCTATGGAGCGAAGGAAATAGGCGACGTTTCGGGCCGAAACCCTTCTTCAGACTCAGGCGACGTTTCGTGCTTCAACCAAAGTCTACACCAACATGGCTGAAGCTTACAAAGCCATCCCCCTCCCCCACCTTGGTCAGTCTGATCACGTCTCATTGTTCCTGCTCCCTAAGTACTCCCCACTCATCAGACGGGTTAAACCAACTGTGAGGACAGTTAAAGTCTGGTCAGAGGAAGCGGACTTCACACTTCAGCAGTGTTTTGGAAACACTGACTGGAAGGCGTTTGCAGCCCAGGCCACCCTTGACTCCCACACGGACATTGATTCCTATACATCCTCTATTCTGGACTTTATAAACTCCACCATCAATAGTGTCACCTCCCTCAAACAGGTGACCATATTCCCGAATCAGAAGCCATGGATGAACAGCGAGGTCAGGCTACTGCTGAAAGCACGGGACACCGCTTTCAGGTCAGGCGATGCCCGAGCCTACAGCTCATCCAGGGCTAACCTGAAGAGGGGCATCAAGAAGGCCAAGCACTGCCATAAACTCAGGATTGAGGAGCACTTCAACAACAACTCCGACCCCCGACGCATGTGGCAAGGCATCCAGGCCATCACGGACTATAGACCCTCCAACACCACCCCCACATCCAGCGACGCCTCCTTCCTTGAGGAGCTTAATCACTTCTATGGCCGCTTCGACAGGGACAATCTAGAGACAGCCATCAAGGCTGTGCTCCCTGCCGATCACCAACCCCTCACACTCACCCCCTACGACGTATACGTGGCACTGAGTAGGACTAATGCACGTAAGGCTGCTGGCCCTGATGGCATCCCCGGGCGCGTGCTCAGGGCCTGTGCTGCGCAGCTGACAGACGTCTGGACTGACATCTTCAACCTGTCACTTGCCCAAGCAGTTGTCCCCACGTGCCTTAAAACCACCTCCATCGTGCCAGTGCCAAAACACTCCACTGCGGCAAGCCTCAACGACTTCCGCCCAGTTGCACTTACCCCCATCATCACCAAGTGCTTCGAGAGGCTGGTCCTGGCACACCTCAAAAGCTGCCTACCCCCCACACTGGATCCCTATCAGTTTGCCTACCGCAAGAACAGGAGTACGGAGGATGCCATCTCAACGGCACTTCACTCCGCCCTCTCCCACCTCGACAACAGAGACACTTACGTAAGAATGCTGTTCATCGATTACAGCTCAGCATTCAACACCATTATACCATCTAAACTGATCACCAAACTCGGTAACCTGGGCATCGATCCCTCCCTCTGCAACTGGATACTGGACTTTCTAACCAACAGACCACAGTCTGTTAGGTTAGACAAGCACACCTCTTCAACCCTCACCCTGAACACCGGCGTTCCACAGGGCTGTGTGCTGAGCCCCCTCCTCTACTCCCTCTTCACCTATGACTGCACACCTGTACATGGTACTAACACCATCATCAAGTATGCAGATGATACAACGGTGATTGGCCTCATCAGCAACAATGATGAGTCGGCCTACAGGGAGGAGATCCAGCACTTAGCAGCATGGTGCGCTGACAACAACCTGGCTCTTAACTCCAAGAAGACCAAGGAGCTCATTGTAGACTTCAGGAAGTCCAGGGGCGGCACGCACACCCCCATCCACATTAACGGGACGGAGGTGGAATGTGTTTCTAGCTTCAGGTTCCTGGGTGTTAACATCTCCGATGACCTCTCTTGGACCCACAATACCTCAACTCTGATCAAGAAGGCTCACCAGCGTCTCTTCTTCCTGAGGAGACTGAAGAAAGTCCATCTGTCTCCTCAGATCCTGGTGAACTTCTACCGCTGCACCATCGAGAGCATCCTTACCAACTGTATCACAGTATGATATGGCAACTGCTCTGTCTCCGACCGGAAGGCATTGCAGAGGGTGGTGAAAATTGCCCAACGCATCACCGGTTCCTCGCTCCCCTCCATTGAGTCTGTCCAAAGCAAGCGTTGTCTGCGGAGGGCGCTCAGCATCGCCAAGGACTGCTCTCACCCCAACCATGGACTGTTTACCCTCCTACCATCCGGGAGGCGCTACAGGTCTCTCCGTTGCCGGACCAGCTTCTTCCCGGCGGCTGTCACTCTACTCAACAACGTACCTCGGTGACTGCCAATCACCCCCCCCCCCCCGGACACTCCTCCCACAGGAAAAACACTATGTCTGTATATATGCTAATGTAAATATTTATTCAAATCATATGCTATGTCGCTCTTCCAGGGAGATGCTAAATGCATTTCGTTGTCTCTGTACTGTACACGGACAATGACAATTAAAGTTGAATCTGAATCTGAATCTGAATCTATACAACTTTAGCAACACCTTACACTGACAAAGGAAAACTTAGTTGTCCTAAATTGTTATTAATTTATTGCATTTTTGTTCATTGTATATTACCATATGTATAACGTTTACGGGCCTGTTATCCTTGTCCAGGACAAGGGGTCACAGCTTAAGGATAAGGGGGAAATCCTTTAAAACCGAGATGAGAAGAACTTTTTTCACACAGAGAGTGGTGAATCTCTGGAACTCTCTGCCACAGAGGGTAGTCGAGGCCAGTTCATTGGCTATATTTAAGAGGGAGTTAGATGTGGCCCTTGTGGCTAAGGGGATCAGAGGGTATGGAGAGAAGGCAGGTACGGGATACTGAGTTGGATGATCAGCCATGATCATATTGAATGGCGGTGCAGGCTCGAAGGGCCGAATGGCCTACTCCTGCACCTAATTTCTATGTTTCTATGTTCTATGTTTCTATGTTATGTTGCTGCAAGTATACATTTCAATGTTCTGTATTAAACACTCTTGATGATATTGACTCTTCAAATGGCCACTTAATTTCTCATATCAAAGAAATCACCTTTGTTTCAGCTAATGCCCACCCACCGAGGCGACATTTCACATTGGGCCCCTTCTTCTCCCAAAATGTTGACTATCCTTTCCCTCCACAGATTCTGCCTGTCCCACTGAATTCCTCTTTGCCTTTTTTTAATCAAGATTCCAACATCTGCAGTCTCTCGTGTCTCCTTATACCTCTTTTACTCAGTTCTGATTAAAGATCACAGAGCAGAGCAAGATAGACCACTCGAAGAAAAAGCCGTAGTAGGTCATGGGTAAATTTTAGTGCCATCTTGGTAAGCAGATTCGCGAGAATCGTCATGGTGTGTACATGTACTTCTACAAGCTCAGCTCACTGTTCTGCTATAAATTGCATAACCTCTGGTGTTCTGCCCCACCCAAGACATTAATTTCATCCATGTTATCTTGGACACCACAGGAGTCGCTGTGAGCTGGAGTTGTATGCCAGTTTTCTTCTTGACCTGGTGCTACTCCATTGAGATCTTCATACAAATTTGAAACTATTCCAATGTATTTCTTTCAGGTTCAGAGACCAAAAGGGTAATTTGGTTTGTGCCAACATCATCTTTGTACTCAACTCCTAAATTTATTTTCCATGAACGCCAAAGCTGAGAAAACCAAGCCTAATGTTAAACAGTTTGCCAATCCATTAACATTTCTGGCCTGTAACTTTGGGCCAGTGGAGCAGTGAATTAAATCATCAGAATGACAAGGTGACTACTTAAAATACATCACAAAAAGAGAGCTAACTATCTTCTTCTTGCGTATGGCGTGCACAGCCTAAAGTTGTAGGACAACTGGTTCTATTTAATCTTATTTGATTGTGCACACCGGGTTGATTGCATTCGTCGAAACAGGGCGGACCACGTGAAGATTGCAATCTTCCACCCCAGAGCTAACTATAATGAGCAAGAACAAACACAAACATTGAACACACAGAGCATGCAGCTGGTAAAACTGATGGACTGGAACATAGGAAGTGACAAATCAGTGACTCCATCTGCCAGTTCAATACGTTGCAGCTGTTGTCAAAATACCGGAACTCTGTAATCAGATACGTAGATATCAGATTAGTTTCGGTAAAGATATCTCAGAAAGAAGGGATCAGGATAGTCTCCAGATCTATGCTGTGTTTCCCAGTTATTGGTTTGATGAATGTTTCAGTCAAAGTTATTTTTCCTCTGAAGTTGCTCTGAAGAAAAGCAACTTAAATATCATGATGGGAGTCTTTGCTCCATGCAAACAGGACTAGTGATGCAGATAAATCACTTGAAACTACAAAGCTACCAAATATATATTTAAGATTACAGTAAAGAAGTTAAGCCCAGTGCTGTACTGAGGGCTAAAGATTTTATCGATTTCAAGACCAATTTAGTTGGGTTTAAATTTCCAAAGCAGATTGCTCCACTACAGATGATTTTTAGAACCTATCCTACACAGCACATGAAACGCAGTTGGAAAATATTTTAATCATTCTAAATATAAATAGTTTATAGTCAGCAGGTGAGCATGTTGCAGTCGAGTGGCGAAATAATCTGGTAGAAAGTTTAGAGTTTAGAGATACAGCATGGAAACAGGCCCTTCGGCCCGCCGAGTCCACACCAACCATCGATCACCTGTTCACTAGTTCTATGTTATCCCACTCTCTCATCTACTCCCAACACATTCCGGGCAAGAGGCCAATTATCCTACAAACCCACGTCTTTGGGGTGTGGGTGGAAACAGAAGCACTCGGGGGAAACCCACGCCTTCACAGGTAGAATGTACAAACTCTGCACAGACAGCACCGGAGGTCAGGATTGAACCCTGGGCTCTGTCGCTGTGAGGCAGCAGCGCTATCAGCTGAGCCACTGTGCTGCCTAAAAGTAATGGGCAGAACTGTGCTTGACTCAGTCCACGACTTGCATTTTCCTCCCATGCGATCCCTGCTACCTTATTGATTTTTAGCAACCATGTGGCACTCAATGTTAACAGGAATGCTGTTGTCTGGGGATAGTGTTACTGTAGCGGCTGTTCCACAAAGTAGAGTGGTCTTCAAATGACTGCACCTCCTGAGGGCCATTCCCCGAAGTGCACAGCCGGTTTGGAGTTTAGAGATACAGCGCGGAAACAGGCCCTTCGGCCCAACCAGTGATCCCCTCTACACTAGCACTATCCTGCACACCAGGGGCAGTTCTGAATTATTATTGAACCCAATTAATCTACAAACCTGTAGGCCTTTGGAGTGTGGGAGGAGACAGGAGCACCCAGAGAAAACACATGCAGTCACGGGGAGATTGTACAAACTCCATACAGACAGTACCCATAGTCAGGATCGAAACCGGGTCTGGGCGCTGTAAGGCAGCAACTCTACTGCTGCGCCTGTGTTAAATGTTATCACTTCCATGGCTTTTCATGGTGTAGAATTCCACGAGTTCACCATCCTCTGACTGAAGAATTTTCTTGGTTGTGAATGGTACATGCAAGATCTTAAGGCTGCCATCCACAATTCTGGGCTCTCCAGGCCTCATGGACATGTTCCTCTGTCTCTGATCCTATTGCTGATTTGCAGTAGACTTGCCATTGAATATCATGGGCAGATGGTTAAGATCTCTCTGACTGGAAATGGTTATTATCTGGCACTTGATTGGTGTGAGTGTTACTTGTCACTTATCAGCCCAAGATTAGATATTGACTGGATCTTGTTCCACGTGCTCACAGACTGCTTCATTAGTTTGAGCACTTCAAATAGAAATTCATATTTTGCAATCATCACCATGCAAACTTAATTCTGACATTATTTAGAGTCATGCAGCACAGAAGCAAGCCCTTCATCTTGCATACACCGCCCAAATTGCCCCATCTACATGAGATTGGCCTCTATCCTTCTGAACCTTTCCTATCCATGTACCTGTCCAGTTGCCTTTTAAGGAACATTATTGATAAAGTAGATGTGGCTGGTTGAACGAAAGATGCTGTCTATGGGAAAGTCAACAGAGATAGAGAGGATGGTTCCACTATTCAGAGAGTCTGGGACCAAAGGCCATAACTTCAGAATAAATGGGCGTACCTTTAATAAAGAGATGAGGAGGAATTTCTTTAGTCAGAGGGTGGTGAATCTGTGGAATTCATTGCCACAGATGACTGCAGAAGACGACATTGGGTATTTTAAAAGCGCAGATTGACAGATTCTTGATTAGTAAGGGTGCCAAGGATTATGGGAAGAAGACAGGATAATGGGGTTGAGAGGGTAAGTTAGATCAGCCGTGATTGAACGCCGATAGACTTGATGGCCCAAATGGCCAAATTTTGATCCTTACCTTATGAAGATGAGATGACCATGAGCTGAGTTGAGTGGCCGCCAATAACTACGTCATTTTCCTTTCACCAGGTATGACTCCAACTCCACTCAATGGAGATCTCCCTTGATTGTCACTCTCCGCTGTTTAACTTTGGTCCATTTATGCCACACTCAGTTAGATGTTGCCTCGATGTTAAGATCAATCATTCACACTTCACTTCTGAAATTCAGATCTTGCATCCATGTTCCAGGCAAGACTACAGTGGTCTTGGTGGAACTCAGGCAGAGCAGCAGAATGTCAGTGATGTCTCCAAGGTCTCAGTAATTTACTACAATTTGTAAGCACCAGTGGCTTACATACGACTTCTGGATTACCAGAAGAATTTAGGTTCATTCACACATGTTCACCAAACATCATGTTGCCAGAACTCGATGGCCTGAGCTATTGGGAGAGGATGGGCACACTAGGACTTTAGTCCTTGGAGCTCAGGAGGATGATGAGTGATCTTATAGATATGTATAAGATCATGAGGGGAATAGATAAGGTAAGGGAGAATATGTTAGCCAAATGAGGGGAATCAAGAACCAAGGGACATAGGTTTAAAGTGAGAGTGGATAGATTAATAAGAACCTGACGGGCAACTTTTTCACTCAGAATGTGGTGGGTATATGGAATTGGCTGCCAGAGAAGATAGTTGAGGCAGGTCCTATATCAACATTAAAAATACATTCAGATAGGTACATGGACAGAAAAGGTTTAGAGGAATATGGGACACGTGTATATGGGGCATTATGGACAAGTTGGGCCGAAGGGGCCGCTTCCATGCTGTATGACTCTATCATGTATTGTCAGCTGAGTCCTTGTGTGTCCTGCTGACTGACAGCACTGTAGATTACCTCTTCCCCCACATTGTTGATGATTGTGATAACATCATCTGTGGTTCATTTGAAACTACAATCATCCTAAATCATAAGGATCCAGAAAACACAAGATTTATTCCTCAATCAACTTTTCTAGACCAGATTATCCAGGTGCCATCACATGGCTGTTGCATGAAGCTTACTCTGTCCAAATTAACCATCAGAGTTTAAAAGTGCAGAGTATCAAAGCTTCAGGAACACCACGGCTGCATCTATCCAAGAAAGTGGTTAGAATCGGTCACAAGTAGCAGGAAGGAGTTGAGCCATTCACCCAGTCTTTTCCTGCTGTGATACCTATGGCAGTTACATTGCAGGTACAATCTTTAGAGTGTGGGTTGGGTGCCAGTGTGGCGGTGACCATGCCCAGATCTAGAACCCTGCACCCAGATTGTTGGCAGGACCAGAGGTCTGTTTGTATGATCACTGTCCAACTCTCCATTACAACATAAATAAATCAAAATTAGATTGCATTAAGATTATGAATAAACAACATATTACAAGCCAGGGGAACGAAGGGATTTATGCTTTAGTTCATACACTGGTATATAGTGGTAGCTGTGTGGAATGAGCTTCCAGTGGAAGTGGTGGAGGCAGGTTCGATTTTATAATTTAAAAATAAATTGGATAGGTATATGGACGGGAAAGGAATGGAGGGTTATGGTCTGAGTGCAGGTAGATGGGACTAGGGGAAAATAAGTGTTCGGCACGGACTTGAAGGGCCGAGATGGCCTGTTTTCCGTGCTGTAATTGTTTTATGGTTATATGGTTATATACACACGACACTGTTTGAGGGTAGTGATTGAGAAAGAATGTGTAATATTGTAAAAGGCATGCAATGCAAGAGGAACAATGATAGAAATGGCAAGATACTTTCAACTTAAACGACACTAGTTTTAGAGATGAGATTTATATTAATAGTCACTGAACAATTAAATTACTTTATGAGAAAGGATTAGGGGGTATTAGCTACAAAGAGAGACTGGACAAACTTGGATTGTTTTCTCTACAATACCCGAGGTTGAGGGGAGACCTGATAGAAGTGTATACAATTATGAGAGGCACAGATAGTCTTGACAATCAGAACCTTTTTCTCAGGGTGGAAATGTCAAAAACTAGAGGGCATAGCTTTAAGGTGAGTGTGGCAAAGTTTAAAGGAGATGTGTGGGGCAATTGTTTTTCCACAGAGAGTGGTGGGTGCTGGTATATGCTGCCAAGTGTAGTGTCAAGGCAGATACATAGTGGTGCTTAAGAGGCTTTTAGCTCGACACATTGATATGCAGGGAATTGGGAGATATGGATCATGCGCAGACACATTAAATTAGTTTATCATAGCACCCAGACATGTGGACCAAAGGGCATGTTCCTGTGCTGTACTCTCCTATGTACTATGTTCCAATATCCCATTATAATCTGACATAAGAAGCTTGAAACCATCAGACTCGGGAGCAGCTTCTTCCCCTTTGTTATCAGGTTTCTAAACATTCCTTCCATAAGTCAAAGTCAGTCAAAGTATCCTTTATTGTCATTCAGACCTTTCGGTCTGAACGAAATTTCGTTGCCTTGCAGTCATACATATAATAAAAATGACAAAAACACACAATAAACTCAAATTTAACATCCACCACAGTGCGTTCACCAGGCACCTCCTCACTGTGATGGAAGGCAAAAGTGCTAGGATACTGTCCAATTCACCTCTATCCCATTGTGGACATTGGACTTTGTTTATACAACTGTGCTACATTAATGAGAACTATATTCTGCAGTCTGTATTTTCTCATTTGCACTACCTGTTGTACTTATATTTGACTTAATTGTTTATATGTATAGAATTATCTGATCTGATGGAATCACATACAAAACAAAGCTTTGCATTGTACCTTGGTACACTTGACAATAATAAACCTAAACTTAGATAACTTTCGTCACCGTTCATTAAAACCAACTTTAATGACATTTGCAAACTTAGTAACCATGCCATCAGCATTCACATTCAAATTGCTAATATAAATAATGAACAACAGTGGACCCAGCACTGATCCCTCTGGTAGATCACTTGGAACAGGCTTCCAGTCTGAAAAACAACTCTCAACTACTATCCTCTCTCTCATACCTTCAAGGCAGTTTTGTATCCAATTGGCTAACTTGCCCTGGATCCCATGTGATCCAACCTCCTTGACCAGCCTACCATGCTGCACTTTGTCAAAGGCCTTGTAAACACCATCCACCGCATTGTCCTCATCAGTCCTCTTGATTACAGCTGCAAAAAACTCGATTGAAATTTGTGAGGCACATTTTCTAATGCACAATGCCATGCCGTCCATTCCTAATCAGTCCTTGCATTTCCAAATGCATGTGGATTTAGTCTCTCACACTCCTCTTCAATAACTTAATTGAATTGAAAATCAAAAAATTGCAGATCCATGAAACAAGCAGATTAGGCAGCTTCAGTGGAAAGAGAAAACAAAGTTAACTTTTCAGGTTAGAGAACTTTCCACAGAACCTGGAAGGAAAAATAAGTAATAAAAGAAGAAAAGTGAAAAAAAAACGTTATAAATTTCTGATAGGCTAGTCCAGTTTCTTTTTCTGCAGTCGCTGCCTAACCTGCTGAGTGTTCCCAGCATTTTCTGTTTTTATTTAAATTGGCTTAGGAGCCATAAATACATTGCACAAATTGTCTGCTTCATGTAGGGGAGACCTAAATCACGAATGTAAATGTCCTTAGGCCATTATTTAAGGACAAACATTGTATTGTGCCACCATTGACTTTGTTATTGCTTTTAGGGGGAGAAAAAGATTTATTCTGTTAAACATTCAATATGAAAGATAATGACATTTTTGGATCTGCAAAAATCAAAAGTGTTTCCATTTTTTTAATGTCTGTTTTTGTGATCTTGTTCCCAGCATGGCTATAAACCAGAAGGTTATGCAATGCTTTGCCTTCTTATTAAAACCAGCTGCACAGTTAGTCGGAAGTCTGTTTTTGATGAAAGACATGCATAAAAAAAACAGGAAGTGCATCTTGAGGGCATTAACATCCTTCAGCAATTTAATTCAATAACCCACCCACACAGTTTGCAATGCTGTGTTGTGCTTTATCTTTGAACCAATGACATAACCCAGCCATTTTGCTTTTAGCACTATGCGAGACTCAAAGCACAGGGTTCTTGTCCAAACATGAGATTCTTCTGTTTATGTATTAGGGATAAATGAAGACACGATCCACAGCATAAATCAAGAAATGGTAGAATTTGTGTTTCAATTGTGCCCCAGTGCTTGTAAGTTTGGCAAAGAGCATGTTTACTTAAAATGAATGTTAGAAGCCAGTGAACACAAGCTGAATAGGAAAACAAACCAATCAGATTCAATCTTTAAAATCGAGCTTTACGAGCATTGTAGTTAATCTTCACCATGGTCCTCGGAGTCAGAGTTGAACCATATTAATGGCTGGATCATCATGCCATTATTTACTCAGTAACTTGATGTGATAATCATTTTGACCACATGTTTAACAATAGTGTACAGTATACTGCATATGGGGTGGATATAAATTCCACCTACTCAATTGAACAAATTTGTCAATTTGTATGGTGAGGCAACATTTAAATATTTTAAGATCAAACTACTAGCGCTAATCAGAGTTCATTAGGGCAGTTCATTGATTAACAAGGCTAGGAATCTAACAAATCAACTTCAATTTAAAGAGGCAACATATAAGCATCTTAGAAAGGGACACAAAGTAATCCAGCAGTTCAGGCAACATATCTGGAGAACATGGTTAGGCCACTGGGTGGCGCCCGTAATGGCCGCCTCGCCAGCAGTCTGTCTCCTTCCTTCTCTGTTTTTATTATTTTAAGTATGTCTTGAATGTTTGTTTTAATGTCTCTCGGTATGTTTTATGTGGGGGGTGCGGGAAACTTTTTAAAGTCACTTACCTCGACGGAGGTGCGATTTTTCTCCGTGTCACATCTTCGTCCCGCCCTGCGGCCTACAACGTGGAGTGGTGCGGTTTTTCCTGGAGAACGACCCGGAACTTCAAGTTGCGTGCGTGGCGCGGGCTTACCATCACAGGACCTGGGATCTTTTGCCGAGGATCGTAAGTGTAGGAGCTCCGACCTCGGGACCTGTGGACTTTAACACCGTGAAGCAGCGGTCTCCGGTAAGAAGTGGCCGACTCGGGAGCTCCATGTCGCGTAGTGTTCCATTCCGTCTCGACGTCAGGGTTTCGATCATCCCGACGAGAAGGCTTGAACATCGGACCATCGGCAATGGCAAATGCACAGGGTTCAGACTCGACCACGGGTGAACAAAGAAGGAAGATGACTGAACTTTATTGCCTTCCATCACAGTGAGGAATGTGGATGTTTATGTTAAATTTTATTTTATGTGGCTGAATTGTGTATTGTTGTTTTTCTCACTTAGTATGGCGGAATGTAACTCAAATTTCACTGTACCGTAATTGGTACATGTGACAATTAAATTGAATCTTCTCGGTGACGTTTTGGGTTGGGGACCTTCTTCAGACTCATTCAACCAGCAGTCCGAAGAAGGGTCTCGTCCCCAAAATTTACCCTTCCATGTTCTTCAGAGATGCTGCCTGACCCTCTGAGTTACTTCAGCTCTTTGTGTCCTGTTATCATGTCAGCATCTGCAGTTCTTTTTGTCTGTACTATAATGCTAGACTTGTTTATACTACTTTGGGATATGATTCTAAGTATTATATTTATATTTATGTTGCTTTCATTTTAAAATGAATAATTTGAAACACCTAAAAATATATAATAAAATATAATGCCTGCTGAAGAAGGGTTTCGGCCCGAAACGTTGCCTATTTCCTTCGCTCCATAGATGCTGCTGCACCCGCTGAGTTTCTCCAGCTTTTTTGTGTACCTATAATGCCTGCATGTTCCATTCATGGCTCAGGAGCAAAACAACCTGGAAATCTGTATGTGAGTTAGGTTAATTTTGATGAAAAACTTGGGTCAAATGGTTACATCACTCAAGCTCTGATGGAAGCTGCTTTCAACACTATTTGAATTAGACAATAGACAATAGAGCCAGCACCGCCATTCAATGTGATCATGGCTGATCATCCCCAATCAGTACCCCGTTCCTGCCTTCTCCCCATATCCCCTGACTCCGCTATTTTTAAGAGCCCTATCTAGCTCTCTCTTGAAAGCATCCAGAGAACCTGCTTCCACCACCCTCAGAGGCAGAGAATTCCACAGACTCACCACTCTCTGTGAGAAAAAGTGTTTCCTCGTCTCCGTTCTAAATGGCTTACTCCTTATTCTTAAGCTGTGGCCCCTGGTTCTAGACTCCCCCAACATCGGGAACACGTTTCCTGCCTCTAGCGTGTCCAAACCCCTAACAATTACCAATGGTTTCATGAAAGAGCAATATTGGCACAAGGAATATTGGCCATGGATCAAGACCTTCTTTGAAATTTATCAGACAAGCTATATAGCATATATTGATTGATAGTGTGACAGACATGATGAAGAATTTTCTAATTGAATATTTAAAGTTGATCATCTGGTGTGCCAATAAATCAACTTGAATAAAAAATAGTTCCAATCATGCTGCTCATTAATTTGGATCCACCAACAATATGCAAGGATGCAAGATTAACAGTTCAAAAATTACAACCATATGTCATTAAATAATGGCTAGTATTGCTGTTGGGGAAAATGTATTCACATCTCAGATAGCAATTATCACCTCTCATCTACCTTTTCAATGCAAGCGACTTCTGTTCCCTGTTCAATTTAGTTTTGCCATGAGCATTAACAAGGCACAAGGACAATTACTCAAAGGCTTCAATCTCTAAACTCAATGCTGTTCCATGATCAGCTATATGTTGGTTGTTTCAGACTTGGAGATGAAAATAATCTATACATTTTTATACCAAACTTAAAAGAAAGAAATTTAGTATATTCTGAAGCACCTCAACATGAAAATAAGTTCACACACTGTGTGAATATCTAGGCACATAGGTACTCAGAGAGAACAATATTAATTATTTTTAAAGGTTTAGAGGGATATGGGACAAACACGGGGAGTTGGGAGTGTAGATGGGGCATCTTGGTCTCATGGGCAAGTTTGACTGAAGGACCTGCTTCCATGCTGTATATGACTCTATAACTATGATAATATTGTATACATATTTAGTTCCATTAGTATGTTTTTATTGCTAACATCAAACTACACAATTTAAATCCCCAAATGATATTATTCATAGAATAATTATATATTTATGTTAGATTTTATTTCATTTACAAGGTGAGTTATAAAATCTGATTGCATGAAAATCAATGCAAATATCATGATTGCCAGCATAATAAACTGAGCAATTGCAGGTATAGTCAATGTTAAATTAATATTGTTCTTTCAGGGCAGTCAGATAATACAGGGAGTCCAACCGGTAATGGACCCATAATGACATCAAATTTACTTTTCACCTTAACATGCAAACCAATTATTAGTCTCTGTCTATTTTTATACAGCTCTGTTGGTGATTAATCAGTTGGTATTAATCCTTGATACCATTTATAAAATATTTCACATTTCAGCAAACATGGATTGTCGAAAGATTTAGCTTCAAATTAATATTTAAAACATTAACAAATAAATAAAGCATTGCCTGAAACATGAAAGTTTCAGACAAAACCACAACTAACAGTGATGGCTCACTGTATCTGATATGGTAGAAGGGACAACGATATCCACATAGAACTTTATGTAACTGGTAACACAGTCCGTGAGTCCATTAATGTCCTCTCCATGGGGACTACAGAGTGCGTCCCAGTGTGACCTCAAAACAACCCTGTAGAGCTTCACAGGCCTCCTGTGACCACCTCCTCACTGGCCTTGTGGCCACAGGCAGCCTCTGGACCATTGGCTTATACCTGGGTAGGAGGTGAACCAGGCTGTGGTCGGATCTTCCCAGTGAATGAATGGCTATGGAGCTGCATGCCTCTTTAACATTGACATTCAGCAGGTCTAATGTTTTCATATCCCCGGTGGGACAGTCAACAAACTGAGTGAAAGTGGGTAGGTTAGCGTCAAAAGTCACATGGTTGAAATCCCCCGAGATAGCGATGAAAGCACTCGGATGCTGTGTCTGGAGTCTCACGGTGACCGTGTGCACGACGTCGCTTGCCCGCAGTGGGTTGGCGGACAGAGGAATGTAAACAGCCACCACAGTGGCGTGTGAGGATTCCCTGGGCATATAGAATGGACAGAGATCCCACAGCCATCAGCTCAATGTCCGGGCTACACACACGCTCCTTAATTGTGATGTAACCAGGGTTGCACCACTTGTTGTTAACAAGAATCGCAAGTCCCCCACCTTTGCACTTGCCACCCTCTCTGGAGTCACTGTCCGCCCGAACAGTCTGAAAGCCGTCCACACTCGCGTTAGATTCAGGGATGTCCTCGTGGGGCCAAGATGGGAGGATTGGGTACATTGCTTAAACTTTCCAAATGAATAAACCTGATTTAATGAAAGAAAATGTTTTAAAAAGAGATTGAATTTATAGAATAACTGAATAAGATTAAAGCAACAGGACATCTAAAGATCAGCCCAGTTTTAACCCTGGCAATGTGCACAGGTAACTTGGGCATTAATAGAGCTGTCACTGTTCCACAATCACTTTTAAATTAGTGGGGTGAAAATAAGTGAGAGCTCCCATTACTGCTCAGTATTCCAGACAAAGTATAAAAGTGTTGGTGAATAACGTCAGTTGTAATGTTCATCACTGCAAAACTGAAATTAAAACAGAAGCTGCTGAAAACACAAACTACAAGTCAGATAGCATCTGCAGGCAGGGAGTCAGAGGTAATGTTTCTGGTCAAAGAGCCTTCATCAGAACTATAAAATAGTTGCTCACACTTCGTCCAGATCATCAAGTAAAAATGGTCTTGTTGGAAGGTTAGTTTAAAATAAAAGGTAAATATGCAGTCGATAATGAAAAAATTAAAAATAATTAATCCAGAAATCGAAAATGCTGGAATAACAGTCTTTGACCTGAAATGTTAAATGTGTCTCATTTCACAAATGCTGCCTGACCTGCTGTGTATGTGTCCAACATTTTGTTTTTATTCTAGGTTTCCCAGCAATGCCAGTTTGATTTTAATTTACCTCACAGCAATGTCACATTTTAAGTAATAATCATATTCTTATCAGGCCAATATTTTATATGTACAAGATTACATCATTATGTACATATAAAAAAGGTTTTATATTTCATGTATTAAGGAAGCAAAGCATAAAATAACCTACCAGATCTGATGATTTAGGAAAGGGCTATGTTTTAATATTTTTGAAAAGACTCTGAAATTGTTATGATTTGAATTTATAAAAAACCACAGAGGGGAAGGTAAGGTAAGAGGGGAAGATTGAAAGGTAAGAGTTTAGATGTTCTTTTTCTCCGCTGCATTACATGTAGTCACAATCACATCCATGTTTGCCCCCCCAAAATCTTTCTTTTTTTTAACCTCCTGAAGCCTCCAACTCAGCAATGGGCACCAGGTTGGTCTCAGATTCTACCTAAGATAGACACAAAATGCTGAAGTAACTCAGCGGATCAGGCAGCATCTGCGGAGAAAAGGAATAGATGACATTTTGCATCAAGACCCTCCCTCAGGCTCAACATTTCTCAGCAACAGAACCATGTCACAACCCGGGCCCTTCCTGCACTGCACATTGATCAGCAACAGTGGTACAACATACAGCAGATTTACAGATTGCAGGTGGTTTGAAAATTCCTGTTTAGTTAAAGAAAAAATGAAAGCAAATATCTCTACTCTCTCTTCCTACATTCCCAAAAAGTGGTAAATTACACTAGCATTGTGTGATTTCAGAGCCTTGCCGATTGTGTAGTTTTGGGGCAACGTGCTAATGTGTTGTAGGATGGTGAATCTGTGGAAGTCATTGCCACAGATGGCTGTGGAGGCCGTCAATGGATATTTTTAAGGCAGAGATTGACATTCATGATTAGCATGGGTGTCAGGGGTTCTGGGGAGAAGGCAGGAGAATGGGGTTGAGAGGAAAAATATAGATTAGCCATGATTCAATGGCAAAGTAGACTTGATGTGCCAAATGGCCAAATTCTGCTCCTATAACTTATGAATTTCTATAGATATGGAGAGGGAGTTTGCAAAGGTGAGAAAGGCTCTTCCATTTGGCACATGTATTATCGATTGTCATTTGTTTGGTTGGCCACCCAATTCTGACCAGAAAAAAACATGACTAAACTTCTCTGCCATCCTACCCCTTTTCTCCATCAACAAACTTTTGGTGCCTGGTTTATGGTGCATCTAGGTAGCATTCCTGGGAAATCCATTGTTCCATTATAATTAGTTTCCATAGTGAATTCCCTATTCTTCTCTTTAGCCCTGGAAGTTTACTCATGGGGAGATGATTTGTTAAATGCTAATGCACACTGCCCTTAGATGGTGGTTACCAACTCTTGTGTCAACCTATTTCCAAACATGGTGGACAATACTCAGAAATCATAACCTGCATGTTGATAAGACCACTATCACTGTTCAACAGACTAGTACAAGCTCAAGGAACAGAATCTCATCTATCTAAATTAGTTCTGCTGAAAAATCAACCTGTATTACGCACTTGTTTTTTCTCTCAACAGATGTTCTGTACCTTTCGAATATTCTCAGCAAATGCCATGACTAGTGTCGCAGTTTTACTCCCCACAATACTTTGTCCTCATTAATCTTCTATTTCCAAACAGGTTATGAATACAAGATATCGCCATTCCCAGCTGGCACCACTATCATATGCCATTCTCTTTTGGTCTCCTCTTTAACATAAAGATTCATTATGGTTTCGCCACAATTTAAAGAATGTTTGATTTGTAACTTTTCTTTAGTTCTGATGGACAACGTCTTCCCAGCTGTTATCAGGCATCTGAACCATCCTATCAACAATGCGAGTTCTGAGCTAACATCTACCTCACTCCGACTATTTTTTTATCTGAATTTACTTACTGGAGTTTATCTTGCACTAAATGTTATTCCCTTTATCATGTATCTGTACACTGTCGATGGCTCAATTGCAATAATGTATTGTTTTTCTGCTAAATAACCTAAAATGCATATTTCTGCTTTTGCATATTAAATAAGCGAATTTTGCCGGCAGTCTGTTAGTTTTTTCATTCTTTTTGTTATTTTTTAGTGTTAAAAAAGTTTGTTTTAATGTTCTTCGGTTTGTTTTATGTGGGGGGAGGGGGGAGGGGATTGGGGGAAACTTTTTTTCAAGTTCTTACCTTGCCGGAGATGTCATTAATTTTCTGATCATATTCTCCGGGTGCTCTGCGGCCTTCCATCGATGGAGCTGGAAGCCTCCTCGGACTGACTTTGAGCCCTATCGCGGGGTGCGGACTTAACATCTGAGTTGATCCCTTGCCTGGGATTGCTCCCACCGCGGACTTTACCATCAAGCTCGCAGTCGGGAGAGGCTAGTCGGGAAGCTCCAACGTCGCAGAAGGTTCGACCTGCCCCGACGCGAGGTTCGATCGCCCGGCGCGGGGGAGCTGACATCCCCCCAATGTGGGAGCTGATCGCCTCGACGCGTAGGGCCCAAACGCCGCCGGCTACGGGAGTCAAGATCGTCCCGTCAACTGGGGATCGAGGCCCACGACCGAGGAAGAACTAAGGGAAGGAGTTGAACTTTATTTTGCCTTTCATCACAGTGTAGGAGTCACTGTGGTGGATGTTCATGTTAAAATGTGTTTTTGAGTAATCTGTTGCTTTTAATTGTATGACTGACCTGGCCAATGAAATTCCTCGTATGTTGCAAAACATACTTGGCGAATAAAGTGTGATTCTGATTCTGATAATGTTTCATGAGAGAGGAGCTTTTATATGTGATTTGGATTGTCATTCTAGCTTTTCTGTAAAAGTTGTGCTCTGACCATAGTAAATGGCTTGGCTGCCTCTTTATAAAATCTGAAGTGCTCATTACCAAAATGCTTTTGTCAATGTGTTTCTACAAAGGTTTCTTCAGCATACATTTGGAAATCAAGCCACTGATAGAATTTTGAGTGAGAATTTCTACAAGCGTCCAAAAGTATAGATTAAAGTGTCACAAGACTGCCAGCAAGTTGTTAGCCTTGACCACATACTTCAGCTCCATTGAGCGAACAATTCTACAGTTGAGTTTTCTTTTATCAAAAGTAAATTAGCAAGAAAGCAAAATGGAGGCACAAAGGACTGCAGATGCTGGTTTACAATAAGTTATTACAGCACTTTGTAAATATATAGAGTAGGTGATAGTTCTGCATTGAATTTAAACAGGGAATCTGAAAGATACCATGAAGGCGAGTTGAGATCTGGAAAATATTCAATATATCTTGACTAATGATTATTCAACATTTTGTTTTTGTGATCACATTCCAGAAATTGTAACAAGTTCAGTAGCATATCTTTACAGATGCAAAAATCCTGAAATGGCTGACAATGTTTATCAGAATGACAAGGAAAGTTCTGTTCCATCTTTGGATGTGTCGGTGTTTCCCTCATTAGCCTCACGAGTTACTTCAGAACCAAAAACACTGGAGAAGTGAGTCAACCTCAATCTCAAAGTATTGCTAAAAAAATAGTAAACTGGTAAACTGTAATCATAATGATTAATCACATACAGTGCCCTCCATAATATTTGGGACAAAGATCCATCATTTAATTATTTGCCTCTGTACTCCACAATTTGAGGTTTGTAATAGAAAAAATCAAATGTGGTTAAAGTGCACATTGTCAGATTTTATTAAACGCCATTTTTATATAATTTGGTTTCACCATGTAGAAATTACAGCTGCGTTTATACATAGTCCTCCCATTTCAGGGCATCATAATGTTTGGGGTACATGGCTTCACAGGCGTTTGTAATTGCTCAGGTGTGTTTAATTGCCTCCTTCATGCAGGTATAAGAGAGCTCTCAGCACCGAGTCTTTCCTCCAGTCTTTCCATCACCATTGGAAACTTTTATCGCTGTTTATCAACATGAGGACCAAAGTTGTGCCAATGAAAATCAAATAAGCCATTGTGAGACTGAGAAACAAGAATAAAACTGTTTGAGACATCAGCCAAACCGTACACTTACCAAAATCAACTGTTTGGACCATCATTAAGAAGAAAGAGAGCACTGGTGAGCTTACTAATTGCAAAGGTAGACAATAGACAATAGGTGCAGGAGTAGGCCATTCGGTGTGATCATGGCTGATCATCCCCAATCAGTACCCCGTTCCTGCCTTCACCCCATAATCCCCTGACTCAGCTATCTTTAAGAGCCCTATCTAGCTCTCTTTTGAAAGTATCCAGAGAACCGGCCTCCACCGCCCTCTGAGGCAGAGAATTCCACAGATTCACAACTCTCTGTGAGAAAAAGTGTTTCCTCGTCTCCGTTCAAGCGCTTTTGATTGCAACATGCGCCTTAATTTAGTTCAACAAAGAAACTGACAAGTTACTAAAGAACCCCTTATTACCCCTTATTTTAAACTGTGGCCCCTGGTTCTGGACTCCCCCAAGGTACTGGCAGGCCAAGGATGACCTCCACAGCTGATGACAGAATTCTCTCTATAATAAAGTAAAATCCCCAAACACCTGTCCAACAGATCAGACACACATTTCAGGAGTCAGGTGTGGATTTGTCAATGACCACTCTCCGCAGAAGACTTCATGAACAGAAATACAGAGGCTACACTGCAAGGTACAAACCACTGGTTAACTGCAATAATAGGATGGCCAGGTTATAGTTTACCAAGAAATACTTAAAAGAGCAACCACAGTTCTGGAAAAGGTCTTGTGGACAGATGAAACGAAGATTAACTTATATCAGAGTGATGGAAGCAAAGTATGGAGGAGAGAAGGAACTGCCCAAGATCCAAAGCATACCACCTCATCTGTGAAACACGGTGGTGGGGGTGTTATGGCCTGGGCATGTATGGCTTTTGAAGGTACTGGCTCACTTATCTTCATTGATGATACAACTGCTGATGGTGGTAGCATAATGAATTCTGAAGTGTATAGACACATCATATCTGCTCAAGTTCAAACAAATGCCTCAAAACTCATTGGCCGACGGTTCATTCTACAGCAAGACAACTATCCCAAACATACTGCTTAAGCAATAAAGGAGCTTTTCAAAGCTAAAAAATGGTCAATTCTTGAGTGGCCAAGTCAATCACCCGATCTGAACCCAATTGAACATGCCTTTTATATGCTGAAGAGAAAACTGAAGGGGACTAGCACCCAAAACAAGCATAAGCTAAAGATGGCTGCAATACAGGCCTGGCAGAGCATCACCAGAGAAGACACCTAGCAACTGGTGACGTCCATGAATTGCAGGCTTCAAGCAGGCTTCAAGGCATGCAAAGGATAGGCAACAAAATACTAAACATGACTACTTTCATTTACATGACATTGCTGTGTCCCAAACATTATGGTGCTCTGAAATTGGGGTCTATGTATAAACACTGCTGTAATATCTACATGGTGAAACCAAAATGTATAAAAATGACCTTTAATAAAATCTGACAATGTGCACTTTAACCACGTGATTTTTTCTATTACAAATCTCAAATTGTGGAGTACAAAGACAAATGATGGGTCTGTCCCGAACATTATGAAGGGCACTGTACCAACATCTACATCATTGTGAATGAAATTAGCCAGCAAATTGGTACTTCAAATGTAAAATACTATTCAACTTTCCTCCTGAAAATAGCTACAGATATTATGCCTATCTGCAATTCAGATTAGGTAATAAATGTGCAAAGGCTCTTTTCCACTTCAATGCTTTCTGTACTTAAATACCTGATGAAGGGCCAAGGGCAAGACGCAGACTGTTTAAACTGACAATGAATGATTAACAGAATAACATTAGGAACTCTAAATCAGTAGCAGTCATTTATTGCTGATGTATCTGAAAAATTTAAACTTGACAACACATCATTTAAAAATAACAGCTAAGCAAATCAATTAAAGCCCAAGACGTTCTTTCTCGATGATAATCCAAATTTATTTTGGCAGTCAAGCAGTTCACAATGATACTTCTTAAATAAAGCACATAACTCACAGATAATAGCAAACAACTCTCAATGTCATATATATCTATCCATTGATATATTAAAGATGGCACTTCAACACATGCAGATTTCACACTTCAGATCTCACTATTTTACAGATACAAATAAATTCTACAAGGCTTGTTGGTTTTCAGCGGCAACCAAAGCTAGTGGGTATTTTCAGATCTGCAAAGTTTTCTGATCTACCACCAAATGATATTTACTTAAAGCTCTAAAGTCTAATTGTTTTAATGGAAACAGGTAATTTAAATGAAGCTCCACATTAGCAGCAAATAATATTTTGGGCATTATAATCTGTAATACCTTCATTATAAAACTATGTAATCCAGTTCACCTCCACAGTACCAATTATATATCCAAAAGGAGTTTAATTTGTTTTCCACATTTCAGAAGTACTTAGTGTACATTATGTAATTCCCCTTTTAAAATACATTATTGAAATCTTGCTGGGTTTACTTGACTTTAGCAGGTCATGTAATTGAAATCTCATGCCAATCTGCACAGAAAATCATCAAATTATTCTTGGGATGTAAAAGGGAGCAATTATCCTAATATTGATTACCTGATTTTCCAAATTTTTAAAGTAATCACATCTTCTAGTCTTAAGGATGCACAGCACCATCTTAGCAGCAGCCGTGTGTACTATCCTCACAGGACAGGACATTATCTACCATCGGCAATCCTTTGGAACTCTAGTTGTTTGTATCTATATTCTGTTACACATGGATCTGTCTGGCTTGAATATCATTCCTAAAGCAAATAAATTGCAACTAGATCCATAAAATGTGTGAGAAAACAATTATTGCCATGTGACTCCTGCTCAATTTCATCTTAGTCTCAATCCAACAAAACAGCTGAGACTTACATGCATCTGCTTTAGTCAAACTCCCTCCACAGAGTTAATTGATAAACTCAATATTTCCTATGAGAATACTGTATGTGATTATAGAGATATTCTAGGTTAAATTCAGCTTGAAGTTGGTAAATCACAACTTTTCGCACCTAGTCCAATCATATTCATTATGAAAATGTAATTGATTCCCTTTGTTTTTAGATAGTATACTGTGCATTATATGGTTTAACACATATAATTCAAAATGATTTCACCCTTGCTTTGAACAAAATAATAGAAGATACACCAGGCAAAAGTATTTACACTCAGATAAAGCTTTTAAAATATTTCTAAGTTATAATTGGGCATGTTTTAAAACATTTAAATGAATACCTTTCCCAAGAGAAGCATTAGTTAACGTAATATTCATTAGAAGTTTAATTGTCTTATTTGATACAGTTTAGGTTCTTCCAAGATCAGCGGTTGCAAAACATGGAACTAAGAAAACTTTAGTTACAATGCTGAATGTGTTCTGTGCATGGCCCACCACCAGCTCCTGAAAGTTAAACTATTTTAATATTTGAGAAAACGATTAAAAAAATTACTATAAGCAAAATATAAAATCCAATAGTTCTTTAGGGTTGTGATTTGAATAACCATCAACGCTAGAACTAATTTTGGAGTTATATTGAAGCTGTTGTTCTACCAGAAGATTTCCCTCAATACAATTTTGTAATTGACAACATTTTTTTGTCCTCACAGCATATCAAAAACAAGATTGTTTTCCTTTTCTGATCATTGTTATAACACTGATACTTAAAACTAACCTTTGATTAGTCTTGCAAGATATTTTGTATAGATACAGAAGCTTGAAAGCATTCTTCATCAGACTCTGCATGAACAGTTTCTTGCCTTCTGTTATCAGGATTCTGAACTGTCCTTCCATAAGCTAGGGTATTATCCAATTCACCTCTACCACATTGTGGACATTGGACTATTTATGGAACTGATGCGCTACGATGCTGAGAACTATATTCTGCAATCTGCATCTTCCCCATTGCCCTATGCATCGTACTTGTGTTTGACTTAATCGCATTTATGTATAGTATATCTGATCTGTTCGGATCGCATGCAAAACAAAGCTTTTCACTGCATCTCAGTACACGTTGCAATAATCACAAATTTAAATCAAGAGTCTCTTAACCCTCGAGTCTGAAATAACAGAGTATTTTTATGGATTGTTCCCTAGGAAATATCAAAGTCCTTTAAAAATGTTGTATCAACTCATAACCATTGATGGGATAGTGTTGGCATTTGTATGATCCTATTACTAACTGAGCATACATTTCTGAAACAATACACAAGTCCTTGAACCACACAGGTGAGCCTGGGACCAAGCTACCTTGAAAAAAATAAATTGGTCCAGAATTTCCTGAGAGGAGCAAGGAGCCCATGCACACCATCCCTTAAGCGCCAGGTCCCAAGTTGCCTTGTGTGGACCTTTAAGCAGCAACTTTGTTCAAAGACAACCCAGGACCTCCTGATTGTAAATAGTAGGGCCTAAACATGCACCAACCACAAAAAAGCTTTGACATCTGTTTAAACCACAATCCTAGGCTTAATCGCCTCTGAAGAAAGCTCAAATCTATTTGCATATTTCTGCCATTTATAGGCAATTAAACAACTTAAAATTGATCACTACATAAAATGTTTTTAAATTATCAAAAATATAATTAAATTAAAAGTTAGAAATATCAGAAAATAATTCATGCAAGTAAACCTAGATAATTCAAGATAATTATCTGAAAGTTACCACTTTCCTTTGTAATCATTCATGTCGATTGAAATGAATATAGCTTCTAGATATGTGCCAGGTCCAACCTGCTGTAAGTTAAGCTAGCATTTTTCATACTGCAACTTGTAGAAAACTGTAGTTAACTGCTGCTCTACTGTTGGACTACATGAAGAATCCAAGGCAGAAGTGTAGACAGGAAATCACCAGTGATCGTAGGAAGTTTGAATCTTCCATATGGCATTTCTCAGAAGAATTCAGACCATTTATACAATATCCCTTTGACGAATCTGTGACCATTGTCGACTTTCTAAGAAATAATGTCCATTCTTAATTTCGCATTCATTCATTCTAAAACAATTTCAAATGCTTTATTAAAAGCTACACGAGACGTTTCTGTGATATTAGTAAATAAATTTTGTAGCACTGCCAAATTGCACCTCCTTCATTATATTAAATATTAAACAAATGTTTTTATTCCTTTATCAGAGCACTGTCACATGTCTGAACTTGAGGAAATCTTTTTCTTGTTTGGCTATTAGATTTCAATAATATTATTCAAACATAATGCATAAATGTGTGCAGAGCGAAATAATCGAAGGAGTAAGAAACACCACTTTGAATTCATCTAATCAAGAGATAGAGCTTATATCCTCTTAAACTCACTATGCAAAATAAGTTTTGAAAAATGATTTAACTTCTGACATTAAAGGCAGAATTACGTTGTTAATGCAATTCAGAGTATATTATTCTGAATAAGTATTATTCTTCGGCTCAGACTAATACTGCACTCCAAAGTTGGTGCATCCTTGATTTTGCCTGCAAGTTATAAATATACTTTCAATCTTCTAGGGCCAGTTCTTCCAAATGTTTAATAATTTTTAACTGCCAACAATATTTGTTTTAGACCATTACTTTACACTGACTTTGAACTCATTGCAATTAAGTAACCACTCAGGAATATGACGAAATGCAAAGAGTATCACTGAATATTTCTCAGTTGTTTTCTTAAAAATACATTGATGAAAACTTTAATAAATTAATGTAAAAAATAAATGTTAACTCCTTGTTTCAAATGAAATAAATACCTGATGATATTTGGTACTGATTCACATATATTGTACAGAAATATTATACAAAACAAATTACTTCAGAAGATCTACGTGTGAAGTGTATACAACAATGATAAATTATACCATGGTTCAAGACTGAAATGTTCAATCGCAAGTGTTACTGATTGCAATTATTTTTATATTATATCCTGTTTATAGCCTCATCCCTAGTCTAAAATTATCAACTACACGTGTAGTTGGATTATTTAACAAACACTCAAACACAACTCACAAACATGCAAGCTCATTTGATACTATTTCTTTTTTAAAGCAGCAACATTTCTGATGCTCCACTCAAGATGACAAAAATAAGAATCAAATCATGCAAATCATAAATTTAGCTGTCATTATGGAATCCAAGTACAATCCAGCAGTTTTAGTATTCAAAATTATGTCTGAGCTACCATACAAAAAGTACAAAGGATTGTTGTCATTTTGATCTGTCCACTGAAACAACTACCAGCATAAAACAGCATAAATTAATCTAACTCATTCTTCCTATGATTGTTTTAAAATGCCCTCGCAACAAGTTCAAAATAAAACATCTTCATTTTGGATGAGCATCTCTACTAATTGTCTTTGATAGCGTATGTCATTTAAGGCTGCCATGGGATCCTGCTCTGGGGCTCGCATTAGAGTTGGTCCGAAAACAATCCCAAGGTTCTCCGCATTCATCAGGTTGTCCTTCTCATGTCGGGTAACCCTGTGAGAAATAATCATCCATTTAAGTACACTACTTGTAATATTCACTCAGGCACAAGATACCAAAAACATAACTTCAATCAAGCCTTATTGTAAATTAATATAGTATGCTTTTGACTAAAAATCCTACATATTTACTTTATTTGCTCTCTAATCAAACATCAAGGATACCCCCTAGTAAGTAAATTATCACTGAGCTTTCACACACAATAGAGGTAGATACCCAATTCACAAGAACAAATCTTGAAATAAGACCACTTAGCCCACTCGATCTCTTCCATCCAACAGACAAAATATAATCTGTATTGTCACTTTGTTTTAGGCAACTTAAAGCGTGAACTTGCAAGGCGCTGGTGAGTTCTTTACTGGCTTGCGTTGTAGACAGATGTGAGTGGTGGAGATCTTGGGAGGAACTCAAGATACTTAATCAATCCAGTACTTCTCGTTGGACATTGGTATAAACAAGTTAGCCTATGCTTTACATTCATGTGCTGGCCTCCACCATTAGTTAGTGGTGACTTTCATGGAGTCTCCCGTGTCTAGTTCTATACAACAGAAATGCAACAGAACTTTGGTCTAATCTATTTTTTATGAAATTGCTTATCTCTCCTTCTATGGTTGCACACTCCTTCTATGGTTTAGCATGCTTTTGATCCTGTGCTGTAGCTTCTGCAGGTCTGCATTTCACTTTTAGGTGCCCTGCTGCTGCTGCTGCTGCTAGGCAATTAAATTACATAATTGCAGTTTAATAGAAATTTGCTGCTGTGGATACGGTGCAAGATACTGGGTGTTTAATCTTAGTTACAAGATGTGTTTGAAATCCACCTCGTTTAACACCATTGCAGTGTCGTACAACATGGTGAAGGTTGTCACCAATGTGAAAGTTGTCCTTAGACTCCACATGGACACTGTGATACTGCAGTCTATTTATAATATCATGGTTAGAGGCATCTATAATAGGGAACCCGATCTGGACAGAGGTAAAGTTGCATTTCCACAATGGTTCTTTTATTACCTACCACAAGCTGCTAGTCATCAACTTCAAGACTTGGCCAGCACAATCTGCAGTTCAACAATTGACCCTTTCCCAGCAGTCCCCCAAGGCACATTCTGTTCTTTTTCTATACCTAATGTTTCTTCCAAGTGGCAGTCAACATTAAATTTTGATATATCAATCTGCGTGATGGGAGTAGACGATAGTGAATCGGGAGTTTCATTGTCCACATTTAGCCTGATTCCATGAGTCTTCACGAGTCCAGAATTAACATTACGAACTCCTGGGACCACCCCTTTCTTAACCCTTGATTCATTGGTTAGTGCTGCTGAGGAAGATGAGGAAGAAGCGTGGAATGTTCAGTAAAAAAAGTGTTTATGGAACAGGACAGCCAATTTTGGCACGTTCCCCTACATGGTTGAACGTGTTCCTTTTTTATGGGTTCTCCTTTATTATGTCTTAGTCCAGTGCGTAAGCTAATGCAAAGTGGCCAGCCTGATTTTATTAACATTATTTATTTTTTGAAGCAGTTTCATACAAGGGGTGCTGGACCATTTCAAAGATAGTTAAATGTCACACATATTACTTTGGGACGTAACAAACAAGCCTGACTGGATCAGTCTGGTACATCTTAGGTAGAAATCATTAAACTAAGTAGGTTGATGTGACAATCTGACATTCCTCATAGAAATAAAATTCTAGCTTGTTATTCAGGATTTGTGAAAGTAAACATATATAAGTTTCCATCTGCTGTGGAGGGAACTGAGCTGGTGTTTCTGAACTATTAATTTACACCTTTGATGTGCTTGTTCAGAAATATAGCTGCTATGCTGTTGTAACACAAATTTAATGAAATCAATAACTAATCTATATTTGGAAACTACAGAATTGGAATATCTTGGATGCTGTCATCATCATTAACTGTTTAAATGTAGCTTAAAATAAACGATGTAGCTACCTTTATACTTGTAACTGGGACTTTAGAATTTGAATCCCAAGTTCAACAAATACTCCTAATATGGCTTCTAGTCCGAGACTCTCCCACTGGTGGAAACATCTTCTCCACATCCACTCTATCCAAACCTTTCACTATTCTGTACGTTTCAATGAGGTGCCCCCTCATTTCTCTAAACTCCAGCGAGTATGGGCCCAGTGCTGCCAAATGCTCATCATATGTTAACCTACTCATTCCTGGGATCATTCTTGAAAACCTCCTCTGGACCCTCTCCAGAGCCATATAGGAAATATGGGAAGATGAAGGAAGAAAGATATGAAAAACAAACTACTGGAGGAAGTCTTGAATACTGGAGCCAAGGTACTGGGTCAATGTTTGGACTCAAGACCTGGTATCAATCCTTTTGTTCCTACAGCAGTTTGACTTTTGCTCCAGATTCCAGCATCGGCAGAATCTTTTGTCAACAGAAATATAAACATGTAAATAGATTTTATGAGTGTAGATTTAATTTTCGATAAGCAAACATTTCTAAAGAAAATGAATACATGTATCAAAGAATACATGTATCAAAGTCAAATACAATTTTTGTAAAATTTCTATCAAATCTATACAAACTGTTATCAATAGATATAACATACCTTTTTAGATGAGCCATAAGGTATCTCAGAGTTTCACAGTGTGCAGGTGGTAACATTTTTAATGCTTCATGAACGGACTCTAATCGCTCTTCTGGATCTGTAATCTCTGGAATAGAAACAAAATATAAATCATTCAAATATTTGCAAAGTTTCACAAATTATTCAACCTTGACATTAAATAGGAATTGTTTAAAAGTTATGCAAGGAAAAGAGCATTTTAACAAAATACTTCTGCCATAAATAAAACTACAATGTTTATTCCCTGAACGAGGATTCTTCTCATTTAGCTTTTACAAAAGCAGGTTCATGGGGACCAATCTTCAAATGGGAAAACAATTATAAACAATACTTAATGTTGCAACTCATTTGCTGGAAATCAGTTTTCCCTTAATCCCTCTGATCTCAGACTGCTGAAGTTTCTGGTGCTTCTAGAATTATGCTGAACAGTGAGAAAACTTTCTGAATCGAATTAGGACTGTTCTTCGACAGAGCAATTTATGGGACTCTTGTGAGTTTTGCTGAAGGTCTTTAAAAATAATGAATGTTTGAAACAAAGTTATGTTATGTTTATTTCACCAGAGAATATGTTCTGAAACCGTTATGCCCAAGAAATGTGATAAACATAAATTCAAAAAGACTAATCAAATGCTAATCACTAATCAGAGACATCGACCGTTTATAAACAGTGGTTATTGAAGGGTTTCTTCCTGAAACTATTTGCAAAGCAAAGTTCATCAGTATAGAGTTATCGAGAGATGCAGCATGGAAACAGGACCTTTGGCCCATCCAGTATAAGCTGAATATCAACCACCCATTTATATTAATTCTACATTAATCCAATTAAAAAAAATATTCCCCACATTTTGATCAACTCCACACAGATTATACCACTCAACTAACCTTGGGACATGTGGGGAAACTGGAGGACCTGGAAGAAACTCACATGGTCACAGTGATATTGTGCAAACTCCAGCACAAACAGGTCTCTGGTTAGTGGCTGTATTAGGTTGTGCTATCGTGCCACCCTTGATTGACACACGATTGAATATTAAGAATATCTTCTTATATTAAATTGTAAACACTTAAAATAACTTTACTCACGAGCTGCTTCAATAAATTTTGGATATGCATCATATGTGATAGTTGGAATAGGCAAATCTCTGAAGTAAAGTTTAAGCGCTCCAGTGATGATATTTATATCTTCATAAATATTCACAGAAATGTCTGCTTTCTCACCATCTAGGAGCCAAACGGTAAACAAAATCAAAATAAACAGATATTCAATTCAATATCAGTATGGTATTACATTCACGACAGATTCAATATGTCATTCGAATCCTGCAGATTCCTGCAGAGAGCATAGCAGGTTATTACTTTAGTTCCAACTAACACAGCAATATCCAGAAAGGTGAGCAATTGTTGCAATTGCAAGCTTCATATTTCACCATGAATAGTATCAAGTTACAGACATTTTAGGTACAATCATATCAAAGTCTTATTATGACCCAGGAAAGAGGCCATTGAGCTCATCATGTACATGCAGTTCTCAACAGAGCAATCCCATCAGTCCCATCCCCCCCTACTACTTTATGCTCTCACACATTCAATTCCCCCTGTGAGTATTTCAGTTACCCACACTAGTGAATAATTTACTGCAGCCAGCTAACTGATCAACGCATCTTCTAGATGTGAGAGGAAGTCAGACAAACAGGCAAAAACCTACAGAGTCACATGGAGAATGTGCAAACTCCAGACAGACACCACAAAAAGGTCAGAATTGAACATAGTCCCCTGGAAATATGAGGCAACAGCACTAACTGCTGCACCATTATGTCACTGGTCCACTGAAGATGGTGAAAATCTACATTTGTAAATTGCATTTCCTTTCATAATATAGCACATACTGATTTGCAGTGGAAATGTTGATATCTAGTTTGGGATTATGATATTATAAAAGATGACCTTATAAAATTAAACACAATTGCCATTTTAATTGTAAAAATTTTCAGCTAAGGTTGCGTGGTTTTGATGAAAAAATATTAGTATACTTAAGGTTTAGCCAAAATATGATAACCTAACTTTTATACTGCTTGAAAAGGGTAGAACAGTGGACAATTGCTTTTGGTTGGGTGACTATTTAAGGGGCAAATTAAAGCATTTTAATAAATATTTACACTGCTTGAGAAAAATATTGCAAGAATATTGCAGAACTTGTTAATAGTTGCCAAGCCATATGAAGCCAATTAACCTACGTTTTTGTAGGTTAATTGGCTTCCGTAAATTGTCCCGAGTATGTAGAATAGTGCGAGTGTATAGGGTGATCGCTGGCTCGTGTGGACTCAGCGGGTCCATGTGCCTGTTTCCATGCTGCAAGTCTAAAGTAAAGGCACAGGTTACCCCAACTATGTTGGACCAACAGTGGACTTACATTTTCTACTACCCGTGATGGCTTGTTGCCAGCCAAACCACCTCAATGGAAAATGGCAAGGCACTGTGCAACAGCAGGGCACAGAATGATGCAATGCTGCCACTCTGAGGATGGGGGTGAGAACTACTTGGGTTTTAAATTGGACAAGTGTGAAGTGTTGCATTTTGGGAGGTGAAATGTAAGAAGAAAATATACAGTAAATGGCAGGACATTTGGAAGCATAAATGTTGAGGGATCTTGCGATCTTGATACCTGAATGTGCAACACACGTAGATGGCGTGGTAAATAAACCGTACGGCTTTCTTGCCTTCATCGGTTTGGGTATTGAGTATAAATGTCAGAAGTCATTCTGTCGCTGTATACAACTTAAGTTAGGCCACATTTGGAGTATTGTGTTGAGTTTGGGATTCTGCATTAAAGGAAGGAGGTGGAGAATTTGAAGATGGTGCAGAAGTTCACTTGGATGTTGCTTGGATATCAGTGTCAGTCAAAAGGAGAGATTGGAGAAACTTCGATAGTTTTCTTTGGAGCATTGGAGGCTGATGGTGATCTGGTGAAAGTATATAAAATTATGAGAGGTATAGATAGGATGGATAATCAGAGCCTTTTTCCAAGGTGGAAATGACAAATGACAGAGGCATTGGTTTAAGGTGAAAGGGGGAAAGTTTAAGGGTGATCTATTAGGCTTTTGTTTTAAATTTACCCACAAACAGCGAGTGGTAGTAACTGGAAAGTGCCACCAGGGGAAGTGGTAGAAGCAGAAATGTTAACAACATTTAAGAGGCAGTTAGACTCTGACTCAATACCTACCAAAATAAACCCCGTTAGAGACTTATTTGCATGATTTTACTGATAATCAAACAGAAATGCTTAAGCTCAAAGAATAAATTGTCTCCAATCAAGAAAAATAGATTTATCACTCTTTTCAACCGGCTGCTGTTATATTTCACAAAACATAGATCAGTACAGCACAGTAGTTAATCAATCCACAATGGTGAACTTTTTTCACACAGAGAGTGGTGAATCTCTGGAACTCCCTGCCACAGAGGGTAGTCGAGGCCAGTTCATTGGCTATATTTAAGAGGGAGTTAGATGTGGCCCTTGTGGCTAAGGGGATCAGAGGGTATGGAGAGAAGGCAGGTACGGGATACTGAGTTGGATGATCAGCCATGATCATATTGAATGGCGGTGCAGGCTCGAAGGGCCGAATGGCCTACTCCTGCACCTAATTTCTATGTTTCTATGTGATGTCTGTGCCAAGCATGCTGCCAATTTAAACTAATCCCACCTACCTGCACATGATCCACATCCCTCCATTCCTTACATGTTCAAGTGCCCGCTCAAATGCTTTTTGAACACCACTATTGTATCTGCTTCCACCTCCTCTGCCCCCCACCTGAGAACACATTCTAGGCACCTACCACTATCTGTGTAAAATGACTTGCCTTGCACATCTTCTTTGAACTTTCTCCTTCAATTTAAAGCTATGCTCTCTGGTATTTGACATTTCCAGTCTTGGAACAAGTCGTTGACTGTCTATCCCAACCTACTCTATCATTACTCAAGAACCTCTATCAAGTGTCCCCTCAGCCTCTGAAGTTTCAGAGAAAACAATTCAAGTTTGTTCAATCTCTCTATACAGCTACTAGCCTAAATTCACAGTTACCAAACTGATATTAGCTTTTGTGACTCTCCTACTAATCTAGCTTCAGAAGTTGGAGCACTGAAATATTTATAGGGTTTATTTTAACCTTCAACTGTTGAGAAACAAAACAAAATCTGATAATCTTCATTTTCTTTTATTAGATTGATATAATTCAATAACTGAAAACTAATTGGACAGAAGTCTAAAAAGTAAGTAAATATAATAGTGTCAATCTGCTTGCTGTGAATACCAAATACTGCACTTCTGTTTGTTGTGCAAAATTTAGTGACACATACCTCTGTCAAATGCCAGCTTGACATCTTCAATTAGATCACTAAATCCTGATACTCTGTACAAGCCTTCTGACATCAAACCTACAAAATGTAGAAATAATAATAATAATAATAAATGGAAATTGAAAGCTGTATTAGTAAAGAAAACTGAAGCCAGAGAGACATACAGCAGACATAAGACCTTTGGTCCATTAATTCTGCACTGGCCATTAACCACCCATTTACACTAATCCCACATTAATCCCAATTTTTCTTTATACATTGCTTATGCTTATCCAACCGAATATTTTGAATTAAATTGAATACTTTCACACATGTGACAGTGAAATTATTTGACTGCATACCCAAAAGTCGCCATGTAAAGGTCGCTGATAAAGTAAAAAAGTATCCCGCGCCACGTCCTTCTTTGTTCTCCCTCTTCCCCCTCTCACGGCTGTTCCTCCACGCCGGGTCCACCTATATTCTCCTCCCTCCCCCTCCTCCATGCCGTGTCCTCCTTCGTTCTTCCACCCCCCTCACAGCGGTTCCCTCTCGCTCCAGTTCCACCTTTGTTATTCTCCCTCTTCCCGAATGGCCTACTCCTGCACCTATTTTCTATGTTTCTATGTTCATTAACATGATACCTATCAATCACTGTCAATATCCAAGATGATTTGTGGTTCCTACCTCTGCTTTCAATTTCTCGGATGCACATATCCACCACCATTGGTCTTTTTGTATTATGTGCTTTAACCAGTGTTGTCAGGTCACAGCTGTAAACTTTTTTCACATGTTTCAAATCAGGCTTGCAATCATGTGGAACCATCTTGGAACACTGTTTGTGAACATTCAAGCCACAATCTAACAATACAGAAAAGGAGAAATATTTAAAATGATGATAACATTACAATTATTCCAACACAAATAATTTAGATCAATTATATTGTATTTATTTTCTGCAATCACCTGATAAAGTACCTAAAATTTGTGTTGACCGCAGCCATCATTCATTTTTCACTCGTTTCAGAAGTGGCAACAAGGCACTCAGAGAACGAAAGTGGTGGTGTTGTACCTGCCTCATAGCTCATGATTTTGCTGTTATTTTTTTTATTTTCCAAACATTTCCTAGCAATTTGTATTTCCATTATGTGGATGGAAATTGCAGAAAGATTGTGAAGGCTCCATTTTGAAAAATGGACACTGATTAAAGCATGGGTGTTAAAAGGAATACTGTGGAATACATTGCATCTGTGATGCCAGAGGTAATCCCTTGCCTTTTCCGAACTTTGGTTTACCCACTTTTCGTCTATTCCCAACACATTAAGGGCAATTTTTAGCGGCCAATTAACTGATAAACCTGCACGTATTTGAGAGGAAACTCATGCAGTCACAGGGAGAACATGCAAACTCCACACAGATCAAACCCAATTTTCTGGCATGGTGAGGCAGCAGCTCTACCTGTTGTGTCACCCTACAAGAGATGCTAAACAGGTTGGGTATCTAGTCTTTGGAGTTTAGAAAAATGAGAGATGATCTTTTGAAACATACAAGATCCTAGGAGCGAATGACAAGATGGATGGTGAAAAAAAAAATTTGGGGGAGAATCTTGTGCATTTTAAGAGGTTTGTCATTTGAAACCTAGATATGTAGGCATTTATTTTCACAGAAGGTCTCTGATATTCTCTTACTCAGAGTGCTGAAGATTATTATAAGTATTTAAAGTGGAGGAAGATACAATTTTGACAGATCAGCAATATCTATAAATATTTTGAAGTAAAATTCCACAATTGTTTGAAGAGAAATGTTAAGTGACATGGGAAAATAAACATTTGGGGATTAGACTTGATAACTTAGGGAGAAAACACAGATGCAAACATGATGGGATAAACAGTTTGATTCTTTTAGCATAACTAAAAAAGTAGACTTTAAGAACTAATGGGCATGAATTTTCCTAAGTGTCCTGATTTGACATTGATAAAATTCTGCCATAATTATCAGTGGAATTGAATAATTTGATTTTTCTGCACTATACCAATCAGACATTTAACATGCATTTGATACTTAGAAATCAAAATCATAAATAGACAATTTATAATACATTGTTTGATATTCCAGCCCTCAATGGCAACTTTTATCTCTGTACTTTAAAAAAAAATCACAAATAGATTATAAATAAAGTAGAATTGGCAACCTTGTACAAGGTTCACTTTAAATAAGGTTAAAGCTGGCTTTTATCATTTAATAGTAGCATTTTGACGAAAAGCATGCAATTTTAAGAAATTACTTAAAGATTTCATTGTTAATCATGTTTAACATACATCCAAACATATTTCAATTCAAAACCAAATTATGAAAATGAAATTATTATTTTAAAGAAGAAAGTACCTGCACATTTCACACCCTGAGCAATTAAGCCCCACATAAAATTGGCACAGTATTCACACCAGTGAGGCCCTCGGAATGTGTGAACCTGTAAAATGTAACATTAGGAAAATAACATTGTATATGACGGCACCAAGATTTACTGAAATGAATTGTTTGATTAAAATGCAGAACCATTCAACAAAAGTCGAAGAGATATTTTAAAAATAACAATACTTTAGTCTTGAAACAAGTAATTAAAACGTTAAGTGAAAAACACATAACCACTAAGCGTTTTCATACAACCCATTGGACATGAATACATTACCATGGCAACCATCAGCAAGCAGCATGAGTATTTTTAGATTCTCAGGAGAATTAATATTTTAACTATAGCCATTTTCAGAAGTGGAACACTGCTAATTTATTCCAATAATATTTTTTTTAAATCAAAGGTGCATTAGTAAATGCTGGAATATAGTAAAACTAAACTGGCTAAACTTGTTGAGGCTTTCCCTTGCAATTTGTTTGAATATGGATGGAAAAAGAAATAATACAAACATTACCAAACAAGAGGTCTGTAACTATTGCTATACACAAATATATAATAATAATTTTTTTTGCTGATGCTGAAAATAAGCAGAGTGAAAATAAATTGTTTTTCAGACTGCAGTTGTACATAAACAATATAACTGGCAGAGCTAACAATCATACATAATATTAAAATAACGATGTAACAATGTTTTATCAGATTCTGTTCAAAGAAACATTTATTCTGTTCTCTGAAAAACATGGCAATGATTAAACGCACTCGAAGTATTATTAACTCTTTCTCAACTCAATTGATTAAGTTAAACATTAGAGAAACAAATAATTGCAGAAGCTCTAATGTTTAAGCATTTCCGTTGATTAAATAATAAACCACGAGGTTACTGAATATCAACTAAAAAAAAGAAAAATACCTCGAGGAAGTAAAGCCCCTTATATATGCTTTCTAACTGAATGTTATGAAATGCTTTGGGGATATATTTGCTACTTTAAGAATTCTATCCAAAGGGAACTTATGTCAAGTCATTGTCATATATATTTAGAAACAGTCTTAAATGGTCATTGCTTAAGGGCAAAAATGTTTTAGTGCTCTTTCACTATTGTGCAGAGTATAAGAGAATTATAGTACAAATACCTCATGAACCTATGCATTTCTATTCACAAAGGTTGGGATTATTTTCTGATTATGACAGACTAGTAAAAATGATATTAGAAATAATAGATTTTACTATTTATGAGTACTAGTTCTATCTTTTATTACAACTATCTAATTAGCATTAGAAACAATACAGCCCTCCGCTTCTAACAGTCAAGAAGCCCAATCTTACACCCGAAGCAGGTAATATCTGCAACAAATATCAAAAACATCAGACTAGGCTTGGCAAAAAGGATTCAGCAGGTGTATTAAGTCAAGATGCAACTAAATATAAATTTAATTTCCTAAAATTAATCATATTCTTAAAAAACTAAATGTATGAAGATGTTACTGTTAAAAATGTGCATTTTGTTTCAATTGATTGTGGGTTAGTCCAACCGTGAATATTTAATTGCATGTGTAGTATTTTTTAAAGGTAATGGTCAGAAGAAATGATCACAGACAGCATTATATAACATCCAGTACTCCAGTGAGTATTTTGTAAATTTAACAGGTTTATTACAATTTAAACAAGGTTTTAATAAGAGTTCAATTCGCTAATTTTTCAATGGGAATTGTGATACTAAAATACAAACATTACCTGAAGATGATCATTTATAAATTAAATTATCAAACACATTATTTCATTTTGAAATTCACAAATGCACATTTTAAATTATATTAATTTCACATCCTTACCTTAAAATTATGTACTTTTTCATATTTAGGAATCCGTTCACTTTCCTTAAGTGTGGCTCTTCGAACAAGTGAAGTCAACTGTGAATAAGCAAACTGTTTTAGTGGTTGCCACAAAGATGAGGATACCTTCTGGGGTGCCATTCTCATCCCTAGAACTGTTACTAAAAGTCCACGGTAGTCTGATTGCTTTGATTCACAAATTCTGAATTTATAAGATTTTCTACCATACCAAGGTTGTTTGGGTGGCATTTTTGTCGTACACTGTGATTTTATAGACAAACTGGAGCGATAATTTCCTTTAATAAAAATGGCCTAACCTATTTTTTTATCTAACATAGATCAAAGAATAAAAATTTCACACAATTCTAAACTTAAAAAAAGTAATCTGACGAATGAAAAAACTTAAAGTTCTGCACGTGATATGTTATATTAAAAAAAAGCAATACAAAGTAGCCAAACATTCATTATCTCCGCGTACAACAGATCATGTCTGACATTCACTTTGGAGATATGAAATGAATAAACTAGCCAACATTCTCCTTTCATCAGATGAAAACACACAAATCAATTCAGCTAGTTATATAAATTAATCTTCAAGCTGTGAGTTAGCTTTAGCACCCATTTAAAGATATATCCCACTGCACATTTGTTCAGATGACTTCCTAAATTAACAACGCTGCAAGTCTTGTCGCAACCAGTTTGTGGATACCAAGCTCTTGACAACTCAAATCCCATGGAATGGGGTGGGGGGGAAATAGCTGGGGGAGGGATTGGGGGTTGGATTTCAGCAAGCACAATTAATCAGTCAGGTCACATTTAGTCAGAAATCAACTAGTCAATAAAAAAATAACTGGCACAGATCCATTGCTCCCACGGACAGATATTTTCATCACATTAGATTAAAAAACAACCATCGGTAAGAAAATAATGAGCAAGGAGTGAATCATACATCATTAAAACATAACACCATGTAACTACATTTTAAATGAAGCACAACCAGTTTCGGATATATATTCTCTTATTTAGTTCTATGAAATGTTAAGAATTATTCACCCAAATATTGAAAATGTTTACCCCATAACCGCCCTATCCACTGACGCACAGCCCCCAATTCGCAGGCGCGTCTAGAGAGGGTGGGGGGGGGGGGGGGTGCAGAGAGTGAGGGCAGAGAAAGAGGGGGCAGAGACAGAGAGAGAGGGGCAGAGACAGAGAGGGGCACGGACAGAGGGAGAGGGGGGCGGAGGGGAGGGGGGCAAGGGGGTAGAGGAGAGGGAGGGTGGGTGAGGGGGGGTAGGGTGCGGGAGGGGGGAGAAAGGGGGGGAGAGAGAGAAAGGGGAGGAGAGAGAGAGAGGGGAGGAGAGAGAGAGGGGAGGAGAGAGGGGGAGGGAGAGTGAGAGGGGAGGAGAGAGAGTGAGAGGAGAGAGGGGGAGGGAGAATGAGAGGGAGAGGGAGGGGAAGGAGGGGGGCGGGGGACAATAGACAATAGACAAAAGGTGCAGGAGTAGGCCATTCGGCCCTTCGAGCCAGCACCGCCATTCAATGTGATCATGGCTGATCATCTCCAATCAGTACACCGTTCCTGCCTTCTCCCGATATTCCCTGACTCCGCTATTTTTAAGAGCCCTATCTAGCTCTCTCTTTAAAGCATCCAGAGAACCTGCCTCCACCGCCCTCTGAGGCAGAGAATTCCACAGACTCACCATTCTCTGTGAGAAAAAGTGTTTCCTCGTCTCCGTTCTAAATGGCTTAATCCTTATTCTTAAACTGTGGCCCCTGGTTCTGGACTCCCCCAACATCGGGAACATGTTTCCTGCCTCTAGCGTGTCCAAACCCGTAACAATTTAATATGTTTCAATGAGATTCCCTCTCATCCTTCTAAACTCCAGAGTGTACAAGCCCAGCTGCTCCATTCTCTCAGCATATGACAGTCCCGCCATCCTGGGAATTAACTTTGTAAACCTACGTTGCACTCCCTCAATAGCAAGAATGCCCTTCCTCAAATTAGGGGACCAAAACTGCACACAATACTCCAGGTGTGGTCTCACTAGGGCTCTGTATAACTGCAGAAGGACCTCTTTGCAGGTGGCGGGCACGAGCGAAGCCCGGAACGATCTGAGGACTGTCAAAAGCAGCGGAGGGCCGGCTGATCGTGGCTTCTGCATGGGTAAGCCCACCCAACAGCGTGATAGACGATCGGGCGGGGGAGACGGAGAGGAGGTCGTCTCCTGTGACGGCTGCCACGGCCACTTCTCCACCGGGCTTCCCTGCACTCACACTGCGACAACAACTACCGCTGCCATGTTGTAGGACTTCAAGGAGCGCGCAGCATGACTTGAGCACGTGTTTAGCGGCTTATGCGCAGCTTGCCGCGAGGAGCAGAGCCATTGTGTCGTCATCAGCTCGCTTCAGCTCGATAGATTTTAAAAAGATCTCAGATTGGTGACCAATTTTAGTAAAAAACGGGAAATAATGAATCATACTTTCCGATGAGGTGATTTTCGAGATCATGAGGTAAATCTGTAAAAATGTCACCATTAGTACGTCGGGTTTTCGTGGAGATGTGAATCAAAGAAAAAGACTCAAGTAAACAAACAAATAAGTAAACATCCAAGATCAGAGTTTTATAATATAGATATCACTGTTCCATGCAAGAAGAAATAAAATGGAATCAGAATTTCATTCATTCATATTCATTAATATATTTAAATTGGATCGATATTAAACAATAATATACCCTGGGCCTTTCACCAAAGGATTAGTTATTAAAGAAGTGCTCATCTCGATCAAATATGACCAACATCTTTCAGGGAAGTTTTAATTAGGAAACATACAATTCTATCTCTTCACGTTTCAACTGCTTTGTTTCTAAAGAATTACATCAAGAGTGATCAAAGGCAGGAAGACAAGCTACTTCTCTTGTTGTTATCCGGTTCTGCTATTCTGAGCCTTCCCCAGATTATTATTATTATTATTTTTTTATTCTTTATTTCGAACATCACGCTATAATCACCCTTCCCAATACAATCAGTATAACAAATATCCCAAATCTTAAATTTCTCTTTGTATCCAAAAGTTAATTGACACTTAACTAATAATTACTAATTAATTAACATACAGTGCCGTCCATAATGTTTGGGACAAAGACCCATCATTTATGTATTTGTCTCTGTACTACACAATTTGAGATTTGTAATAGAAAAAAAATCACATGTGGTTAAAGTGCACATTGTCAGATTTTATTAAAGGCCATTTTTATACACTTTGGTTTCACCATGTAGAGATTACAGTTGTGTTTATACATAGTCTCCATATTTCAGGGCACCATAATGTTTGGGACACATGGCTTCACATGTATTTACAATTGCTCAGGTGTGTTTAAATGCCTCCTTAATACAGGAACATGAGAGCTCTCAGCACCTAGTCTTTTCCCGTCTTTCCATCACCTATGGAAATTGTTATTGTTTATCAACATGAGGACCAGAGTTGTCCCAATGAAAGTCAAATAGGCCATTATCAGACTGAGAAACAAGAATAAAACTGTTAAGGGACATCAGCCAAACCTTAGGCTTAACAAAATCAACTGTTTGGAACATCATTAGGAAGAGAGCACTGGTGAGCTTACTAACTGCAAAGGGACTGGCAGGCCAAGGAAGACCTTCACAGCTGATGACAGAAGAATTCTCTCTATAATAAAGAAAAATCCCCAAACTCCTGTCCGACAGATCAGAAACACTCTTCAGGAGTCAGGTGTGGATTTGTCAATGACCACTGTCTGCAGAAGATTTCATGAACAGAAATACAACGGCTACACTGCAAGATGCAAACCACTGGTTAGCTGCAAAAATAGGATGGCCAGATTACAGTTTGCCAAGAAGTACTTAATACAATACAATACTGTTTATTGTCATTTGAACCTAAGTTTTCTGCAGTCATACGAACAATAAAAAAAGACACACAATTAACACAATTTACACAGACATCCATCACAGTGAATCTCCAAACACCTCCAAAGTCTTGTCTCTCCCCTGTACTTTATTCTTCTCTCGATGTTAAAGCCCCCGGCGGGCGATGGTAAATCCCGTGGCCGTTAAAACCGCGCCGGGCGATGTAAGGCTTATTAATAAGCCAAAGCTTATTAATTCCCACCCCTTATTCAACTGCTTATAATTATCTTATACAAATTTAGCAGCTATATGTACACCATATGTACACCACCAGCTATAAGTACACCAAATTATTTACATTTATACACTAATCAAATATTTACAAAGCCATAAAAAAAAAAGAAAAAAAAGAAAAGAAAAAACCCTCATATACTATACAGTATCTCTTAGTCGTATATACAACCCATCACCCCATAATCACCCTTCCCAATACAATCAGTATAACAAATATCCCACTCACAATCACCTATCCTCATCCCAATATCCTTTGTAAAAAGTGTTTTTGTACATCTTTTTAAACTGAATTATGTTTGTGCTAAGTTTTATCTCCTGTTCCAGACCATTCCACAAATTCACCCCACAGATTGCTATGCACATACTTTTAAGAGCTGTTCTGACATTAAGTTTTTTAAAATTATTTTCCTCTCTCAAATTATACCCACCCTGTCTTTCCATAAACAGTTTTTGTATATTTCCTGGAAGTAAATTACTTCTTGCTTTGTACATGATTTGTGCAGTCTTAAATTTAACCAGATCGGTGAACTTCAGTGTATGTGACTTTAAGAATAATAAATTGGTATGTTCAAGATATCCAACGTCATTGATAATTCTTATTGCTCTTTTTTGTAATGTGCATAATGGCTGTAGGTTGGTTTTGGAGGTGTTACCCCATATCTCCACACAGTAACTCAGATATGGCAATATGAGTGTATTATACAGAGTATGTAATGATTTGTGGTCCAGAATGTGTCTTGAATTTCCCAACATTGCTATTGACTTTGCCAGTTTTGCTTTGACGTGGTTTATATGTGGTTTCCAGCAGATTTTGTGGTCTAAGATCACACCAAGAAATCTATTTTCATATACTCTTTCTATACTTATGTTATCTATTTTCAATTGTACTTGAGGGTTTGTTTTATTTTTTTCCAAATAGCATAATCTTTGTTTTGCTTAAATTTAGAGACAATTTGTTGACATCAAACCACTGTTTTAATTTATTCATTTCTGATGTGATGACCTCCAAAAGCTGCTTCAAATTGTCACCGGAACAAAAAATATTTGTTTCATCGGCAAATATAATCAATTTCAGTATATTTGATACTCTGCATATGTCATTAATGTATATTATGAAAAGCTTTGGATCTAACACAGACCCTTGAGGTACTCCACAAATTATTTTCATGTAAGTTGATTTATGTTCATCTATTTCTACAAATTGTTGCCTGTTTCTTAAATAGCTTCTCACCAGTTTCATGAGTAAAATATCGTGATTTACTGTATCAAACGCTTTTTTTAAGTTATGAATATTCCCACTGCAAGTTTTTTATTATCTATGCAATTTGTGATTTCCTCGATTAGTTCCATTAGTGCCATAGATGCTGATCTGTCTGTCCGGAATCCATATTGACTGTCGACCAAAAGCTTGTTTTTCAATGAAATTGTCAAGTCTTTCTGTAAATTTTTTTTCAAGGATTTTGGAGAATTGGGAGAGTAAAGAAACAGGCCTGTAATTTGTGAAATGGTGTCTATCCCCAGTTTTATATAATGGTATTATTTTTGCTATTTTCATTTTGTTCGGAAATTTTTCAGATTGCAAAAAAGTTACAGATATGAGTTAATGGGTTTGCAATTTCTTCAATAACGTTTTTTATTATAATCATATCAATGTCATTCCAATCAGTAGAGAATTTGCTTTTACATTTTCTTACAGTGTCTATGATTTCTTTTCCTTTGACTGCTCGAAGGAAGATAGAGCTAGTATTTCTATCCCAAAGATCAGTATCCGCCCCTTCTTTTGTTTCTGGGTCATTAATTTTTTCTGCCATATCTGGTCCCACATTTACAAAAAATGTGTTAAAACCATTAACCGCATCATCTATATTATTTATTGTCTTGTCTTCCTCAATAAAAAACTCAGGGTAGCCTGTATTTTTTGATCCATTTTTAATAATACTATTTAGCACGTTCCATAAACCTTTCATATTGTTTTTATTATTCTCTAATATTTTATTATAGTATTCTTTCTTACATATCCTCATAATATTGGTTAATTTAATCTTATATTTTTTATATTTATTTTCTGCTTCTGAAGTTCGATATTTTATGAATTGTCTATATAGTGTGTTTTTCTTTTTGCAGGCATTTTTTAAACCCTTAGTGATCCATGGACTATTTGTTTGTTTTTGTCTATCACTATATTGTTTCACAGGACAGTTTTTGTCATAAAGTGATTTTAAAATATTTAGAAATCCATTGTATGCTTTGTCGACATCTTCACCCTACTACCCTCCAATTCTGTTTCAGTAATTCATTCTTAAATGCATTTATGTTTTCTTCGATTCTCACTCTTTTGTATTTGAAATGACTGGTGTTCTTAGGTTTCCTATAACTACAGTGATAAACAATAAAAACAGGTAAATGGTCACTGATGTCACTGTATAATAGTCCGCTTACTGTATTGTTTTCCATAATGTTTGTGAATATGTTGTCTATTAATGTCGCACAATGAGAAGTAATTCTACTAGGTCTGGTTATTTTAGGATAAAAACCCATACTGTACATAGTAGTGATGAAGTCTTCTGTCATTTTATGCTTTTTGGATTCAACAGGTCAATATTGTAATCCCCACAGATGAACATAATCTTTTGTAATGATTTTGTAAACATGTTTTCCATCCAATCTTTAAATATTTCAATACTGGATCCGGGAGCTCTGTATATACAGCTCACAATAATATTTTTGGTCTTTTCCATGCACATTTCTACTGTAATACATTCCAACAAATCGTCAACAGATGATTGCCTCAGCGCAGAGGGAGAACAAGGAGGGAAGAGACAGAGACTTTAAGACTTTTGCCTCCATCACAGTGAGGAGGTGCCTGGTGAACTCACTGCGGTGGATGTTAATTTGTGTTTATTGTATGTTTCGTTATTTATTATTATATATATGACTGCAGGCAACGAAATTTTGTTTAGACCGAAAGGTCTGAATGACAATAAAGGAATCCAATCCAATCCAATCATGTTCTCCACCACCTTATATTTCAGTCGTTTATCCACATAGATCGCCACACCTCCTCCACTTTTTTCCCTTCTGTTTATATAATTCAGTTCATAGCCATCATGTCAAAGTCCACACCTTTCTCAGGGCTGATCCAGGTCTCTGATATTGCTATAAGATTAAATGGGTTCTTGAACTGTCTTAAATATTATTTTATGTTGCGGAGGTTGGCATATAGACTTCTGCTATTAAAGTGGATATTATGTTCTGATTGGAAAGTTATATTGAATTGCTCATCTGTGTAATAACTGCAGCTGTTGTTGATATTGTTAAATAAGTTATTTTCCGGATCAATATCATTTTCTATGTCATGTGCGTTATGCTCTGTATATGCAAAGGTTTCTAGTCCTGATAGAGATATATATTTTTTGTCAGGAATTATCATGGTTGTGGTTTTTATTTTATATTTTTATATTGCTACTAAGTGTATTCCATTACCTTGTTGTGGTTTGTCACCTTGGTATTTATCCAGTTCATCCAGGTCCCTAATGACTAATACTTTGGCTTGTTCTGGTGGTCCGTTCAGCTTGATGAATATTTTGCAGTTTGCAGTCCATGTAGATTGAATTTTCTTCTGCTTTCTCAGGAGTCGGGCCTTTCTGGCGATGTCAGCATTTTTCTTTGTCAGGTGTTCATTCAAATACACATCCGAGCCCTTTAGCCGTCTTCCCTGTTTCAGCAGTTCAGTTTTGTGCTTCCTGTTAGCAAACCGAATTATTATGGCTGGTTTATCCATCTTACTTCTCCGTGTGAGCGGGTGAGAAGCCTTGATGTTGTCCCTGTCCAACTCGTCCTGCTCGCTCGTCTCCCCTTCGTTCTGCATTGTCACCGCCCGTGCATATGAGCGGGGTTTCGTCTCCAGACCAGTGACGATATCGTTCATTCTCCCAATGATCCCAAACATACTGCTAAAGCAACAAAGGAGTTTTTGAAACCTAAAAAATTGTTAAGTCTTGAGTGGCCAAGTCAATCACCCGATCTGAACCCAATTGAGCATGCCTTTTATATGCTGAAGAGAAAACTGAAGGGGACTAGCCCCCAAAACAAGCATAAGCTAAAGATAGTTGCATGGCAGGCCTGGCAGAGCATCACCAGAGAAGACACCCAGCAACTGGTGATGTATATGTATCGCAGACTTCAAGCAGTCATTGCATGCAAAGGGTATGCAACAAAATACTAAACATGACTGCTTTCTTTCACGTGACATTGCTGTGTCCCAAACATTATGGTGCCCTGAAATGGGGGTCTATGTGTAAACACTGCTGTAATTTCTACATGGGAGAAACCAAAATATATAAAAGTGTCAAGTCAAGTGTCAAGTCAGGTTTATTCGTCACATACACATACGACATGTGCAGTGAAATGAAAACTGACAATGCTCGTGGACTTTGTGCTAAAAGACAAACAAACAAACAACCAAACTACAAACAGAATGGAATAGAATCACATATTCTTTTACATATTAAATATTGTGGGTGGAAGGAAAAAGGGAAAAAAACAGCAATCTAAAAAAAAGCAGTAGAGTGGTACAGTAAAGTTAGTCCCTGGTGAGATAGGAGTTTACAGTCCTAATGGCCTCTGGGAAGAAACTCCTTCTCAACCTCTCTGTTCTCACAGCATGGCAACGGAGGCGTTTGCCTGACCGTAGCAGCTGGAACAGTCCGTTGCAGGGGTGGAAGGGGCCTCCCATGATTTTATTGGCTCTGGAGTTGCACCTCCTGATGTATAGTTCCTGCAGGGGGGCGAGTGAAGTTCCCATTGTGCATTCGGCCGAACGCACTACTCTCTGCAGAGCCTTCTTGTCCTGGGCAGAGCAATTCCCAAACCAGATTGTAATATTTCCAGATAAGATGCTTTCCACAGCCGCTGAGTAGAAGCACTGGAGGATCCTTGGAGACACTCTGAATTTCCTCAATTGCCTGAGGTGGTAAAGGCGCTGCCTTGCCTTACTCACGAGTGCTGCGGCGTGTGATGTCCATGTCATATCCTCAGAGATGTGGACTCCCAGATATTTAAAACAGCTCACCCTATCCACAGAATCCCCATTTATCCTCAATGGTGTGTGCGTCCTTTAAAATGGCCTTTAATAAAATCTGACAATGTGCACTCTAACCACATGCGATTTTTTCTATTACAAATCTCAAATTGTAGAGTACAGAGACAAGTACATAAATGATAGGTCTTTGTCCCAAATATTATGGAGGGCACTGTATGACACTTGCATCTATTATCTACTTAAGGTTATTTACAACTTGTAATAAATGTTTTAACACTTTATCAAAACAACTGAATATGAGGGCAAACCAGTTGCATGCATTTGTAAAAATCATGAACAGAAATTGGACTTCAACGTTCCAATCTGAAACTTAAATAGTGTGACCTCAGCATCACTTAAAAGGACCCAGGATCTTTTGATGGGTTGCTGTTCTCTGGCTTGACGATAAAGATCTTAGAAGGATGGTTTACGTTTTGTAACAAGCTCTTAGCAAGTAATCACGTTCTTTAATATAGCACTGAGGGTTCTGGTTCGGGAGATGTACAGGAGGATGGAGATCCCGTTTTCCCTTTGGGAACACAAAGACTTCCAGGCAACTGCTTCGCTGCTGGTGAGAATCATGCAAAGGTCAATGGTTGCAGTTTAATTGCAAGGATATAATTTCCAAAGAAAAGCTTTATGACATCAGAGCTATCAATGTACGAATCCCAACTCTCAGTTGCAACTTCAAGCTCACAACTCACAAAACCCACCATCAACACCTACATTTGCTCTTTTACAATCACTGTACCACAATCAATTCTGTGCTCATTCTCTATCTTCAACCTAAGGGCCTCAGCTTTCACACATTTGCTCTATTAAAACAGTCAACACAAAAAAAGATTTTTGTCCCTAATAATTAAAAAAGAAACACTGACTTTATAGAACTGATTGCAGAACAACTGTTGCAAAATGGAGGTAGAATTCGATGAGCCACTGGCCATTTGCATACAGGCAGTCCATGGCCTGTGTCACATACAGCCTGCAGATAAATTGTTATGTCGAACATGACTCGTGTAACTACACACTAATGCAGAAATAAAACATGGAATTTTAAGGTAAACCCCATAATTAAGCTGTTAGATCGCTATTAGATTGTGTCTTGAAGTATCAACATTCCTCGTATGTTGCAAAACATACTTGGCGAGTAAAATCTGATTCTGATTCAATGACAAAAAATTCTGAAATACTCAGCAAGTCAGGCAGAATAGGTGGAGACAGAAACAGAGTTATTATTTCAAGATTTCATCAATGTTTAATCAAAACAGATGACAAAAATGAATTAACCCAAAACATTTAACTGTTTTGCTCACCAAAGGTGTTGCCCAATCTGCTATGATTTTCTCACATCTGCTTTCATATCAGATTTTTGCCATCTGCAGCATTTTAACTTTAAAAATGTTGATAACTAATTTTCATTTACATTACTGAAAGAGCTTAAAAGGCGAGCTCATTTCTATAATTGCACACAATTAGTTTAAAAAATAAAACACAACCTAAAATATTTGATCTCAGGAATCTGCAACAATTTTCCTTGCTATCAAATTTGACTATTTACACTTTAAAAATAATGACACTAACAAGTCAAAACTAAGTACTCACAATTGTTACATTTTCTAAATACCAACATATAATAGCAGTCGATATACAAATTTAGGTCTTATAAACAGAGACATAAATAAATGGACACCTTCAAGCAGTTACAGTTGAAAGCACAAAAATTGGTTGCAAGGAGACTTGTCATTGTCTACCAAAATGGTAGAACCCGCTTTCCATACAATCAACAGCTGATGGATGATAGGGACTTTGATGCCTTTAACGACATCATCTTCAAATTATATGAACTCCAGAATCGATGGGACTCTTACAAGAAGAAATAACACTGCAGAGGGTAAAATTCGGAACAAAGCTCAGAACTAAAAAAGTAAACAGGATATAAACGTAATATGAAAAATAAAACTAGAGCGTTGAACTTATGGGCCTGTCCCACTTAGGCGACTGCAGGAGACAATGCGATCGCCACATGTTCATGGGTGGTTGCCGGGTAGTGGCCTTCATGGTCGTAAGGTGTTTCCGCATTCTGGAACTAGTCGCACGGTATCATTATGGTCGCTGCGAATTTTTCAACATATTGAAAAATTAGCGCCAACCAGAATGAAGTTGCCATGGAGAGTCGCAAGAATTCTCGTGCTGTAGGTGGGTCGCCAGGAGGTCGAAGGTTGTCGTAGGTTGTAGCCGGTGCTGACTGGTGAATCTCATTGGCACATTGGGAAAAAACGTAAGCAGTAGTTTTCAGAACCTAGGATAACCGACCGGTAATGTTAATGTCTGTCGAGCTTCACAGCCGTGTATCTCGACGGCTTCTTAAAAGTGGTCTCCACCCCTTCTCCCCCTTCTCTTAAAGGACTTACGTGACCCTTCCCGTACACTGTGCTTTCACCGTCTTAATTACAGCGCCAACCTTCCTGTTCATCACGGTGTGTGTCTGTATCACATTGGCTTTGCGCTGTGTGAATTTCACTCAGACAGCCCCCCACCCCCGCTTGCCCTGTCCCCCGCCTGGCATAACAGGCTGGTGAAATAAACGATGTGTGTGTGTGTGTGTGTTCCACTCTGACAGTCGCTGTTCCATTCGCTGGTTTTTCAGGCGACTGCCGGCGACCTCACATTCGCCGGAAAATCGCCAAAGTGGGACAGGCCAAATAGACAAGATGTTTCTCAACTCTCCAAATGCAAAGGATCTGACGAATATAACTGAACAAACAGGTTATCGGCATGGTGGAAAGGATGTTGTCGATGTGTATGTTCAGAAAGCCTTTCATGAGAATACACAAGATTATCAGAAGCAAAAAGTACATGAAGCTAGAAATAACTTGATAACATGAATTGGTAGTTCGTTGCAAACTAGAAAAAGAGTAGAGATAATTAAATATGCTTAACTAGCAAAATGTAAGTAATGATATTTTTCAGGTAACTATAAAGTAAAGTAAAGTAAAGTAGCCTTTAGTGTCATTCAGACCTTTTGGTCTGAACAAAATGTCGTTGCCTACATATAATAAAAATGACAAAAACACACAATAAACACAAATTTAACATCCACCACAGTGAGTTCACCAGGCACCTCCTCACTGTGATGGAAGGCAAAAATCTTAAAGTCCTTGTCTCTTCCCTCCTTGTTCTCCCTCTGCTCTGAGGCTACCTATGAGCTCCCGACGCTGTCGTCCACCGGGCCTGTTGCCGATCCTCCGAGGTCAGGTCGCCACTGCCACCGGATCGCCACAGCTCTGATGTCGGGTCGCTGCTGCCGCCGGAACGCCACAGCTCCGTTGTCGGGTCGCCGCTGCCGCTGCAACGCCACAGCTCCGTTGTCGGGTCGCCGCTGCCGCCGGAACGCCACAGCTCCGTTGTTGGGTCGCCGCTGCAACGCCACAGCTCCGTTGTCGGGTCGCCGCTGCAACGCCACAGCTCCGTTGTCGGGTCGCCGCTGCCGCTGCAACGCCACAGCTCCTTTGTCGGGTCGCCGCTGCCGCTGCAACGCCACAGCTCCGTTGTCGGGTCGCCGCTGCCGCTGCAACGCCACAGCTCCATTGTCGGGTCGCCGCTGCCGCCGGAACGCCACAGCTCCGTTGTCGGGTCGCCGCTGCCACCGGAATGCCACAGCTCCGATGTTGCCGCTGGAACGCTGCCCCAGCTCCGAGGCCGCCAGCTCCGCCATTAGGCCTCGGCGCAGACTGAGACGGACACGGGGGATACGACAAGAGAAGTTGCATCCCCCCCGAAGGAAGAGACCAAAAACACGTTTCTCCCCCCCACACCCATACACAACATAATAAAATAAAAATAAAACCACAAATTAACTAAAATAGGACATAAGAACAAAAATAAAAGAAAAAACAAACGGACTGCAGGCGAGCCGCAGCTGCTAAGGCAGCGCCGCCATCTTAAATACTCGAGCCCCAGAGCTTTTTACGATATTTATTAATTACTTTGATGAAGAGTTACCTATGATAGCACAAAGTTAGAAGCCACAGTAAGTATCATGGAGGTAACAACAACAAATTATGGAGGGACATGGGCCTACTTGTAGTTGGTCCAAGCTATGGTGGATTGCATTCAATGCAGGAAAACGTGATACCACCCGTTTTGGATCTACAAAAATCAAATTGGTATGTTTTACTAGCAGCGACTTAGAAGATGATGTGGGGAAAGTAAAGGTATTTGGGTGTCATTGTTCTTATATTACAATATCACGAGTTTTGTGTCAGTGCTATCTTGATCTTCAAACACCTTTATCATTCATCATAGATGAAATCCATCCTTCATCCAAAGGAGTACTTCATTACTCAGATATGCCTTTACTGAAAGTGGCTCCTGAGATATGCAAAGTAGCCCATGGTGACCAGCATCATGCCACAAACCTTTATTGTCAGAGGGGGTTTTGTCTAGTGCGGGATGGCTGGTAGGGGACCTTTGTTTTGTGGACATTGAGTGCAAGGCCCATCCTCGTATACTTGAGTAATAAGTTGATGATGACAACTTGGAGCTTGGCCTCTGAATGTGTGTGCACTGCAGCTCAACTGCTGGAGTCTGGGTGACCTTGGATGTGGACTGCAATTGCCATAGGCTGAACAGTTTCCAGTGGTCCCGTAAACCAGTTCAATTCATGCAAGTAGCTTTTTTGGCAGTGAGCTTCAGAACTGCGGAAAGAAACACTGAAAAAAGGTCAGGGTAATGAATGATGCAGCCTTGCTTGATGTGGCTTTCACTGGCTTTGACTACTGTGGACCTACAGATTAGGATCAAGGCGCATTCTGGTGGTGATGACATGTCCTGGGACAAGCACATGGATGCAATTTCAAAGAGGTTCGATAGGTCTCCGAATACTCAAACAAGCTTCTACAGGTATACTGTCGAAAGTATCTTGGAATGTGTCCAGTAGTTCAAAATAATTTCCACAGATTTCAGATGAACTACATCCAAATTATCGTGGCCTCTCATTTCCTTATAGATTGGTGAATCTACTATGCCATTGCTTATGGTGTTAAATTTATAATGAAAGTATTTTTATCAAATCATTTTTTTTAAATGATTTGCGTATTAAGTAGTTTTCCATAAAAAACTATAAAGTGATTAAAAGCGATTTACCAAGAGATTTACGTCAGGTTGAACACCGAATTTCCAGCACCCTCAGGTCCAGAGCCTTTCTGGATTATCCGTTTGATAATGTATAATTAAGTCAATGTTAAACACTGTGCTAAAAGGATCTATGAGCCAAGAGAGGGGAAAGGGTAGAAATCTGTGAGTAGAGAAAAATAATAAATGCAAGTTGTTAGGAAGAGTAAGCAGCAGGTTGGCAAACAAACCCCCAAATTTAGACCTTGGGTTAGGGTGTTTTTAAATAAGGATATAACACACTTGTTAAAAGAAGAACTTGTAAAATAAAACTAAATTATATGGATTTATGATAAACTACAATGAAATGAGTTAACCAACATGTGTTGGTTAAAACAGTTGGTGAGAGGTGAGAGTAGATCAGGGCAGACGGTCAAGACAACTGAAAAGCAGAATTTAATCATTCAAAGGATGGAAAATATTGTTCATAAAGGATTGAGGAAGGTGCATCTGTGGTGTAACAAATTAATAGATTACGATGCACACTGAATCAATAAATGAATGAAGTGGTGACCACTTTATGAATTAATAAATGAATGGAAGAGCAACCAATCAATAAAGTAAGGAAGCAGCAGCCAGCACTTAAAAATATAACCACTGCTGATTTTATAAAGCAACAAGCATATCAATAAATTATAAGGGCAGCAATGAATGGATATTCCTTCCTATTTTTATTATTGCCTAATCCAACGCTATGGTCACCAGATAGATGCGTTTTGCAGATTTCATCAAGTAAATTTTAAAATATTGCATTTGCATTTACCAACCATAAAGCAGAGCTGGAAAATGAAAAAAGCCTTTTTAAATGATCAGTATTGATATAAAATCGGTATTCTGTTTCATACATCTATATATTTTTTAAACTCTGTGGTTGTGTGGGTGTACGCCGTTTTGCATTTGATTCCTTACCCCCCCCCTCCCTCTTTCTCCCCTCCCCTCATTCTCTCCCCCCTTTTTCCTCCCCCTCCCCCTCCCTCTTTCCCTCCCCCCCTCCCTCTCTCTTTCTCCTCCCCCCTCCCTCTTCCCCCCCTCCCTCTTTCTCCCCCCCCTCCCTCTTCCCCCCTCCCTCTTTCTCCCTCCCTCTCCTCCCTCCATCTTTCTCCCCCCCCTCCTCCTTCCCCTCCCCTCCCTTCTCTCTCTGCCCTCACTCTCTACCCCCCCTGCGAGTTGGGAGCTATGCGTCAGTAGATAGGGGTAAAAGGAGCAAATTAATAATATTAATATATTAACAAGGGGGGTAGTTAGCGTGTGTGCGGGGGGGTAGTTAATGTGTGTGACGCCGCATGCCCCCCCCCCCCCTCAACCACACGTTGGGGGGAACAGACCCAATGGGTCTGCACTTGGTCTAGTTACAATTAAAAATGTGCAATTAATTTTCAAGCCTTCATCAAAGCTGGTAAAGCTACAGTATGTACAAGGCCAGAGGCAACCACAATCAGACCTTTAGGATGACAACCAATACAATACAACCAAAAGACAGGTAAAGGGGATCAGACTCCAAATGGTGATTGGGCCTGAGGCAATGTGTTCTGAGGTCTTCTGCTCAGAACAAGCGGATAGCCTTTCACAGATGTCAGTTTTTTTAATATAAGATTGCAGAAGATTCATGGCAACAACCTGATCAGGCACCAGTTTTTCTATGTCATCTTCCAGACAAGGGACCACAATGATGTCCGCATCACCTGCTAGATAAAAGGACTGATCACTGCCTAATCCTCCCTCGTCTATACCGATCTGGGTATAAAACAATAGCAGCTAGAAAATCGAAGTTGAAGATGCAAAGTGGGACTCTCCCTTCATTGCTCCTCCATTGGGCTCAGTGGAATTTAAGTTATAGACTTTACACCTTCGGAAATTGAATAGAATGGCATTGCAATAACCTAGCAACAAAATGGATAGTCAAATATACTGGCATGCGATCGTCGATAAAGACAAAAATGCAATTATTAAATGCTCAGTTTTAAGAGGATAGAAGTTTCCTCCCAGTTTCTTAGTTAGTTACTAAGTTACCTATGCATTTGCTATTTTTTTTTCAAATACCTTATGAATTGTATTACTGTTTTTGGAAATTATGTTCAACAATGTACCTACAGTCTGCGAAGTTAAAAAGTCTGGCCTGGCAGCTTAACTTGTTCAGCACCTAAAATTAGAAAGTTCCAAACTTGGTCACATCAGTGATATTCTCGCACGTTTGAGTTCTGCAAAAATGCACAGCAGTAAATCATTCCTTGAACGAAGCACAAACTGACACTGCCCAAGTCACCCTGTTCCACAGATAATGGATGATAGCTGTGGAAGAATCTGGGCCAGACTGTTCAACTTCCGAGGCTGTAAAGTCTGTAGCTTAAACGCAAACAATTCAGTTAAACAAATTTAAAGGGATTGCCAAAATTTCTGTGAAAATTGAAATCGCAAATAATATTTTGTATGAATTATTCTTGAAGCTTTTGCAAGTTATTATTAAAATGATCAGTTTGCTTTTAGTACACTACTTTACATTTTAAGAGGCATAAACTGAATACATGACAGATAATTTTCAAATATTAAAGCTGCCTCCACAACTCGCACCTGACATTTGAATGTTTTCCATTCCCCATATTTGTAGTATAAATTTAGCACTCCACTGATTGTTCTGCATATTATTATAATCATTGAATATTCCAGCCTATTCTTCATTGGCATCCATATCCAAGGTGTTTTTCCTTCCTCAAAAAAACTGAACATTCAATTTCAAAATTCTTGTTGTTATCTATAAAACTGGCATGTCGAGCCCCTTATTTACCTTCTAATTACTATTAGACTTATTTTCCAATATCAATCTCAGACTTGGCTTCCTCTACCCACTATTTTCAAGAACAGAGCCTTCTGCCACACCTGTATCGTGCTCCCTTTACCTCCTCTCTTCCCTTGGGCCTCTTTAAAATCAATATTATCCGATCAACTGCCCATCAACTCGGTTGTTGCTCTTTGGCATTCGGCTTTTCCACTTTGTAGAATTTTGAGTGATTTCAATACATTGATACTCTGACGCAAGTACAAATTATTGATCAATACCGCATTTGCATATTTTTCTACCTTTGCGAAACAATCTTTGCATGCGTTATATACGATCATTAAATCATTGTGAGAAATTGTCATTTTAGAAGTTCTATAAACACTATTTATTTTCTCTGTGGGGATAATACTCTTTCCAAAAAAGTGAATTAACAAGATCCTTCAAAACTAAATTTTAATTAGCTACGTAAGATTTGGAAAAATAGCAATCAAAGTTGATTTAATCTTTTTTAATTACTTTCTGAACCCTACTGTAAAATGTAATGATTTTTCTCTAATCCATATAACTTCACAATATTTAAATTATTATAACACATACATTTCAGAAGACTAAAACTGGAAAATGTATGTGCAACAGTTTGGCTACTATGCATATAAAATTGATTCAGTAAGACCTTCAAGATGATGATTTGCAGAAGAGAAAAGGTGAATTCATTTCTTTTGCATTGTAGAATTAGCGTGTAATAAGGTACAATTTGAACAAATAAGAGAGGGGGTGATAATTTATCAAGTAAAAATGGCTGAATTAGTTGTCTCCAAAATTAATTTTTGTTATTTTACTTAAAGGCAACAGAAATGAAGGGTGAATCGAGGGACCATGCCGGACTGAGGGAATTCTTTTTTAAAATGCATATTAGGGCATCATAAAAAGGAGCCTTGGTAACTGTAAAGTTGTGCAAAAACGTGCACTAAAGGCTAATTGAGATTTTGAAACCGCAGATTTAAGCAGACAAAGTAAGGACAATAAGCACCAATGAGAGTTACAAAATATGAATAATACGAATCTTCAGAAAAAAATCCTCAAAAAAATGTTATAAAGATATATTCATAATTAACATTTCCTTGTGTATTCAAAGATTTTAAAATGTTACATTTTTAGATCACACTTCAAATACAATTTAACTTTTCCCTACAGTATATATGTTAGATTCAAACAATAAATCTTACAATAACTGCACATATATTTTTTTCGGTTTCCCTACTTAATGCAGGTGCTGCGCTAAAGTACTTTATGCAATACATTATTGTGAAAGTATTTCAATGCACTAAACTACAACAACGTACCCCAAAGTAGGAATACATAAGTTGTTGTGCCATTAAACACATTGCTGCAGGATCACTCAAGTTACTTTAACTTGGTGCTTTATTTTTTTATTGGATGATTAGATTATTTAAGCTACATTACAAAGTAGGTCAGCTCTAAAACAATATAACAATCATGTATAAATGTCACAGTGAGGTATAGGTCTGGATCTAGAGAAGAAATAAAGCATCTTTGATCCTTACCCTTTCTTCTGGAGTGTCATCCTCTTTGGCAGATTCGGGCTCTGCTTGAACATCTCTGAGGTCTGGAAGACATTTTGTGCTTGTAGGTTCACGATTTAAAGTTGTATAGCCAATATGTTCATAGATTGGATTAATTGTCATCTTGGCTATATATTCAGCCGCCTTAGTCTCAATGTACAATGTAATCAATCCGTCTGTTACCAGGTCATGAATCGACTCAAACCGTTTCTCTCCCACAAAGTGTTTCCCATCATAATAAAGACGAAAATTTCTGGTCTGAATCCCAAATCTGTTTCAATTGAAAACAAAATATAGAACATGATAAGCAGGCTCTGTCCAAAATATCAAACTACCAAAACATACACTTGGTATTGTTCTGTGGCTGCCTTATAAAATTGGATTATAAATTGAGATTGACATATTGTTCCGGACCAAATGTGTAAAAATCAGAGATGTTTACTAGTTCACCAATGTGCCCATTCATCGTAAGACCTAAAAGTCTATACAATTGTAACATTGTGTATTTTCTATATATCTCAGCATGTTATTATGTATAATATGACCCTTTTAAAGTGTTTGATAACCTTCCTGGTTCTTTAAAAAAAAATATATTGGTATCAGTAAACTCTTTTAATTTGATAAATCAAATTAAAATATCAAAATATCAATATATGCAGGATTTATGGTAGGTGGCAATTTAAAACTAATAATACTTGATTTTTTTGCAAATGAAAGCATGCAAACATATTCATCTAATGCACACTTCTACTGTCATAAGATCAAAATGCACCTCAACTGGGGGGGGGGGGGGGGGGGGGGGGGGACAGAATGAGAAATACAATGAGCCATTTTCACATGCATTTGTTACAACTAATACCAGTACATTTTAGCAGTAGCTAGGGCTTATTGAAAAGTGAGGCGTATCTACGTGAAGCAACTTCCTTAAATAGGAATCAAATACTTCTGTACACATACAAATATTATGATCAGCCTTAAATTAACAGTTGCAGCTTTAGATTTAAACACATTGCTTAAAAGCAAAATACTATGGATTCTGGATATATAAAATGTCAAACAATATTAGAAATACTCAACAGATCAGGCAACATTTATGGAGATACTAGACCAAGTGGGACCTGTTGGGTCCCGTTTCCCCCAACGCAATATTCCACCACTCATCCAGGGTTTTTTTTAATACATTTTGGTTTCACCATGTAGAAATTGCAGCTGTGTTTATACATAGTCCCCCCATTTCAGGGCACCATAATGTTTGGGACACATGGCTTCACAAGTGTTTAATTGTTCAGGTGTGTTTAAATGCCTCCTTAATGCAGGTATAAGAGAGCTCTTAGCACCTGGTCTTTCCTCCCGCCTTTCCATCACCTTTGGAAACTGTTATTGCTGTTTATCAACAAGAGGACCAAAGTTGTGCCAATGAAAGTCAAAGAAGCCAAACAGAGACATCAGAAACTTTAGGCTTACCAAAATCAACTGTTTGAAACATCATAAAGAAAAAAGATAGCACTGGTGAGCTCATTAATCACAAAGGGACTGGCAGGCCAAGGAAGACCTTCACAGCTGATGAGAAGAATTATCTCTACAATAAAGAAAAATCACCGAACACCTGTCCGACAGATCTGAAACACTCTTCAGGAGTCGGGTACGGATTTGTCAATGACCACTGTCCGCAGAAGACTTCATGAACAAAAATACAGAGGCTACACTGCAAGATGCAAACCACTCGTTAACCACAAAAATAGGATGGCCAGGTTAGTTTGTCAAGAAGTACTTAAAAGAGCAACCACATATCTGGAAAAAGTCTTGTTGACAGATGAGGCGAAGATTAATATTCAGAGTGCTGGCAAGAGCAAAGTATGGAGATGAGGAGAGTGGGAACTGCCCATGATCCAAAGCATACCACCTCATCTGTGTAACATGGTGGTGGCGGTGTTATGGCCTGGGCATGTATGGCTGCTGAAGGTACTGGCTCACTTATCTTCATTGATGATACAACTGCTGCTGGCAGTAGCATAATGAATTCTGAAGTGTATGGACACATTCTATCTGCTCAAGTTCAAACAAATGCCTCAAAACTCATTGGCCTGCTGTTCATTCTACAGCAAGGCAATGATCCCAAACATACTACCAAAGCCACAAAGGAGTTTTTCAAAGCTAAAAAATGTTAAATTCTTAAGTGTGCCAAGTCAATCACACGATCTGAACCCAACTGAGCATGCCTTTTATATGCTGAAGAGAAAACTGAAGGGGACTAGCCCCCAAAACAAGCATAAGCAAAAGATGGCCGCAACACAGGCCTGGCAGAGCATCACCAGAGAAGACACCCATCAATTGGTGATGTCCATGAATCGCAGACTTCAAGCAGTCATTGCATGTAAAGGATATGCAACAAAATACTAAAAATTACTACGTTAATTTACATGACATTGCTGTCCCAAACATTATGGTGCTTTGAAATGGGGAGACTATGTATAAACAGGCTGTAATTTCTACATGGTGAAACCAAACTGTATAAAAATGGCCTTTATTAAAATCTGACTGCGCACTTTAACCACGTGTGATTTTTTTTCTATTACAAATCTCAAATTGTGGTGTACAGAGGCAAATAAATAAATGATGGGTCTTTGTCCCAAACATTACGGCGGGCACTGTATCTGAAAATCAATGTTACACAGTGTAGAATGTGACTACAGTACAGAAAAAGCTGAAGATACTCAGCAGGTCAGGTAGCATCGGTGGAGAAGGATAAAGTGCTTGTGTTTCAGGTCATCAGCCCTTCATCAGAACCAGAAGGTACAAAGGGCTGAAACAATAAACTCTGCTTCCCTTCCACAAAAGGTATTGGATACTCTCTCTTGAATTTATTGACTTACATAGTCTTCTTCGTGTCCCCAAACTCAAACAAAACAGTTCCGACACCCACTCCTAAAACTCAGAAACCGCATCTTTTGTCTCGTTTACCTATTTGGTTCCAATCCACCAAGCCAAAAATCCAATCACACAATCATTCCACCCATAATTCAAATCCCTGGCCCTTTGCCCACACTTCTTCCCCTTCCAACTGATTCACAATTCATTCGGTCAACAATAGACATTTGAGATAATACTCAGAGACATCTGCCTGTCTTCAAACCCAAATTATAATCTGAGACATTTGCGCTCACATGCAACCTCTCCTCCCCATGGTCCTGGACTATCTTTCTTATGTACAATGTTTTCCATAACATCAATTCAATTGTGTCCTGGTCCTCGGACACTATCAAACCTTCATGCACTGTGCCATGACCAAAATGCTGTTGGCACACCGTCCAGTGACTGATTAACGTGCTTCTGCAGATAACTATGAAATTCAAGATTCGATGTTCCTTTTCTAGTTGAAATGTGATTTTGTTTAAAAGTGGAAAATCATGGAATAGAGTATACATGGGAATACAATATAGAGAGATTTGTTCACAATGCAAAAGGGAAAAACAAAAGCTTTAAGAATAGTAAACTGTTCCTGTACAACTGATCCTGATGTGGTGTTAAATCCAAAGCAAATGCAAAAATTCAGTGTATTGGACATCAAAAGTAAGTGTTTCATTAATTAATTAATATTTAGTGTAATAAAACATTTCCCTTTTGAGGTTCAAATGAAACTTCAGATTTAGAGAATGTAACCAAACGTAAATTTACAAAACAGCATTTTTATTATGCAGGCTATCCACATTACATGCTTGCTTCTTATTTGTTCAATTGTTTTGCGTACTTTAGTTTAAAGATATGGCATGGAAACATACCTTTCGGCCCATTGGATCCACCCTGACCATTAATCACCCATTCACACTAGTTCTATGTTACCTCACCTTCCTATCCACTCCCTACACACTTAGATCAATTAAGTTACAAACCCACACGTCTTTGGGATGTGGGAGGAAACCCATGCAGTAACAGGGAGTACGTGCAAACTCTGCACAGGCAGAACAAGAGGTCAAGATCGAACCAGGGTCTCTGGTGCTGTGAGGCAGTTTTGATGTTGAGAAACATGTTTTAAATCTATACATTTTTATGTCAAAAGCCAGAAATGTCAATGTCTCCTCAATTATTAAACAGAACCATTTTTAATTACAATTTTTAATTGTTACATATGTTAATTGTGTGGGAAACACATCAAGTTTGGGATAAGCTTATTTTCAGAGGAAAGTAATTCATGGGAAGGAAATTTAAGGAAAATGTATAGATCCATAATGTGGTGTAAACAGAACAAGAGAAATGTACATTACTTTAAAATATGTCCAAACATTTTCTAAGTTTAATAAACAATGAAAACATTTTCATTTGGTGGAAGCGTTTAGAAGTTAAACAAGTGGAAGTTGCAGCTCAAGTAGTTTTAAACAGACAAATTTCCATCAACTATCACAAAACCTGAACAAAAAGCAATCAAACTAGATTTACAAATGAAATCTGAAATCTTTACAGGCACAAACAGCACACTTTAATTCTTGGAACTGTGAGGAATGATGTTGCTTCAATAAGAAAGTGCAAAAAAAGTCAACAGCCACCTGTTTTACAATTCTTGATTTTTGCTTCCTAGTAAGCTGGGATAAGAATTTAAAAGGCTGTGCTTTGATTTATTTTTCTTTTTTCCATGTATATTAAAATGAAAATAAGCTTGTTTTTATCATTACATATATTGTTCTACATCCGACATTTATTGCAAGTTAACATATTTTGTTAATTTTGGTCACATACTTAATCATGCATAATATATTTAATACCAGTTGACATATTTTGTTAATTTTGGTCACATACTTAATCATGCATAATATATTTAATTATACAAGTCATTAATAATTATTGATTTAGGAAAGTCTTTGTGTCTTCAAATATATATTAATGTGTTTTGACCACCAAATGCCAAAAAAGAGCTTTTGGGCACCTGGTCTTATTATCTACTGTTTTCAAAAACATCTTAAAGAGATACAAAGGAAAATCCAGAGCTTAATGCAATGGTTGTTGAAAGCACAGTTCAAACAAAGAATTGAGGAAAGATGAGCATGGTTTTGGCCTGTGATATCTTTTTCAAAAGCATTAAATAAGAACGTGTGTTTAGAAAGTTGGTAGTGTGGTGTCGGGGATGACACCGGGTTCAACCTACACTCGCAGTAGGGTGGACTTACATGATGTATTTTATTTACAATGGTAAGAAAAACCAGGACAGCCCAGGGTGCTGTCACTGTCAGGGCACATGTGCGATGACACTGGCAATCTCAGCATTGGCCCGGCAGTTCAATCCTGGCTTTTGAAGGAGGTGTGGCGATCTCCGGCTTCTTCCTGGAGTTCACCCTTGCCTTGAGAGAAGGAGCTGTCTTGACAGGATTATCCTGGCGGCCAGTTCTTGCCTCTGTGTATGTGTGGGCACAGTCCCTCGCTGACTGTGGGCAGAAAGAGGCTCTGGCATCTCAGACTTGCCCCAGCCACTGTCTTAGCCTCAGGTAAAGGCACTGGCCATCTCTGGGTGATTTCCCAACAGTCCAGTCTCACAACACGATGTCGCTGGTGGTCTCAGGTTTGTCCCTTGGCTCAGTCTCCCTCGATGCTGCAACTGGGGAACACAGCTAGCAGGGAGGCACTCCACTTTGTTCCCTTCTTCGCTCTCTTCTTTCTTCCTTCTGCCTTCTTCCTCCCTTTCTCGCCTGCTTCTTCTCGCGTCCTCTCCCTTTTCCCCTCTGGCTAGAATGCCTAGGAGCCGGCTGACAAAGATCAAGTTGCCGACTAATATCAGCCAATTGGCCCCAGCCGTTATCAATAATGCTGGGGTTTGGCCTTTACTTGTCAGTCAGCCACTGTAAGGGATCAGACCGACATTCAAGGGAGAAGACACTGGTTAAATGCCACAATTATGGGTGTTTTGATTTTACAACAGAAATGAGTGATAATGGTAGTTCTAAAAGTGGAGGGTAGCAGCATAATAACATTGAATTCAAATTTGGAGGTTAAAAAATTCAGTTGGAATAAATTCCTGTGAATAGGAATGGGTTCTTAGTCAACAAAAGCAGATCAGACAGGAAAAGTCAGGAGATATGATAGAATTTGGTCAAATACTGGAATGAAGAAGGTGTCAATCTTAGTGACCAACATTATCCATAAATGGTTACACGTTATTAGAGAAGACACGGTAAGGTGGTGCCAGAACAGGTTATGATCGAATAGACAAACTGACATTAACTATATATTTCTGGATAACCTTTGAATAATAAATCAATTTTAACAACAGAAAGTAAGATATTATAAAACTTAGCATGTCCAGTCAAATCTGGGTTTGTGTTTTGAGATGGCTGATGAAGCAAAAGCAGGAACTACAGATTCTTTGCAACACATGTGCTGGAGGGTCCTATTTTCATCCCAAATATTCTTTCCCCACTTTGAGTGGTCGTGGACAATTGATTCCAAGATGTTAGCAAGGATGTTTATAGGTTATAGGTTATAGGTTTGAGCATTTTCTTGAATCTTTTCTACTATTTGTTTGATAATCTCTTCCACATCAGTGATTGGAATAAGTTTCTGCTTCGGGAGTCTGTTGTCAGGCATGTAGCCAAATATCATGATTCTAACTTGGAAAATTGTGGTGTCAAATAAGACTTCATCAGTGTCCAAATACTTTTCTCAGTATTTCTAACTGTAATGTTGCAACTCACCTCCAACAACCTTCCCATGGGAGTGGAGCTTATCTTCAAAACTAATTCAAACTATTAAAAAAGTGTCCTTCAATCTAGGAACTTTTAAAATCTTGAGCTTTCTATTCATCTCACCTCATAAGGTGTAATATTGCTCTGTGGATCAAAAATATAAAGATTCTTTGCATTCTTCAGATTGTATCTTTTCATTTGTCCATTCTGTCCATTTCGGACACAAATAGGAGAAAGCAGAAATTGTAAGCACTGCCAAGGTCTGATGTGAACCACATCATCCAGAGAGAATAGCTCAGGTTTCACCAGATCAGGGAAATTTGAACTTAGTTAATAATTTGAATGAATGAATGAATACTTTGTCACATGTGACAAGTCACAGTGAAATTCTTAGTCGCCACATAGAGGGCGCTTACAAAGTGCCACTGTGCCAAGTCCCCCTTTGTTCTCCACTCCCCCTTGAACAAAAATGGCTGTTATCATTCATGGAGAAAATTGCCACCTTTTATACACAAAATTACATGAGACCACAGGGCATAAACAATCTAATTGAGGTTTTTCTTCTTCTTTCTTTTGCTTTTTGAAAGGGCAGCATGGTGGCGCAGTGGTGGAGTTGCTGCTTTAAAGCGCCAGATATCTGGGTTCGATCCTGACTACGGGTGCTTGTCTGTTCGGAGTTTGTACGTTCTCCCCGTTACCTGCATGGGTTTTCTCCGGGAAGCTCCGGTTCCTCCCACAGTGTAAAGACGTACAGGTTTGTAGGTTAATTGGCTTGGTATAAATGTAAAATGACCTCTAATGTGTGTAGAATAGTGTTAGGGTACGGGTATCGCTGTTCAGTGTAGATTCAGTGGGTCGAAGGGCCTGTTTCCATGCTGTATCTAAACTAAACTCAGCGGGCCAAGCAGCATCCATGGATCGAAATGGATGGTTGATGTTTTGGGTCGGGACCCTTCATTGGGTCAGTCACCAACTACATAAAGGCTGTGGCAGCAATAGCTCAACTGTCGAAGAAATTAACCAGGTTGTTACCTGCAATAGAGAGCTGTAGTTATAAGAAAGGATTGAATAAACTGCATTTATTCTCACACGAACATGGAAGTCCGAGAGGGTGGCCTTATAGAGGTTATACAATTATGAGAGGCAAAGAGAGGATAGAATATTATTCCCTGGGCAGGAGATTCTAGAACTAAAGGACACAGGTTTAAGAGTAGAGGGGAGAAATTTAAGAGAGATTTGAGGGATAAGTTTTTTCTCCTCAGAGTTGTGATCTAGAATGAATTGCTATAAGTGGTAAAGGCAAGTACAATTACTATTTTTAAAAGGCATCTGGAAAGGTAGGACACAAAGTACGGAGTAACTCAGTGGGTCAGGCAGCACCTTTGGAGAATATGGATAGGTGTGAAGGATCCTGACCCGAAATGTCACCAATCCATGTTCTCAAGAGATGCTGTCTGTCCCACCTAGTTACTCCAACACTTTATGTCCTTTTGTGTAAACTGGCATCTGTTTCGAAATTTGGACAGGTACTTGGTTAACAAAGGCATAGAGAGAGTACAGGCCCAATGCAGGTAAATTGAATCAGCCTAGAATGGCATCACTGCAAGTGTGGACGAGGTAGGATGAAGGTGCCCATTTGGACTGTATGATTCTACATGCAAGTTCTATTGTTCTTCATTTAAGAAAGGTGAGAAATAAAGAGAGCCATGCTTTGATTATCTCTGCTACTGATGGCCTGGTAGCAAAATAGCAAAAGCTAAACTGTCTTCATGGTATATGCATAAGATATGAAAATTGATTTTATGACAAGTAATGTCCGTTTTAAAATTTAACTGATTAATCTTTATTGCTGAAAAATGTACCATAATGGTTTTTAAGGAATTTTATTTTAATAAAATGTAGAAAATATAAAGCCATCAAGTTTGCACACATTAAAGAAATAATCAAAATATATAATGTGCATTTAGATTTCTGTTAAAAAATTCATGCAATTTTGCAATATGGGGACATGAAGGTGAAGGAGAGAAGCTGCAGGCAATTTAAAATTATTTAAAAAAAGTTTTCCATGATAAATTATCTACCCAAAGCAGTTTTACCTTCAGTGTGCTTCAAAATACGCAGTTATGCAGCACTGCAGATTTTTTTTAAACAAATAAAGATACTTGACATTTTGGTTTGACAACTTAGCAAAGACAAACAACATCCACCTCCTCAAGCCCATTTTTAGAGTCGAACAACTGTCACCATAATTGCAGTTAAAATAAATTATATAACAACAGTTTTATAGATAAAGAATTGGTAGTGTGACACATACTGCGGACTAAAGCCACCCTCTTCCTGTTCAAAAGCCTGCATATTTACAATGTTAATAAGAATGCCCTTCTCTATTAACTGTGAAAAACAGAATCAGTTCCTTAAAATAATTAAAGAATAACATCTGACTAACTTGGACGTTTAAATTGGTAGAAACCATTCTGATTCAAGACACTGAGAAACCACCATTTCTGTAGGAATTTCAATGAAACGGAATGCTTCTGGAATTTGAATGCATAGCACATTGCAGTCAATTGCAAAAATGTCTTTATAAAAACAAATTAACAATTAAAATATTGGTTTAATTTTCTTCCCAAAATAAATGTCATGTTCATCAAGTTGAGTGATTGGGGAACTGAATGCAGTGTCCATATCATGCATTTCCAAGTTAGGTACTACACAAAACATTACACCATGCTCTAAATCCAAACAAGCACTACCTTTTGTACCCTTGTTCCTTTAAAAAAAAAAACTGCAGTTCACAATTGGTACCAGCAAATTTAACCTCAACTTTGCATGAAGTAAACTTAGATTGCCTTAAGATATAGTATACAGAATGTTCAGCAAAACGTTTAAAGTCAAAATCTAGATAGAAGAGAAGAGATAATGTTCCCATTAGTTTTAAATTTGAACCAAGGTCTCAAATTAAGACAATTACTTAAATGACAGTCCGAGAGATACAGCATGGAAATAAGCCCAGAGTTCACAGCAACCATAAAACATATAAAAGCCTGATATTTTGTTCTGTCAGCTTTATAAAAAGATAACGAAGCTTAATAGTGGGAACATAGTTTTATTAGAAAAAAGCATTGATTGATATAATGGAACGTAGCAATTTTTGTGGCGGCTACTCTACCAATGGAAGGCTGCATTTCAGCCCAGACTGAAGGATAATCCAGTTAATGGCTTGCAGATCTCCATAGAAGTGGTCTTCATAAATAATTATGCAGTTATTTTGTAGCCTGATAACCAAAGCATTATTTAGCTATGACATTTTTATGCACCTCAGTATTAAATGAAAAAAAGTTTACTTTGTCACTTATTAACAAGGTTTTATCATTAACAATCTTAAAGTAGGTCACTATATTTAGTAAATAGTTAAGATGGTGTTGGAGAGTGACAGCATGTGCAGATCTACCCTTAAAACAAATTCTTATGGTCGATTCCCATTATACATCGGTTCCAGCACGAAGAGTAATTAAATCCAGCCCCAAACATTTCCTATCAATCATCACTAATGAAACACTTGGCCTCCCACCCCCCCCCCCCCCCCCTCCCCCCGCCTCCTCCAGAATACTTCTAAATGTTCAATTACTGGAGAAAAAAGTTGAAAGAGCTTTGACCAGGCTTACCAGCTCTTGCCCAACCCTTCTTTATAGTGACTACTTCCCCTCTACCATTTCAGTCCAGATGAAGGGTCTTGACCCGATACCCCTCCACAGCTGCTACCAAAACTCTTGAATTCCTCCAGCGCTCTCATTATTTTGCTTCAGAATTTCCATAATTTGGCTGCACCCAATCCATCCCTTTGACAAAGCCATTCCAGGTTGAACCTGAAGGATTTAAACCTTTGTGCTCCATTATAAATACCTTGCAGTAGATTGCAGCCCATTAAACTAAATCAAGACTTTCACCTGCGAAAAATAAGAAACTTAAACCTATGAATGTGAGTTTTAGAGTTATTAAAAACTATTTTATAAATCACATAAAGTAAATTGTAAAACAAATCTGTTATATGCTCTGTTTTAATGATAATTCATGCATGTCAGAAACACATGCATTTTATTGTTTTCAATTTTCAAATGTTTCTTTCTGTCAGCAAATTTTCAATCACTTCAAAAGTATTGGGAAGCAGGGTTTATGAATTGTGAATTGTGAATTTTGCAGTTAGTCAGAAGCATGTTAAATTTTATTCAAAGTTTTTTTCCCCCGAAAGACTGAAACCTATGCTCTGTCTTTCAAAAATAAATCTAAATAGTTACCCAACATCGATTAAATCATTTTCTGTATCACACAAAAAATGAGGTGGGGGGGGGGGGGGGGAAGTGAAGAAAATAATTCACTATAAAATATCCAAATGCAAAATTCAAATATTTCCAGATTTCATACATATTGAAAATTGTGTTTCTTTGGGCTCAGAACTACATCCGTTGAACAAATAAATATTCAAGGTTAGAGAAAAAAAGTTATGTATTTAAGTAACTATTAGCTTGATTTTAGAATTCTAACTTTAATAATTTTTAAATGTTTCTGATTGGCATTCTGAAACACCCAAAATTGAGGAGCTTTTGCAATTGAACTTTGAAAACTGAAGTAATACATAATCATTCCAGCCAAAAATAAATGTTGCCTTTCCAACTGAAGCATTCTCTTCATCCAGGAATTTGGCATTCCTTGTAAAGAACTTAGCAACTCATGCTACTGCTCATTTAGCTGAATGTTTCAGGGTATAATAATGTAGTTAAACCTCTTTCCCTGAATACCAACAAACCATATTCAATAAACAAAATTAGACAGAATTAACAAAATTAGACAGAAATTAGACAGAACGATTCAATATATAAACGTCCTTTTATAAACAATAGTCCTAACATCATAAACACAGAATCTGACCTACTTTACTTATAACCACATTGCAATAAGTGTGCATTTTTATTAAAGGGTGAATTAATACTCCTTAGATGTGTAGAAAAGAACTGCAGATGCTGGTTTACACAGAAGATTGACACAAAGTACTGGAGTAACTCAGCTGGTCAAGCAGCATCTCTGGAGAAAAAGGATGGGTGACGTTTTGGGTTGGGACCCTTCTTCAGACTGAAGAAGGGTCCCGATCCGAAACATCACCCATCCTTTTTCTCCAGAGATGCTGCCTTGCCACTGAGTTACTCCAGTTTTATTTTACTGAATCATTCAATATAACGTATGGTACATGGTACAAAAATGTATGAGTTTCTCAACATTGCATAATAAGAGATATTGACATACAGACCTATTGTTCAAATAAGCATGCATCTTAATGCTTTTTTCCCCACATTCAACTGTGTGCATTTGCACTCTATTACTGAATTTCAGTGATGCCTTATCTAAATCATTGAGACGCTTAGTGATCAGGAGAGGTCGCATTGTGTGTCTTTTAGACCCCATGATTAGGCCCCAGTAAGATATTTTTACCAACAATCTTCCAACTTGAAATCTACCATCATTTCTCTAATCAACATTGAATGTCAAATATCCTCACCTTCCTAATACTTTATCCAACAGCTAAGTGGCATTATATCAATTCATTTCTGAGAATTATACTTGAAACAACAAATGCACTATCATTCACCATTAATCCTGCCTCCAAAAAAATAATAGAACCAGTTTTCTCAAAATACTTTATTATCAATGATAGAAGTGCAGCAGACAACTGGAACTGATTGCATAAATGAAATAGTCTTTAAAGAACTTTACAGCAATACATTTGGAACAATAATTTGTTCCAAATTAATTCTACTAATAAAGAAAATGATTCAATTTATTAATTCCAGGAGCTCGTGTCTAGGTGGACATAAAAAATAACTTGCAAGAAGTTCCATAAGGAATGAGCTGCCAGAGGAAATAGTTGAGGCAGGTACAATAACAACATTTAAAAGACATTTGGACAGGTACATGGATAGGAAAGGTTTAGAGCGTGATAGACCAAATGCAGGCAGGTGGGATCTAAGGCCTTGCTTGTGATGAATGACGACACTATTAGACATTGTAATTTATTCAAAAACTTGAGCGTTCAAGACAACATTAAATTACTCTATTGACTTTAATACTTCCCTGACCGACGCTGGATTAATCACACTTGAAGATTCATGCAATGAATAACCCCATTTTTCAACTAGCATTGCAGTTACAAACTTTAATTACTTTCAGAAACTTCTTTGTCGTTAACACTAATTTCAAACCTAGGTTTTATTAAACATTTAGCATTTTCAGAAAAAGTCTAATGTTTTCAAAACTGCTAAAAAATAACTCAAGCAATGGTGTGTTTAATCCTTGTTGACCGCTCTGAATTTTTTCCCAGGGACAAAAACTAAAATGGGTCACAGTGAGAGATGTTACTGACAACGTTGTTGTGCCAGGAATCTGGCAGAGTGCTCAGCCCTCTGCTGGTGCTCCCATTGCAATGAAATAGTAAAAATGATCTCATCATCGCATGATTCAGTGTGGAATGAGTCACCAAGGTAAAGGCTGCTTGTGAGAACTGGTGTTCAGCAGGTTGCGATGACGGTAGCCGCTCAGCACTGGCCCAAGGATAAATGCTCCAGATGTTTAACAGTCCTGACTCTATGGCCTCCATCATCACCTTCTATTGGCTGCAATGGAAGCTCCTGTCTCCCCCATCTCATTGATCCGTTACATAGTTCTTGAGTTTCAGTTGAACTAAACAGAGAGGTAAATACGATAGTTTCTACCACAACCATGGACGTCCCTGCTGGTCCCTACTAGTGACCCACTTACTGTTCCAGGCCAGATAAACCCGTGTGCCCTGCACCTTAGCACCGAGCAGTGTTATAATTTGCTCCAATACTAAGACCTCATGGGCAGATTGGTGATTCACTCTATATTGAGCTGTGCATTGATGAGTTCAGTTTCTCTTTGCTGGTAGCAACAGCAGAGAGCAGGGGTTTGCTCCAGGCGCCTGGCACAGCAGCATGCTGCCTGTGGGAATGTCATTTTTTCCAAATACTGTATGGTTAACAACTGTGCATATTTGGACTCCAAGTGTTAACAGAAGCCACTCTGTATTGCAATAGTTTAATATGAAATCAAGACAAGTTGACAAGAAAAAGGTATATATGCAATCAAATTAGGAATTGCTAATATGTAGGTACAATAAAGTGATGGAAGAACAGGCAAATCTCAAAAATATATATTTCTATCAATACATTGCCACTATTATTCTATTGTATCTTTTCATCTTAATGGATAGCTTGTGTGATACAAATTTCTCACTGGGGATTTAATTGTATAATTTACCACCAACCGTAGTGCTAAGGTGTAGGTACCAGGCTGGCGTTGACTTTCCCGAATAATATAACTTCCCTCTGCTATACTTAGCAGATGATCGGTTGCTTCTCGTGAAATCATTCCATGAAACCTATTTGCAAAAAAATAATGAGATGTTGTCATAAAAGGCTGCAGCAGCAGCACCTACAATTTATGTGGCTCTGATGTATAAAATCAATTCTCCGTGCCAATCAGTTTGAATGATTAAATACGTTTATGTTTTTACGAGGCATCCATGGGATGGGGGGGGGGGGGGGGGGAAGAGGAGGGGGATTAAAATTAAAGGAACAGTTTTCAAATAAATTAAAGATAATTTGAATTTGAAAAATGACAAAGAACAACAGTGATGTAAAACTATAATTTATAAGTGATGAAAGAACAGAATCGTAAAGGAACAGATGTAAACAAAATGCTGGGTAACATTATTCCAGTGGCTGTGCCTGTTCATGTGGCAGGGTATTTCATGACTCGTTTGCCTTTTACCTCAGCCGCATCTCAAGTCTAATGGACAGGGCCTGTTGAATAGAGGCAACCACTCATGCAATTAACACCACATATTTGGATTCCAACTGTGGAATTTCAGGAGAGATCGCTTTCCCTTGTCTTCTCTTTAACACCGTGGGATATCAAGTCACTGTTGAAATCAGATGAACTACTTTACTACATTAGGGATGGTAACCTGGGATGACATTTAATGCTGATCTATGATGGGAAATTCGTCTTGATTATGATGGCCTTTTATTGCCTTCTAATGAAATATGTTTTACTGTGTGGTCTTCATTAAGTATTCAGGGTGTACTCCCAGGAATGAGTATGTTAACTGAATCAGTCCAAAAGGAGTTATTACACATTACACTCTCATTGGCCAAGTGCCAATGATGTGGCTCAATTTCACTGGCTGAATGAACATGAATTATATGGATTTATTTGGAAGTTGGTAAGCTTCATAATTTTATTCTTTTTTTAATCTTTTCTAGTTTCACAAAAATATTTTTCCATGGGCTAAGAACACTATAATAGACTAGCATACTGCAGAGTAACACTAGGCAGAGTACCAATGTATCTAAAGCAATACAATGATTCTCTGTAAGAGAGTTAGATAGAGCTCTAGGGGCTAGTGGAGTCAAGGGATATGGGGAGAAGGCAGGCACGGGTTATTGATAGGGGACGATCAGTCATGATCACAAAGAATGGCGGTGCTGGCTCAAAGGGCCGAATGGCCTCCTCCTGCACCTATTTTCTATGTTTCTATTACTCAATCTTATTTGCTAATAGAAGTTCAGAATATCCATCTGTCTTCCCATGAGTTCTAAAAACAATAATGCAATTATAATTCAAAGAAACACAAGAGGCCAATAGCAACACCATAACCCCCCTTGCTAAATTAAAATCATTAACCATTTCCTGCACAAAATTGTTATTAAACCCAAGATTATATCGCAGCTAATCACTCTACACACAAAATGCAAAAGGTAGAAATAATAACGCTTAAAAACAACAACTTAAGTTATGCAAAATTATGACCCTGGTCTCTCATTGCTTAAACACCATAAGGCATCACCCTTTCCAAATTTGCACCTCACTTATAAAGATTAACAGTATTAAACGATGCTATAATTTGTATATCTTGCCTATGGTTAAAGAAGTTTAGTTGTGTTAAAGATCAGTTGCTGAGAAACTACACTTATTAAAACTGATTATGCAGTCATAATAAGAAGCTAATGCTACATAACTGACCATGCACTTCAAATTAAAAATTCAACACAAAGCACTTAAGAGGATCTATCTATCTATCTATCTATCTATCTATCTATCTATCTATCTATCTATCTATCTATCTATCTATCTATCTATCTATCTATCTATCTATCTATCTATCTATCTATCTATCTATCTATCTATCTATCTATCTATCTATCTATCTATCTATCTATCTATCTATCTATCTATCTATCTATCTATCTATCTATCTATCTATCTATCTATCTATCTATCTATCTATCTATCTATCTATCTATCTATCTATCTATCTATCTATCTATCTATCTATCTATCTATCTATCTATCTATCTATCTATCTATCTATCTATCTATCTATCTATCTATCTTCTCCTTTCCTCTCCCATTACATTAAAATAGTACGGTTCAACAACAATAAGACTGAGCACTTTTAAAGACAAAAAGATAAACATTTGAATCACAATTTTTTTTCCAGGTTGGACCAATGCAATTGCTCAACTATAATCAAGCTTGCAACCTTCCAATCACATGGTGCCAGGAGCAATGAAGCCATTGCATCAACATGCAAGCTCTACTAGCACAATTCAACTTGGATTTTTCAGCACACTTGGATGTCTAAGGAGGAGATCGCTGGGTGATTGGGATTCCAGGAAGGTGTCAAAGAGAGAAGCACAGCATTGAAACAGGCTTCTTTGTAGTCCTCCGTTTCCAAGACCGCAATGAAGTAACTCAACCTCTTATGAACATCAATGGCAAAACCACCAATTATTGTCAATCCACAAATGCACTTCACTGAGGATGCAGTCACATTACATTTGTGGATTGTTTAATCCTTGATTGTTACTTATGAAGATTTGGCCGAGGTTTAACCCTATAATCATTAGTCCGTGGATCTCTGCCACTGTTCTCCCATGCTCTCCTATGAAACTAGCACTGCACAAGTTTTACTTAAAGACTGCCAAAGTTCAGCAGATTCACTTAGGATTTTACTGAGTGGTACATGTGTGCCCTGTGAGCTCAGGCTGAAGAAGGCTCTCGACCCAAAATGTCACCAATTCCTTCCACCCAGAGGTGCTGCCTGGCCTGCTGAGTTACTCCAGCATTGTGTCTATCTCATGTGTGCCCTAATAGGCTAATGCAAAAATAAGGCATGGATAGGCTGGATGTTCTAGCCCACAAAATCCCTGGGGTAATGGGGACTCTACTGCCTTTCTGTTGGAAAATAATGGACTTCAGTCATTACTCATCAGACCCATAAAGAACTTGAATAAGTGTTTTACCGTTCAGGACATCTAATGTAACATTTTTGGGGGATGAGGCAGGCAGGTACCTTTAATCCTGGCACCATCATACTTTTCTGATAAGAGCTGATAATTTGAGCTCCAAATTACACTGGGTGTTACAGGATGTGTAGGGGGGAGAGACTGCCGGAGTCTATTGGGACTGCTGAGGTGTCACCAAGTGGTGACCATCATAGCCTTTACGCTCAGGTAGCAAGCTGGTGAGTGACAGGTTAGGCTTTCTAGCCCTGTATATCATCTTTCACAGGTTCAGGTCATCCCAAAACATTCGCAATCAATAAAGTACTTCTAAAGTGTAGGGATCGTTCAGGGAACCATGGTATTCAAAATGCACATAATAATACCTCACACAAGTTAATAATGACTAAAAACAGTGGGTTTTTTTAGTTGCCAGGGGGACAAGACACGACTTAATTTCCTTGATCTTCTTAAGTAGAACCATTGGACTGTATACATGCACCTGAGAATGCAAATAGGGTCTCAGTTTAATCTGCAGGTTGACGTATATGAAAACACAATGTTTCCTCATTTCTGCTGAGACCATCAGTCTGGATTTTAACTCAATTCTCAAGGTGGAACTTGACCCTTCTCAGAGGCACGAGTGCTATTACTGAATTACAATGGCATTGTAGGGCGTACAAATTTGCTGTCCATCTAAGGCTTACAAATTTGCTATTGATATAGAAGCATTAAGAATACAGTTATTTAATAGAATTCAATTCAAATTATTTTTGAAGGATTTATTTCTGCTATTCCATTTATAAAGTGTTTAAACAAGCAATTACAGAAAACAGAAATTAAAAACTAAACCTGCACTCACTCTCTTCCATAGTACTTGGGTCTGTTTTCCACCTGTAATTAAAAACAAAGTCTACTTGGTTAAAACAAACACATTATAGTGCATGCATAAACTTATATTGTAAAATTAACAATAGGAATACAAACTGCACTTGGTGGACAACAAATATGCACTATAGAAATCTTCATCAGATGTTTGGCTCATTTGTGGCTTACAGACAAAATAAAATACAAGCAAAATCAGTTTTTTAAAAAGAACATATGGAAACTATGGAAAATGGTTCAGTGGATGAAGTTCAGAATAAATGTTAAAAATATATAATATTATCAAAAATGTAAACATTCAAGGCTGAATATTGGAGTCTGTGAACCAATTCAAAGGGCACTTTCTACTCTCAAAATAAATTTCTATAAATCCTTTAACTAATTCTCTCATTGCAAGATTTTAGCAACTGCATGAATGGAATGCCTTTATAACCAAAATAAAATACACTTAGAAAAAGCTTATCCTTATTCCTAGTTTAATTAAATGTGTAAAAATTAGGCTGACTATGCCAATAAATGCATATCTGTTAATTTAATAAAGGATTAACATATCAGTGGCTCTTTAAAATAAGAACCCTTGTGGATATCGCATCTCCTAATTCAGAATGCTCTCAAAGATGGACCATTTTGAGATACTATGAGTTTGAAGGAAAGTAGAAGTTTAAACACATTTAGCGCACGAATGCTGTCAAAACTGCCATGGCAATTTCATCTACTTTGCATCTGCTGCTTCTCTGAAATACATTAAATGGAAATATTTGGATCCTCTTACGTTTAGTCATGCACGTTTTGAGATCGCAATTATGCAGTTGTTTATGGCTCAAAAGTTGACACATGTACTGTATAAATGTTTGAGGTACAGGTGACCTCCGCAATATTGTGTGGGGGTGGGGGAGTGGGAGGAAATGGTTGTGTTCCTAAAAAGTGGGTAGTATTACAATTTTCCATAGCATGCGGTCACATCATGTGCACATGTATCATGAAATGCAGGTTGAAAAATAAAATTAATTGTATTATCTTAGTTCAAATGTGTGTATATTATTTCATTGCAAAAAATCTGATAGTTTAAAAAATGCTTTATTAAATCTCTCGCCTTCACCTCCAAAATATATTGTGAGTTATGCTACCAGCTAGATTACATTACATCAGGTCACTCTTCATGTACAAGACAAGGGAGAAAGGTATTTGAATAATCAGAGATTTCACGGTCAAATTAAGTTCACTTCTTACCCAATTCCATATCACGGCATAAGGATCACTTGAAAGTAATTACAAGTATAAAGTCTGGTGATCTTCCTCTTTAGTTCAAGGTCAAAGAAACTAAATTTCGACTTTAACTAAGCATTGTTTGCCATATTGTGAAGAACTTTTAATTTGCAGGATTCACACCAATTTTAAAAGAATCAAACGATTAGGGAGTTAATTATATTTTACATGCAAAACTCAATGAAGTATTCAGGGCAAGGCTTCAACATCTTCTCAAATAAATTTTGATCAAGTATCTACTAAATGTCTTAATAAATATAAATAATATTAAAAGTAAAGCTGTATCAATCCTGTCACTATTGTGTTTAAGGTATAACATTTCTGCATCGGTCATACTACATAAAACCCACAAGAGTTATATTTTATGCGTACTAACTTGACCAATATCTAGTTCTTAAATCTGTAGCTAAAATGGTGCCTTCCTAAAGGTTTCCCTGTAGCAACTCACCAATCTTATGATCACATCCTCTCCCATTCTTGCAATCCTTGCTCCCAACAAGAGTAGATCGATCAGGCAATGCCTACCAACTTGCAAACTATCTTAACTTTAGCATATTCATAAGATCATGAGTGATAGTAGTTGAATTAGGCCACTCGGCCCATCAAGTCTACTCCGCCATTCAATCATGGTTAATCTATCTCTCCCTCCTAACCCCATTCTCCTGCCTCCCCTCTGACACCCGTACTAAGCAAGAATCTATCTATCTCTGATTTAAATTTATACACTGACTATGCCTCCACAGCCTTCTATTCACAGGCACTAGCCCAAAAAGTGTAATTTAATATACATTATCTTTTTACAATCAACATTGCTACAAAAAAAAGCACCGGCTTGAGAAAAAGGCCAGCTTCTCCAGACAATTATTTTAAAAAAACTTTACTATTATCAAAATCCATAAAACATATTGTAAAGAAATTCCTCCTCTGTACAGAGGGGTGAGAAGAAAGTAGTACATAATAGCCTCCATTACAACGCTATTATTTTTCTGGTCAGATATTCTAATTCTGTCCAGTGTACAATGCTGGGAGTCGCTCTACTCTCTTGTTTTTTCGAAGAGAGAACTACATATATTATGATTAATTTAAAAATATCTACTTAGAGTAACAGGAACAAAGTCCTGCTTCAGATTGTGTACAGCAGGATCAGAGACCCGACCTAGAAGACGATACATAGCAAACACAAAGGTACAGTGGGATACACTTACTGCCCTTGTCACATGGAGTGGCACTAATTAAGCTGAAGCAATGGGAAAATAACTTTAAATACAACTGCTTATTCACTTGACACCTGTAAAATTACCAACAGGTTTACCTTCAATGTCAGCTCATTTTGTTACGTAAATCAATCCATCTTTCAAACAACTGGAGAAAAGCACTTGGGGACATAAAAGAGTGCATCTGTCAAGAGCTCACGATTACAACTTCCTAATCTTACTATGACAAGATATTGCTATAAAAGGCAAACTCCTAATCATAAGTGAGTGGAATGGAATCTGCAGCAATGACACCAAAAGTTACTACAAACAGAATTTCTAACAAATTTTTAAGGCTGATATTTTTTTTAATTAGTTACCAGAAAAGATACAATTCACATGTGACCTCTCCAATTTCTCAGTGTTAAAAATCAAATTTATGTTCAGATGTATCAAGAAAAACATGCACTTTTTAAAATATAGCTTTTACTTTTGAAAATAAACATGATTAAATTCCATTGATCATCCACTACTGAGTATATTCCTATTATAAATATCTACTCATATTTCTGAGCCAAAAGTATATAATTTCACAATTATTTGCTTTGTTGGATCTGACAACTTGTACTCATTCCATTAACTATGCAATCCCTCTGCGACTGCAACCTCGAAGCCAAATAACCTACAAACCTGTACATCGTTGGAGTGTGGGAGGAAACCAAAGATCTTGGAGAAAACCCATGCGCTCACGGGAGAATGTATAAACTCCGTACAGACAGCACCCATAGTCGGGAATGAAACCGTGTTTATAAACAAGGAAATGGCAGATGAGTTGAACAGGTACTTTGGATCAGTCTTCATTAAGGAGGACACAAACAATCTTCCTGATATACTAGTGGCCAGAGGATCTGGGGTGACGGAGGAACTGAAGGAAATCCACATTAGGCAGGAAATGATACTGGGTAAACTAATGGGACTGAAGGCTGATAAATCCCCAGGGCCTAATGGTCTGCATCCCAGGGTACTTAAGGAAGTGGCTCTAGAAATCGTGGACGCATTGGTGATCATTTTCCAATGTTTTATCAATTCAGGGACCACAGCTATTTACAATATACATCAATGATTTAGATGAAGGGATTCAAAGTAACATTAGCAAATTTGCAGATGACACAAATCTGGGTGGCAGTGTGAACTGTGAGGAGGATGCTATGAGAATGCAGGGTGACTTGGACAGGTTAGGTGAGTGGGCAGATGCATGGCAGATGCAGTTTAATGTGTATAAATGTGTGGTTATCCACTATGGTAGCAAAAGCAGGAAGGCAGATTGTTATCTAAATGGTGTCAAATTGGGAAAAGGGGAAGTACAACAGGATCTGGGGGGTCCTTGTTCATCAGTCAATGAAAGTAAGCATGCAGGTGCAGCAGGCAGTGAAGAAAGCGAATGGTATGTTGGACTTTATAACAAGAAGAGTTGAGTATAGGAGCAAAGAGGTCCTTCTGCAGTTGTACAGTGTCCTAGTGAGACCACACCTGGAGTATTCTGTGCAGTTTTGGTCCCCTAATTTGAGGAAAGACATTCTTGCTATTGAGGGTGTGCAGCGTAGGTTTACAAGGTTAATTCCCGGGATGGTGGAACTGTCATATGCTGAGAGAATGGAGCAGCTGGGCTTGTACACTCTGGAGTTTTGAAGGGTGAGATAGGATCTTATTGAAACATATCAGATTATTAAGGGTTTGGACACGCTAGAAGCAGGAAACATGTTCCGATGTTGGGGGAGTCCAGAACCAGGGGCCACTGTTTAAGGCTAAGGGGTAAGCGATTGAGAACGGAGACAAGGAAACACTTTTTCTCACAGAGTTGTGAGTGTGGAATTTTCTGCATCAGAGGGCGGTAGAGGACGGTTCACTGGATACTTTCAAGAGAGAGCTAGATAGGGCTTTTAAAGATAGCGGAGTCAGGGCATATGGGGAGAAGGCAGGAACGGGGTACTGACTGGGGATGATCAGCCATGATCACATTGAATGGCGGTGCTGGCTCGAAATGCTGAATGGCCTACTCCTGCACCTGTTGTCTATTGTGTGTGGCTGCGCCACCATGCTGCCCTTAACAATCTAATACTATATGTAGACAAAAGTGCTGGAGAAACTCAGTGGATGCAGCAGCATCTACGGAGCGAAGGAAATAGGCAACGTTTCGGGCCGAAACCCTTCTTCAGGCTGATGTAGGGTGGGGGGGGGGGGGGGGAAGAGTGGGGAGAAGAAAGGAAATAGGAAGAGGAGGAGCCCGAGGGCTGAGGGAGAGCTGAGAAGAGGAGGACACAGCAAGGGCTACCGGAAATTGGAGAATTCAATATTTATGCCGCTAGGGTGCAGACTGCCAAGCGGAATATGAGGTGCTGTTCCTCCAATTTTCGGTGGTGCTCACTCTGGCCATGGAGGAGGCCTAGGACAGAGAGGCCGGATTCGGAATGGGAGGGGGAGTTGAAGTGCTGAGCCACCGGGAGATCAGGTTGTTTGATGCGGACCGAACGGAGGTGAAACGATCGCCAAGCCTACGCTTGGTCTCACCGATGTAGATCAGCTGACATCTAGAGCAGCGGATGCAATAGATGAGGTTGCAGGAGATGCAGGTGAACTTCTGTCGCACCTAGAACGACTGCTTGGGTCCTTGAATGGAGTCGAGGGGAGAGGTAAAGCGACAAGTGTAGCATCGCTTGCGGTTGCAAGGGTAAGTGCCCGGAGAGGGGGTGGTGCGGTTGGGAAGGGAAGAATTGACCAGGGAGTTATGGAGGGAGCGGTCTTTGCGAAAAGCAGACAGGGGGGTGGGGAGATGGGAAGATGTGGCAAGTGGTGGGGTCACGTTGGTGGTGGCGAAAGAGGACAGAGGACTATTTGTTGTATGTGACGGCTAGTGGGGTAAAAGGTGAGGACTAGGGGGACTCTCCCCTTGTTACGAGTGGGGGGGGGAATGGGGAGAGAGAGCAGTGTTACGGGGTATGGAAGAGACCATGGTGAGAGCCTCATCTATAGTAGGGGAGGGGAACCCCCATTCCCTGAAGAATGAGGACATTTCCGATGCCCTGGTGTGGAACACCTCATCCTGGGAGCAGATGCGGCGTAGATGGAGGAATTGGGAGTAGGGGATGAAGTCCTTACAGGAAGCAAGGTGGGAAGAAGAGTAGTCTAGATATGTACTCGGATTCTTATTGAATTTAAAGTGTTTGTGCTGTTCAAATTTTTTGATAGTCAAACTATTTGAATGCAAATCCACAGGAATTGTTCAAAGATAGATGGTCAACATAAGACTAACCTCACATGTGCATGTAATTCTCCTTGGATTAGGAGCTTCTTGTTGTAACTGATACACTGGAAAGTGGGAAGTGAAAAACCAAAGTTAAATTATAATTTATAACACAGTTGATGTACAAAATAATATTAAATTGTTGCTTAATAATTGTAAACAAACTAAATTATTACCTATACAAGGTAACACAACTGATTTTAAAAATGGTAATTTTTTTCATAGTTCAGTGAAAATTGATAGAGCCTATTATCTTGTTTTCTTTGTTTCTGCAGATAAAAATTTAGCACTTCATTTCAGTAGAGACAATTACAATTTGAAAACTGTAGTGGTAGAGTGCGGAGCTTTTTACTGTGCTGTTCACAATTGCAGAATGGTCATCGTCTTTTCTTAACAGCATGTTTTTGTTTTAAACTTTAAAGCTAACAAGGGAAACTGAACATTTTTTCTGAGCACGTTTTGAACGTAATATTTTGACAAGACACAAAGTGATAGAGCAACTCAGCAGGTCAATCACTTGCTCCAGCACAATGTGTATTCTTCTGTGGACTAGCATCCGCAGTTCCTTGTATCCATAATATCTTGACAGTTTGTGGTTAAGGCAAGAATATACTACCATCACATTTCTAGCCTCACAAAAAGTATTTTGTTCTTTACTTCAGAGAACTATAAATCGGCATCAAATTGTAATACAACTCCCGTGGAGGGTAGACTAGCATAAAACTGCTGCCATGGGCAGGACAGCATATTTTATTGAACCAAATTTAGATTAAGTACATGGGATCTAATAAGCAGTTTTAGAAAAGGAATGCACAAAAAAAGCAAATTGAATACTAGAGCATAAAGACAAAAAAATGTTTTAGAAATAGTATACAAATGAGGTAAAATGTGGCTGCATTGCTGGAATTATTCTAACCCTAAATAAAGTTGGATTTATAATGCAAGCTCAAAAATGTTTCTGCTATATTCAGACATTTGAGCTCAATCAACTCCTTAATTGTGAATCTAGTACTGGAAAATTTGTAGCAGTTTTATGCTCAAATATAAAATACTAAAATAGATTTCCCTTTTCATTACCTCGCCAGAAAAATGCCTCTGAGGGGATAGTTTTCACCAGGCAGTTTTGGTGTTAATGACACAATATTTTGCTTCAATCAAATTGCATTTTCAATCTTCTGTTCGATTTTGATGTACCAAACTTCTTGGCTTCATCAAACATTGGCACAATTGAGATAGGGTAAATTTGCAAACACCAGATAATGTGCATTGTGCCAATGCATCACCCAGGAATTAGGACTTTGATATATGAAGGGCTTACTTAACTCTTTTACATTTTCTTCTGCATGGGTTAACATATGCATTTTTCTTTGGGCAGGGCTGGTGTACCATGAGACCTGGGTGTCATGGTACACCAGTCATTGAAAGTAGGAAGGTGCAGCAGGCAGTGAAGAAAGCGAATGGTATGTTAGCATTCATAGCAAAAGGATTTGAGTCTAGGAGCAGGGAGGTTCTACTGCAGTTGTACAGCGCCTTGGTGAGACCACACCTGGAGTATTGCGTACAGTTTTCGTCTCCTAATATGAGGAAAGACATTCTTGCCATAGAGGGAGTACAGAGAAGGTTCACCAGACTGATTCCTGGGATGTCAGAACTTTCATATGAAGAAAGACTGGATAGACTCGGCTTGTGCTCGCTAGAATTTAGAAGATTGAGGGGGGATCTTATAGAAACTTACAAAATCCTTAAGGGGTTGGACAGGCTAGATGCAGGAAGATTGTTCCCGGTGTTGGGGAAGTCCAGAACAAGGGGTCACAGTTTAAGGATAAGGGGGAAATCTTTTAGGACCGAGATGAGAAAAAAAATTTTCACACAGAGAGTGGTGAATCTCTGGAATTCTCTGCCACAGAAGGTAGTTGAGGCCAGTTCATTGGCTATATTTAAGAGGGAGTTAGATGTGGCCCTTGTGGCTAAAGGGATCAGGGGGTATGGAGAGAAGGCAGATACAGGATACTGAGTTGGATGATCAGCCATGATCATATTGAATGGCAGAGCAAGCTTGAAGGGCCGAATGGCCTACTCCTGCACCTATTTTCTATGATTCAATCTTTTTAATATCATGGTCATGATAGTCTGTGATGAGAAGATTTCAAGTTGGGGTAGCAACATTCGGACACATTTTTCTTCTAAATATTTTTACACTTTGATAATTTGTGGCACTTCACTTAAGACTCAGCTGATAAATCATAGAACTCACCCAACTGAGGCAAGTGAGTTCCAGTGAGAGGCAGCTCTGTGACTTGAACTCGTGACCTTCTGGTTGGAAGTCGAGTGTTGTACCACTACAGCTATTGGGCTACCAAGACTTTATCATTTCAGAAGTCTTCAGATAATCTATATACAATTATTGAAAGTACTGTAAGACACTTCATTCATGAGGAAATTAATAGATTCTTCTACAATACAGTACTTCAATCAGATTTCAACTTAGCAAATTTCTCTTCACTTTAATATAACAGCATAAGATAATAACCAAAACTATATTCTTCCTGAAACACAATTGTACGGATATCAAAAGAATGCTTGTTTATGAGCTACCTGGTAATCTCAAAATTCAGCTACTTATTTAGGGATTTCAGAAAGGATGTCAAAAAACTGGAGAGGATTTTTAGGAACTTGCTTTTGTAATAATTCAAGTCCACTTTAAATCTCCAATTTGAATATTTATCAAAACAAGTTTGTACTTACAGTAAGATTTCCAAACTGGAGGCTTATATTCATCATTTTCTGTGTACAAAAAAAAGTTGAAGACAAATTACCAGAAAGTAAATTAAATTTCATGAACAAGTAGTATTGACAAATGTTCCTATGGGATAATTCCTACATTTTTCCAGAGGCTGAATTATTGAGGGAAGAGAGATTTTGAATGGTACTTTTACATTTCAAACGACTCATGTTTCAGGAAGTTGGTCATTCACTTGTTACATGTAGACCGTGGGCCAAGGTGCTTTTTCGTTTCATTTCGTGACCCAAATCACGTATCTACTTCTATATATAACATGTTGTGTAAAAATATTATAGAAATCATACCCAAAACTCGTCAAGAACAAAACCTGCACATAGTTTTAAAATATGAGGAAAAACCTCAAATTTTCTGAGTAGTAATTGTCCAATCAAAGCACGTTTCACATTGCGTCAGATGCCAATCACGCGCTTCGTTTCATGCTAGCTAGGCAGCGAGCGAGCACACTGGGATCATGGCTGCCTAATAACATCACAACAATAGCAAGGTTTCGAAGGAAGGATGCTAACCATTTGCTGATAATTTTGTTTTACAACTGATATATCTTTGTAAAGTTGTGAACTGTGAAATAAAAATAAATAAAAATGTAGAGCTAGGTTTAGGGCTAGGGTTAGGCATTTTCCTCTCAGTGGAAGAGGGTTAGGGTTAGGTCCAGGGCAGGGGTGGGCACCTTCGGCCCAGATCCTGCCCGTAACCCGAAAACATCCAGCCCGCAGAACTTTTTTCTGAGGACTTCCGTGATGGAGCCGGCGCTATGGGGGTGCTGAAGGGCAGCCCTGGGCCGAGCTGAGGAGCAGGGGGGAAGAGAGGGGGTCATTCAGTCGATCGGGATGTTGACCGGCCAGTGGGTGCAGTGAGGGGTCGGTCTGGCTGATGGCCGGACAGTGGTTGCTGTGAGGGGTCGGTCAGGCTGTCGGGCGGCCGGTGTTGCAGCGAGCGAATGGGTGGACTGACTGAGCCAGCGCTATGGGGTGCTGATGGCGACCCGGGCGGTGTGCAGGGCAGTGCTGCTCCCCACCATGTTGATATGTGATCGTGGCATCGGGTGGGCTGCTGCCGATGATCCAGAAGGGCATGCTGGCCGAGGTGGACGCGCTGAGCGGCCACATGTACGGAGCCCGCAGCCGGTCCCAAAGCGGCTCCAGCCGTGGGCAGATCTGGAAAGGGGGCGAGTTAGGGTTAGGCATTTTCCTCTCAGTGGAAGATGCCATAGCCTTCCCCCAGCCTGGCACTGCCCCAGTCCCACTATGGCCATGACCCCCACTCTGCACACTGGCAGTCAGTGGGGTTCAGTAAACTGGGGAACGCACATGATCTGCCCTCATCCACAAATTAGGTGGGTTCAGGAGTCGGTGAAACCCAGGACCTCTGCGGCAGTCCCATATTCAACGTTCCCATGTACAGCTATATATTATTGAGCACAAGAGGGCGCTGTTACCTTTTCTAATTAGCTTAATTAATTAATGTGCAACTTTTTGCACTGACGAGTTATGAATTCCTTATCAATGATGTTTTATCTAAATCTGTGCAAATTTCAAGTAGATACCAGACATGGGTCATGAAAGTTAAAATCTAGAGTCCTTTTGCCACCTCAGCCCACGGCCTAATGTTACAAAAAACACAAGCAGTATTGCATGATACGGTTCCTTTATGAACAACATTAACTTAAATATTAAAGAAAAACCTGCAGATGTTGAAACTTGAAATAAAGGCAAAATTCTGGAGAAACAGTAAATCTGATAGCATTAGTAAGGAGACAAACATTGACAGAGTGATAAAAAGTATTACATCTGGACCACTAGGAACATTACCAGCTAGATATTAGTAAGTAAGAAATTGCTCCAACAACTTTTTTTTAAATTACATTTATATTAAATTGTGCCCATTCTTGAATGCACCAAAAATTATCATTAGATTATTGGATTATTAGATTATTGGATTAAACTGATCTCATTTAGGATGAAAGGGCTACAGAGGGAGGAAAGCATGGAAAGGTTTAAGGAGATGATACCAAGTATTTGATGCCAAAGCAGTTGGAGACTTGTAGGCAATGGAGAAGTGATTAAAATCAGGCACGTTCTTGAATCACAACTGGAAGAGTTTTTAGATGTCCTAGAGTGTTGGAAAACTGTAAGAAGTTGTTGAACAGGAGGGGCATGGGGCATGGCATGGAAGAATCGGAATCATACAGCACAGAAACAGGCTCCTCCAGCCCACTTCATCTATGTTAATCCCATTTGCCTGCATTAGGCCCTTATCCTGCTACACCTTTCTTATTTCAGCACCTGTCCAAATGTCTTTTAATTTTATTTGCCTCTATTATCCCCAATGATAGCTCATTCTAGATAACCACCACCTTCTGTGTGAAATACTTACCATTCAGGTTTCCTTTGAATTTCCCTCCTCTCACAAACTAGTGCCTTCTAGTTCTAGCCTGCCGTTGAAAAAATACTATCCTATCTATGCCCCTCATAATTCTATAAACCTCTACAAGATCACCCCTAGTCTCCTACGTTCCTCCTATGTACACTCATCCTTACTAATTTCTCCTTATAACTATAGCCCTCCATTCCAGGCACCATCCTAGTGAATTTCTTCCTCAATCGCTCCCTCTCTATTACTATAACTGCCTTTCTTTAGTATGGCGACCGGTACACAATACTTCTGGTGCAGGCTAAACAATATTTTATACAGCCGAAACATGACATCTCAACTCTTATATTCAATGCCTTGGCCTTTGAAAGCAAGTGTACAAAATGTTTTCTTCACTGCCCTGTTCCCTTCTATCACCACTTTCAGCAAACTATAGACCCCAAGATACCAACTATAGCACCACAAGTTCCCACTGTATATCAATGTTCCCAAGGTCTCTGCCATTTATGTTATATGTCCAAACAAATCAGTAACAAATCATACCCAATTCAAAATAAGAATCAAATTAAAAACGTACTGAGAAATTAATACATGGGAGTTAGTGTAAGTCATGAACAACATGAGGCAAGATTTGAATATAACGTGATGCATTAAGTTAGGAAACTCGGTGTTTTGGGTGAGCACAAGCATACAAAGACAGGAAAACGGAAAGTGCACAGTAATAGTCAAACTTCGAAGCAACAGTTGGAAATTATCGGCAGAAAATAAGCAGAGGAAAAAGTGGAGTCAGTTAACATTATAGAGATCATAAGAGACAATTTTTAAGGTGGAGCAACTCGTGCTTAGAAGAGTAAAAGTTGGTGAATAATCAGTTTCACGCATGGCAGTTAGTATGAGAAAAGGGATCAGTGGTGAGCAAACAAACTTTGCACCAGGGACCAAATATTTAGTATGAAGATTTTTTTCCCCTTTGAGCACAGTGTATTATGAGAAATAGGCAGTAGAATGGACGACAGAAATGGTTGTGGCTGTCATCGCAGGGTATTTGAATTTTGAAGATCACAACTGAAGACCAGTCTGCAAATGGGAGGGGACCAAGAGTAGATGAATCAGAGCAAACAGTACACAGCAGGGAAGTTACAATCCACGTCTTATTGGCCCCCAGTCCACCAATGCTTTAACGTTAAATTTTCCACCCTCTTGTTTCCAACAACCTCCTACCATTTCTGTTATCAACAGCACATTCTCAACAGCTGCAGCCCCTCAGAACTAACATTCTTCAACCTTTAAGTCAAAGTACCTTTAAGACCAAATATATTAATATCCCCATTTTAGCGATGATCTATGAAGCAGCAAATATGTTAATTTATCTTAAAGGTGCTATATAAAAATACATTACAATAGTGTATAATATGATCGTGAAAGATTTGAGACCTTGCTTTAATCATAAAAAACTACTTTTGTAGAACCTTGTCCCTTCAACTTGAAATTGAATTAGTAATCCAATGATGACTTTGGATCATACTGTAATACTTCAGTCAAAAAGGTTGTTCTCCAACCAATGCCTAAACCAAATCCAGGGAAACCTCCAAGCACATACCTTTAGGTGTGAATCCAACATTGTTACCGCAATTAAGCAAAAAAAGAAAATATTCCTATTTTAATTTCATTTTGCTCTGGTTCCACTGTGTATTTCATAAGAGGACAATAAATAAAAGCTAGTAAAATGATCTGCCACAGGATTCACAAAAAAAAGTGTGGAGAGTTCTTGATGGCAAGTTAAAGACTCTACAGGGAGGCAAAACATTTCCATCATTCATAATCTCAAGGCTCCAATCTGAATGGGGAATAACACAGCCAAAGGACACCAAGGCCTGCCGGTTTTTCAGTGCAGCCACAACATCCAGAATATGACCAGCCCATGTAAACGCTATGGGACCGAAAAACAATAGTTACCATATCCTTTCAGATGCACAACAAGAGAAAGCCCCCTAGTGCATACTGCATACTTACTGAGGGAGGGGGGGCGGGACACTTAAATTTTAGGATGTTTTGCATCAGATAATATTGTAAAATTTCCTCCACGTTCAGGGATACTCATTTATTATCAAAGGAATAAAATACACTCATTGATGCCATGTCTTTTTAATGGGATTTCTGACCCAGTTCCAGAATGCCAATATCAGTCATATAAAAGGGAAATAAATTAAATGTGACTGAGATGTTGCGCTTTGAAAGTGTGAACATAATTTTTGTTTTTAAATTGTCAGTATTCGGGCGTGAGTCTCTGTTTGGCCAAGTTTGCAGATGATACGAAAATAGGTGGAGGGACAGGTAGTTTAGGGAAAGCAGGGACTCTGCAGAAGGACCTGGACAGGTTGGGAGAGTGGGCAGCGAAGTGGCAGATGGAACATAGTGTGGCAAAGTATGGAGTCATGCATTTTGGTAGTAGGATTAAAGGCATAGACTATTTTCTAAATGGGGAGAGAATCCAGAGATCAGAGGTGCAAAGGGACTTGGTAGTGCTGGTGCAGGATTCTTAAAAAGTTATTTGCAAGTGGAATCGGTAGTAAGGAAGGCAAACGTGATGCTAGCATTAATTTCAAGAGAGCTACAATACAAAAACAGGGATATAATGCTGAGACACTACAAGGCACTGATCAGGTCACATTGAGTATTGTATGTAATTTTGGGCACCATATCTGAGGAAGGATGTGCTGGCTCTGAGAGGGTTTAGAGGAGGTTTACAAGAATGATCTCAGGAATGAGTGGGTTAACATATGATGAGCATTTGACGGCACTGGTTCTGTACTCGTTGGATGCACTCAAGATGTGAAAGGCTTGGATAGATTGGAAGTGGAGAAGATGTTTCCACTAGTAGGAGAGTCTAGCACTCGAGGTCATAGTCTCAGAATTAAAGGATGTTCCTTTATGGAGATGAGGAGGAATTTCTTTAGTCAGAGGGTGGTGAATCTGTGGAATTCTTTGCCACAGAAGGCTGTGTAGGCTGTCAATTAATATTTTTAAGGCAGAGATAGATTCTTTATTAGTACAGGTATCATGGGTTATGTGGAGAAGGCAGGAGAATGGGGTTAGGAGAGAATAATCAGACGTGATTGAATGATGGAGTAGACTTGATGAGTCGAATGGCCTAATTCTGCTCCTATCACTTATGACCTTTTGACCCATCAGTGACTGCCAAGCCACTAGTTTTAGGGTTGCTTGCCATCCATCACTATGCTATCAGGAGTTTAGTCATTTGACCTGAGCAAAGCAGATGATCGCCCCTTTAGGATTCCACACTGCACTGATATTTTTCAACATTCCTACTTCACCAATGGGTAAGAACCTCATGCATGTGAAACCTTGATGTAGACACGTGATCTCTGTGTTTTTTTAATTAGGGGGTGGGGATGGGGTTGAGGATAGACAAATGTTGGCAAAGTAATATATTGCTGAGCTTCACTCTCATTAAGGTTGATTTTGATGCATTCTTAAACGATAAATAAAATGTTTGATTATTTATTTTTATTATTCTTTTTCTTTTAAGCAAGTGATAGGAAAACATCAGCGACTATTAGAGTCAAAGAGTCTTAGAATGATACAGTGTGGAAACATGCCCTTCAGCCCAACTTGCCCACACCGGCCAACATGTCCCAGCTACACTAGTCCCACCTGCCTGCATTTGGTCCATATCCCTCCAAAGCTGTCCTATCCATGTACCTGTCTAACTTTTTCTTAGACGTTGGGATAGTCCCAGCCTCAACTACCTCCCCTGACAGCTTGTTCCATACACTAACCACCCTTTATGTGAAATAGTTACCCCTCAGATTCCTATTAAATCTTTTCCCCTTCACCTTGAACCTATGTTCTCTGGTCCTTGATTCCCCTACTCCGGGCAAGAGATTCTGTGCATCTACCCGATTTATTCCCCTCATGATTTTATACAACTATAAAATCACCCCTCATCCTCCTGCGCTGCAAAGAAGAGACCCAGCCTACTCAACCTCTCCCAATAGCTCAGACCCTCTAGTCCCGGCAGCATCCTCGTAAATCTTCTCTGAACTTTTTCAAGCTTGACAATATTTTTCCTATAACATGGTGCCCAGAACTGAACACAATACTCTAAATGCAGTCTCACCAATGTCTTGTAGAACTGCAACATGACCTCACAACCTCTATACTCAATACTCCAAGTATTTTTCTTCTTCCTGTCCTTATTTGGGACATTCTGAGGCAAAATCTCTAAAGGTTTATCTGTCAATCAGAGCAGATTACATGACCTTTCCTAAGTTCCAAAGGCCATCAGGTGGCTTAGATTCCAGTCAAACTCATTTGGGAGTTCAAACTCATTGGTAAAAAAGTGCACAATATATATCGCACAGAGTAACAGCCAGAAATGTTCTAGTCCCTGTCTTTAACACAAAGCCACAACCCTGGCAATGTCTATGATTCTTTGTCCCAATAACAATGTTAAAGGAAATAATGGGTAGAATTGGACCCTTTTCAATTTCTCCTTTTCCAAATTCAGGCAATTGACAAGATGAAGCAGGAGAATACTCTGGAATTGTCTGATTTCATGTATGAACCTTGCATCACAGATAGATACTCCAAATAAACATTCAGTGAGCAGCTGAAGCTTGAAACATAAGCATTGCCAGAGTTGTGGCTTTGTGTTAAGAACATTTGCGGACATTTCTGACTGCTTCTCAATGAGAAATACATCGCACTCTGTTTACCAATGAGCTAATTTACCAAATAAGCTTGACTGGAATTCATGTCACCTGTTGACCTTTGACACAATGGAAGGGTATGTAATCTGCCCTGATTTACAGGGAAATCCTTAAGGATTTTGCTTCATATATTTTGATACATGAACTGAAAGTTGAAATCTATGTTATTGCCATTTTTTGTGCCATTCCTCCTTTTCCTCTCAAATGCATTTTTTATTTATATTATCCATATGTTTCCTGACATTTTAGATCCCAAACTTCATATCATGCAGTGGAAGTTGGATGTGCATGGTTTATTTTAACATGACATAGCTGAAGCATACCAGGTATTACACGGATGTATTTAATCACAGCATTTTTATTGTCCTGAAATGTTATCAAACAAACTAGGCACTTTGACATGGAAGACCAAGGCCTTATCAATTAGGTACATTTTAAGGTCAGGACTAATAGAGAAGATGGAGAGTCAATGGGATTTAGGAATGAAATTCCAGAACCTGTGGCTGTGAAGGAAGTCTAATTGAAGAATTAAAGTTGGGGACATACAAAAGACTACAATTAAAGAAGAAACTGGTTTAAAATGTTTTAGTAAGATACTATGTTGAAATTATGACAGGCAGCAAACTTTGGAGAACGTCAAGTTTACAAAGGTGAAAACAAAGGACTCTGGCATGAAATCCAATGGAATAGTCAAGCGACAAAGGCATGAATGAGAGTTTTAACAAGGTAAAATGAGGAAGTTGTGGAAATAGTGTCTTCGGACAAATTAGTCAAACATTCAGAGCAAAGACAAATATAAACTTGAAACAATATACCTCAATTTCAAACTGTGTTGGGTTAATTTTAATGTTATTTATGCAACTTTGAATAATGTACATGTTACTAATATCTATTGACTTTATACAGTCAGGGGCATGTCACAAAGACATATCCTTGTCCAAAAACATTTTCTCTCATATAGGCCATTTAAATACAGGATGTGGTTCGCTACCTTCGCCGGCAAAACTTTACCGAGATGGGGCAGAATTTTGGTGAGGTATACTGAAATAGTGACACAGAATTGGGATGCAAGCTGATTCTATGCAAAAATGGCAGTGTTTTTTTGATTGAATACAGAAGCATGATGCATGTTTCATCTTCGTCACCTTTGTGTGTCACAAAGATGCTCTGAAGTGTAGTGTATGAAAACATTTTGTTCAAAGATAAAGTAATAGCCATTGTAAAATTCGCTATTTTTAAACATTTTGCACTACACATCCGCCTCATTATGCCCAACCACAGAATAATCCAGAAGTTTAAGTGAAGGAATCTACGTAACATAGCGCAAGGTGCAAAATGGTTGAATAAAAGTAAAAACCATTTAAATGAATATCCTGCGAGCATTTTTAATAGCAAGGCTGCGTTCTCAGCCCCCCTTCTTTGCTCCTTGTACACCTACGACTTTGCAGCCATGTATATATCAAGTTCAATTTTCAAATTCGCAGAAAACACCACCATTGTGGGGTAGATATCAAATAATGATGAGACGGAGTACCAGAAGGAAATCGGGAACCTCGTGTCGAGACAACAACCTTTCTCTCAATGTCAGCAAGACAAAGGAGATAGTGATCGACTTCAGGAAGCAAAGCAGTACACATACCCCAGTTTACATTGACAGTGCCGAAGTAAGGATGATTGAAAACATCAAATTCCTAGGAGTCAATATCACCAAAAACTTCTCCTGGACATTGAAGCAACAACCAAGAATGCACACCAATGCCTCTACTACCTTAGAAGGCTTGGGAAGTTTGGCATGTCCCCTACAACTCTCACCAACTTCTACATGTGCACCATAGAAAGCATTTTTTCAGGATCACATCTTGGGTTTGGAACAGCTCCATCCAAGACCGCAAGAAATTACAGCAAATTGTGGACGCAGCCCAGACCATCACACAAACCAACCTCCCTTCCATTGACTCTATTTATACCTCACATTGCCTCGGCAAGACCAGCAGCATAATCAAGGACGAGTCGCACCCTGGCCTCCCCTCTCCCATTAGGCAAAAGGTATAGTGTGAAAACGCACACCTCCAGATACAGGGACAGTTTCTTCCTAGCTGTTATCAAGCAACTGATCATCCGACCACAATCAGAGCGGTCCTGAACTACTATCTATCTCATTGGTGACCCTTGGACTATCCTTGATCCATATTTGCTGGCTTTACCTTGCACTAAACGTTATTCCCTTAATATTTATCTATACAATGTAAATGGCTCGATTGTAATCATGTATTGTCTTTCCACTGACTGGATAGCACGCAACAAAAGCTTTTCACTGTACCTCGGTACACATGACAATAAACTACTGATCTATGGATAGTAATTCTGTGGAGAATAAAATGTTGGGTCAATTATCATTCATCAGAACTCCAAAAACATTTTATTAGGGTTTTATCAGGGCTCTGTCCACTCTTGCGCTGCACCTTGTATGCAGAACTTCATCTGGACTAGCTAACCACATCCTCTAAGCACACTCCTTCCATACTACATACTCAGGGTTGTGATGAAGGGTCATTGATTTGAAATGGTAAATCTGCTTCCCTTTTCATGGATGCAACCTGTTCGGTTGCATCTTTCCAGAACTGCCTGCTCTTGTTTCAGATTTATGTATGCAGCAGATTTTTAGATTTTCAACAGAAAAGACCAGAGGCAAAAGAGCAGAAAAGGCCATTTATTAAATAATAGAGCACACCAAAATAAAACTATTTTTGTGATACCCTGAAGTCCGGGGAACTAAATGTGTAGTTAAACAAGCAGCCAATTATTTCACCTGTTTAGCAACCAAAAATATCGATTTAACCAATTTGTAATGTTTCTCAGTGTAACAGATGAATAGGTTTTTTTTAAAGTCACAAAAGATGTACAAGTAAAACTTGTGAATGATTTCAGAAAAGTTTAAGCTGCCATTGTGAATTAAGGTTTTCCACACATTTGCAAAACAGGTATCATTTCTTAAAACATAAAATGTATTAAAACTAGAATTATTATTAATGGTCATAAAACATTGCATACAAAATCATTTTCTGATGATAGTACAACAAAATACAAATTAAAACCTTTTTTAAACTAAAAAGAAAATTTATGATCACTGATCTCCAACAGAGACCTCGCATTTTACATTTACATTTACAAAGAATCACATTGCAGCTAAACATGTCAACAGGCTGATGCAAACTATAATGGGAAATATACTTAATCAAGTTTACAAGATAATTTTTCAGCCAAAGAGAATCTTTCTTTTCTTAAGTTATAATCAGTCATAAATAATAATAATAATGGATGGGATTTATATAGCGCCTTTCTAATACTCAAGGCGCTTTACATCACATTATTCATTCACTCCTCTGTCACACTCGGTGGTGGTAAGCTACTTCTGTAGCCACAGCTGCCCTGGGGCAGACTGACGGAAGCGTGGCTGCCAATCTGCGCCTACGGCCCCTCCGACCACCACCAATCACTCACACACATTCACACACAGGCAAAGGTGGGTGAAGTGTCTTGCCCAAGGACACAACGACAGTATGCACTCCAAGCGAATGAACAGATTAGCAGAAGAGCAAATGAATGTATCCAAGTGTAGTATCACGAACAACCTGTATGGTTGCAACAAACCATCCTTTCTTTTATATTCCATGCCTTTTGCAATTAAGACCAACATTCAATTCACTTTTGTAACTGCTGCATAGGATGCAGATGTACCAGTCAACTTTTACCAGCTTATCTTTTGTGTTTCACATACCATGACCTACAGTTTTTTTTATCATGCAACACTTTGTAGTCCCACTCTTTATATAATAATTTGCTTTTTCGTTTTTCTTTCCGATGTGGATAACCTTGCATGTCAAGAGTGTTTTACTGTCATATGTCCCAGATAGAACAATGGAATTCTTACTTACTGCAGCATAACATAATATTTAAACATAGTACACTGTAAACAATATGAGAAACGAGAGAGAAAAAAAGGTATTTTTGTATTCCTGTCACAATTTGCTACTTCACCTATCTATATATCAGCAAATCTTTCTAATAGTACACTCAGTCTCTTCAAAGTTATGAACATATATTGCAAATAGTAGAGATCCCAATTTCTGTGGCACCACATCGGTTTCTGCTACCAATCTAAAAATCACCCTTTTTTTCTGACCTGTTCACTATTCACTAGTCTCTCCCCAATTAATGCATTGTCCTCTACTCCCTCCTGCCATTACCCCATGCACTCTTGAGTTGTGCACTTACCTTTTACATAGCACCTTTGTAAATACTTTATGGGATATGTTACATCATTTGATTCCCCCTTATCCATCCTGTATGTTACCATCCTCAAAGAACTCTTAACAAAATTATCAAACACCACTTCCCTATCTTAAACCACATCTATTCGACTTGATCAATTTCTTAAATGTCCTGCCATTACCTCTCTAATAGATTTCAACATTTCCAGAAGGATTGAGTTATGCTAACTGGTGTATGTTTCCTTACTTTCTGTGTCGCTCTTTTTTTGAACAGTAATGTTATATTTGTGCTCCAATCCCCTGAAAGTTCTCCAGAATACAGGGAAGTTTGATAATCACATCTAATATATCTACTCTCTCTGTAGGCATTTTTTGACACCCTAGGATACAGGCCATCCTCCACTGGTTAACTTATTTTTTATGTCCTGAAGATTGTTTTAAATTCCTGCCATCCTATATCCCTTAATTATGTGCAAGCATTGGGATATTTTTATTATCTTCCACTGTAATGGCCAACCTAAAAATAATGTAGATTCTATATCTTTCCTCTATTTCCCAACATTATTTCCCCAGTCTCATCCTCTAAAGGACCAGTGTTTAATTTAGCAATTAACATCCTTTTGTACATCAGAAACTCCCCTTTCCCCTGACTCTCAGTCTGAAGAAGGGTCTCAACCTGAAACATCACCTATTCCATTTCTCCAGTGATGCTGCCTGACCCACTGTTTCTCCAGCCTTTTGGGTCTGTCCGGTTTAAACCAGCATCTACAGTTCCTTCCTACACAGAAGCTCTTACTATCTGTTTTTACAGCATTTAGTTTGCTCATATACTTTGTTATTCTTTGCAGCTTTCTAAAAATTTCCAAAATTTATTGGCCTACTACTAATCTTCAATGCAATGTATTCTTTCAATTTAATATCCCTAACATTCTTAGGTGGCCACACATCATATTCCTAGAGCGCTTAACTCTTAAATAACACTTAAACAAAGTTTATGAAATATCTCTGTGAATGATTGCCACTGCAGATTCACTAATTTAATATATTTTTCCTCTCCGCTTTAGCAAATTCTGAACTCACGCCAGTGTAATTACCTTTATTAAGACATGAGTTTCTCACTCTCAAACTGAATTTGAAATTCTATCAGATTATGATCACTCTTTCCCAGGGGTTTGTTTACTTATGGGATTAATACAATATAACATTTAAAATAGCATACTTTGTGTTTGCTTCCATGATGCCAGCAGGCTGTGCTTTCATCAGCCACATTTCACCACTTGTCTTTATTATAAATCATAACCAATGCCCATCTTACAATTCATATCCTTAACTCAAGAGAGCACAACAGGAATTGCTGTCTGCAGAAGGTGCAGCTTCATACATTTTACAAATCAAATGCTCATAGACATCCTCTTGGGCGTAGAAACTCAAGAGCAATTTCACCAACTGCAGTCCACCGAGTCAAGAGCAATTGGTCAGGATAGACCAGGAATCGTAAAATAATAGGTTGTGCTTCTATTGCATCCTTAATGCGAAAATTATTACATAATGGAAAATTTCTCAAACTATTGTTTCATGCATTTCAACTACAGAGATTTATTTTCACTCACCTTCTCATACTATCCTAACTATAAACATAGATTAAATCTACAGGCATTTGTTTTTGTAATTCTTACTTTGCACCCTACTGGGTGAAGGTGGAGGGCAAACACATTAGTTGCAGCAGTGTATCAATTAAAGTTTCACCCCAAGCCACGCTAGATGGTGATCATAAGCTTGGTTCTAAAGATAGGTTTTAACTGGTATCTCAGTATAAGAGGTTAGCAGGACTATTCCAATAATTTATCACCAACTAAATTAGGAGATGACCCCAAGACCAAAACTAAAGCTGTACAGATATCCTAAATAGTTATAATGTTGAAGGACATTATAGAGAAGAGGGGAAAAGACCAGAAAACAGAACAGAATTGTGTTGCATTAATCTTGTCATACTGTTTTTGCTCACTCAGGAAAGTTTTTGCTCACTCAGCAATGTATGTCATACAAACACTTACAATTTAGTGAGCGTGGAGGGTTCAATAGAGGTGCAGGTGAAGTAGAAATATGCATTGTTAACATGTGGTTCAGATGTTTGTTTGTGAAACAAGTGTGTGGGGAAGCCAAGAATTGAACCTTGAGGCATAGAGATAATGACCCAAACATCAGAAGATAAGCCATTGCCTGAGATTCCATGTCTATATTTGGACAAATAAAAATGGAATGAAACATGCGAAGCCTGACCCAACTGGGTGCCTTTGGAAATGCAGTGGAAGATGGCACAATAAACAATGCACAAAACTACCAAGGAGGCAAAATGGGCAAGAGAGGTAGATTATCTTTCCAACAATAGCAGTGCATCTCTATAATGGCTTTGCTGAGATCTCTTCTGGTAATGCAGCAAAGGTGAAAACCTAATCAGAAAATGCGACAGAGATCTGAAAAGAGAAACTGAAGCAAATTTCAAAGAACTATGTGCTCAACAACATTGGGAAGAAAATGGATAGAACATTGCAGTAATTTGTCAGCAAATAAAATGCGGCAAGTACTTTTTCAGGAAATGGGAGATTTCAGCGTACAATGGGGAAAGAACTGTTAGCAGTATCAGTTAACATGGAGGTCAAAAATGGAAATTGGTTAGTGGAAAGAACTGGGAGGAAACCTGAAGGTTTGGTTTGGGCGAGCCAAAAGAAGGGAGCCTGGCAGCTGATAAGACGGTTGGAATATCAGTAACAAATATGTCCATGAACTATGACATAGAATTGCTGGAGGAGATGGTGGAGAAGATAAAGGAATAAAATGACAGTTTGCCATAAAGAACACATGAGAGAGGTTAGACCAGTGGTTCCCAACGTGGGGCGTATGCCCCACAGGGCGGCAATTTGATTTTTAAGGGGGGCATCAGGTAAACATATGTAGTTTATGTTTCAGATGTTATTTTGAGTAAATTCCATTTTCTGAGAATTATTTCTTTGTCTGCTCGTGCTAAAATATGGGGGGGCATCAGGATTTTAGAGGTGACTAGGTGGGGCATGGCCAAAAAAATGTTGGGAACTACTGGGTTAGACATATCTTTCAGGATGATCCTGGAATAACTAACCAGTCCTGGTAGATGAAAACAGGATCCAGTACTTTTTGTGGCAAAGCTATTTGTAAGCATGATATGCCACGTTTAAGGGATCGTGTATGTTTAATGGATAGAATAAAGGTTATAACAAGGAGTGGGGGGGGGGGGGGGGCAAGAAGGGAGCAGTCTTTTGGGAAATATACTTCTGACTTAGGATACCCTCAATATGTCATGAGAAAATTGTTTATAGAACTTCCCTTTCCATTTGCACCATGTTGATGGCACACTTTTATATTTTTCTTGCTGCAACTTAATAATAACACAAAATGGGATAAACTACTATCTTGTGTGTTATATTACTGGTTATAAAAACAGGTATGTCTATATGGAGACATGAAACCAAATGCTGAAATCTTGAGGAAAAAGCTGGAGGAACTCAGCAGGTCAGGCAGCATCTGTGCGGGGAAATCAGACTGATGGAGTAGAGAGGAGAAAGCTGGAAAAGGGAGGTGGCAAGTGATACATGGATACAGGTGAAATGGATGATTGACAGATTAGTGAATAAAGGCTCGAGGTGAAAAGGAGACAAAAAAGTGTGAAGGGCTAAGGAATAGCCCAAGATTAAAGATTTTTACTACCCATTTGTCAAGAATTACTGAAATATATCTACAATATCTACAATCCAGCAGAAACCAAGTCACTTAAAAATGTACATATTTGAAAAGAGTGAAAAGATTTTGAGTAGATTTTTTAATGTTAGGTTGTCCCAAGGTAATTTCATTGTCAGTGGAGTACATCTGAAGTCTAGTCACATATCCAATGTAACAGTGATCCAATTTTTGTTTTGAAAGCTGTTGTTGCTTGGGTTACTGCATGCTCTTCATCTGATAACTGACAAAAAAGAGGCACACCTGACAGGGCAGGGGTCTCCAAGTATAGCACTGAACTGTGAGTTTAAACATATGTCCTCTTTGCAGTAAGACTTCAATCTAATAATCAGTTGCAAGATTCATAGCAACTAAGCCGCAAGTGACAACATAACAGGAAAAGTAGCACCAAAGGATTACTTTAGAATGCTCTAACTATAGGCATGCCATCAGCACAAATAGCCAAATCTTCTCCTGTTATTGTAAATGTTGTAATACTGAAATAAATCAACCTTGTTTTGTTTATGAATCAGTAATGTATACGGCCTGCTCTGATATGAAAAATCTGACCATTGAAAAGATTTGAAGTTCAAGCTACACGGACAATGCAAAACATATGTTTAGTTTCATCGTCAATCTGGTCAAGGATAAATTTCCAGGTTAGATCAACTCAAACTATAGATTACTTTATTTTAATTTTATGAATTAATTTATTGATAAGCAGATGATGAATTAAAAACAAATTAAACTGTATTCTGCTTTACAAATCACATTAACACTCTGATCAACAAAAAACACAGCCCTTTATAGTGTTAGAAAATTAAAAAGCCATTTTTGTTAGAAATATTTTCCAAATCAGTATCACTGATTAAAAATAAGTTTAGTTGGAATATTTGTGTTACATTAAATATTACTTACACTATTATCTTTAACTCATCTTCCCTAAATAATATTTGGATGGGGATTTCAATTCCACAGTTTAAGGCAGTTTTGAATTAATGTACATAACGCACTCCAATGTTGTTTACTGAATATTTAAATTACTCGTTTTCTGACCGCAACCTGCATACTGTAAATAAAAACAAACGCTCGTTGTATGCAAAGTTCTACAATTGAGCTCTTCATTTCACTGTTATACTATGTTTTAGCTGCACACACCCTTAAATTTAAGCAATAAACACAATGACCTTCCGTAATTTCTGCAAACGTTTTTAAAAAAGACCTTTTCGCAGACCTATTGCAACCCTTTCCATCCGAGAAGAATAAATAGAGACATCGTTTGGCTTTGTATTCAAGTTTTTCCGTGGAACTTACCAAACACACTTAGAGCCATCATTGCTGGGAATCCGATTCTCTCCTTTTGCAGCTCCTCAGCGTCCAGTCACCGGCTCATTTACGCCAATGCCAGACACCCGCCTCATGCGCGTAAGGATACCCAATCGTTCCTTCTCTAAACAAGAAAAATAGTTAAATGCTATTGAATACATATCTGAAGCTTCATCTCTTAACTTGCTAGATAGCTGAAAATAAAAACAAAACATCTTATTCCGATCAGAGGCCGTCTTCGTGAATAAGGCAGAATATATATCATGGTTTTATGCAAAATAACGTTAAAAAAAATACGATTTCAAAAAAGCACACAATACAAGGGATGTGTGCACCATGAACCGCACTGGAACGGTGTATTGTAAAGATCGATTACCGGTGCTGGTGATGGGTTCAGACTACATCCTCCGTCCAACATGCCGCCATTTTGCCTCAGCACATGACCATCTTCCCCCTCTGGTGCAGACCGTCAATGCGGTAACCATGGCGACCTGTCTCCGCGCTGCACCGCTCCTTCAGGGGAGCAGAGGCGGTCAGCTCAGCTCAGCTCGCGCCCCGACCGTTGGTCTCCAACCGCCGCGCCGCGCCGCGCGCTCCGGGGCACAAGGACGAAGGTGGTCTCCCCCCCCCCCCCCCCGGAGCACCTACTTAAGCAACTGCCGGTGCGTTTTCCTTTCGCAGACGCAGACAAGCAATGACATCCACGCAAATGGCCACCTCAGCTATGGAGCTCTTCTACCCTAGCCCATTCTCAAGGTGACATTCTGCTTTGTGAACCATTTTAACGTCCTTGGTGCAAAATTGCACTTCCATCGCAATTACATAGCGTTTCTATGCAAAACTGTTAACGAATCCAAACAAGTTGATCTGCGTCGCTGTGTTCACAAAAGGTGGAGGGCATGTGTTTCCACCATTAATCTAAGTCTCACCTCGGAGCTCCTGCATCCCACTGAGGTAGAGACTTCCAAAGAGTCACCCTATCAAGGTGAACATATTTCTTCCTTGTCCTGAAATGCCAATACTCCCTTATTTTAAGACAGTGATTCCAGGCAACACATTAAAGAAAATCATCATTGCATCTATTTTTTCAAGCCCTGTAGAATATTGCTTTGATAATGAAATTATCACACATTCTTCTGAACTCAAGTGTGCTCATTGTTTAATCGCATTGAACAAAATCTGATGTAAGGAATCATACTGGTGAACCTTTTAAGCACTTCCCCTTTCACAAGTATGTTCTTCCTTCAGTACACACCTGTAGTATTCCTTTCTCTACCCCTCGCTGTGCTCTTCCAGCTTCACCAACCATTCCTTTTCTACTGGCACTTTCCCAGACTATTGCAAATGCAACACTTGTCCTTTTCACTCTTTCATCCCACAATTCTAACAATCCTCCCAAGGTGAAGTAATGATTCAATTGCACTTCTTTCAATCTAATGTATTGCATTCAGGTTTACACAATGTGATTCTCCTCTTCAATGGAAAAAAAACAAATTGAGACTGACTTTGCATTTCACTTCCATTCAGTTCATATGTGCAATCATAAGCTTCCTGTTACTTCTCAATTTAATCTTCCAATTCACTAATCTGTCTCTGGCTTTCTGCACTGTTATAATGAGACCAAATATCAACTTGAGGAATAGCATCTCATCTTCCATCTGCAGTGGATATTGAAGGCGAGACTCAATAATGACTTTGATATTGAGTCCAACCTCATAGAACATAGAACAGTACAGCACAGGAACAGCTATTTGGCCCACAATGTCTGCCAAACATGATGCCAAAATAAACTAATTTCATCTACCTGCACATGATATATTCCTTGCATTTCCATGTGCCTACGTAAAAGCCCCTTAAATACCACTATTGTATCTGCCTTACCCACCACCCCAGTCAGGATGTTCCAGGCACTCACTATTTTCTATGTAAAAACAATTGCCCTGTACATCTCCTTTAAACTTTTCCCCTCTCACGTTAAAGCTATAGTCTCTAGTCTTTGACATTTCCACCCTGGGGAAAAAGGTTCTGACTGTCTACCCTATCGATGTCTCTCTTAATTTTATATACTTCTGTCAGGTCTCCCCTCAACCTTAACATTCCAGTGAAAACGATCCAAGTTCGTCCAATTTTGCCATTTAGCTAATACCTCCCAATCCAGGCACCATTCTGGTAAACCTTATGCAAAAACCTCTTCAAAGCCATTACAGCCTTGCTATAATGTGGCAACCAGAACTGCATGCATTACTCCAAGTGCCACCCAGCCCAACTCTCACAGAGTCTCATAATGATCTCATGGCTTATTCTCAATAGCCTGACCAATGAGGGAAAGCATACATATGCCTTCTTTGCACTCTATCTACTTGCAATGCCAAATCCCTGTGTATTCAAAATTGAAATTAACAGGTCAATTCTACTGTACGTTTGTAATGTTGATTCAGTTTTTCTGTTTCCACTAACATGGACTGTTTTGCCGGGCATTTACTGCACAATTTCTACCTGTCCCTTTTCACGTGTTCTCTCTGTTTAACTTCCCATTAAGCTCTCGATCAGATGGCTTCATAAACAACCTATTTATGTTTTCTAATTTTTCCAATTCAGAAAAAGAATCTTTGATCTGAAATATTAACCATATTTCTCTCCATTGTCTGATCTGCTGAGTGTTTCAGCATTTTCTGATTCTATACTTTGTCAATATACATATATCATATTGATTCCAGGCCATATACTTTGGCAATATAAATCACCTTGATTCCCAGCCACCATGGGATAGTTAAAAACATTATAGTTGTGCTGTTCTTGTATTCATCATTGAATCATCTATAGATTTCTCCCTCTGTTTGGTGTTCTACATTGCAGAATGAAATTGTGAATTTTTTTCCCCCCCTTTATTAACTCAATAATATCTCTATAATTATAAAACTCTGATCTTGGATGTGTGTGTGTGTGTGTATGTATAATCACATCTTCTCGAAAAAACGAAGTGATAACGGTAAAATGTTTACATATTCCGGTAGAGATTTATCCTGTGGACTCCGAAATCGTCTTATCTGAAAGATTCATGCATTATTTCTCGAGTCATTAATCAAAATGTTCACAAATCTGAAGAAACTTTAAAAATAAAACCAGCTGGCTTTGGCTGATGACGTCACAATGAATCTGCCTGCCTGCCGTTCTTGCTCGCGCTGTGAGTGACGTCACCCCCCCACCCCTTCCTCTCCCCATGTTATTCAAAAGTCGGGCCGTCGACTGAAGACTAAAGATCATAGTTGAAGACTGCGGCGGCTCAACCGTGTCCCATGCGCTGCGAGTGAAGAACGAGCAAGTCGGGCCCTGTACTAGAGCTCTCGGGTCCGTCTCTGGTCGGGTCCGTCTCTGGTCGGGTCCGTCTCGGTTCGGGTGCCTCTCCCCCCTCCTCCTCCTCTCCCCCCGTCCTCCTTCCCCCCCCCCCCCTCCTCTCCCCTCTCCTTCTCTTTACCCCCTCCCACCCATACCCCCCTCTCCCCAATCTCTCCACTCCCCTCTTCCCCCCCCTCTCTCTCCCCCCTACCTCCCCCACTCTGCCCCCCCTCTCCATCCCCTTCTCTCCAACCCCACCCTCTCCCCCCTCCAACCCCCCTCTCTACCCTCCCTCCCTCTCCACCCCCCATCTCCCCCCCTCTCTGTCTCTGCCCCTCTTTCTCTGCCCCTCTCTGTCTCTGCCCCTCTCTGTCTCTGCCCCTCTCTCTCTGTCTCTGCCCCCTCTCTCTCTGCCCTCTCTACCCCTCCTCCCTCTCTAGAGGTGCCTGCGAGTTGGAGGCTATGCGTCAGTGGATAGGGCGGGAATGGGGTAATAGGAGCCAATATATAATATCAAGGGGGGTGGTTAGTGTGTGTGGGTGTGCGGGGGGTGGTTAGTGAGTGTGTGATGCCGCAGGCCACCCCCCCCACCCCACAACCGAGTGTTATGGGGACGGGACCCAATAGGTCCCACTTGGTCTAGTAATGTGTTAGAACAGAATTTGTTGTGACCACTGTCACCTCATCTCAAACTCCTCACCTAGACTTATAACAAGGAGGCTGTCTGTGGGTTCTGTTTATAATAGTACTGGAAACCAACAGGACACGTTATCCTTCCACAGCAGTTCTTTTGCAAATGTTTGTATGTAGATTAGCATATTCCAATAAAAGATGTAAAATTGAGCCGGTGGGAATACTGCATCTTTACGGTATTGCTCGGATCATGCTCAAATCTGGTGGCAGTGCAGAAAAGAGAGATAGCCCATTGGAGCAATATATGACAAGATTTGATTTAAAAGAAGGGCTTGGGTCAGTGTAACGCTGCATATTTGCATACACTGTAATCTATGAATAAATTTGTCATTGATTAATTATATTTCATTTTTATTTATTTGGTTTTCCTTATTCCACATCACTATACTTACAAAGAAGCTTGTAACATAATTTTCTTCAAATTATCAATTACTTATATCATTTAAAAGAAAATTACGTATTCCTTTACAATTGCATATCAATTACATATTACATATTCCTTTACATTACATATACAATTACAATTTTTATCAAAGTTTCATTTAACCCTCTGTTATATAGTGATTATTAAATTATGATATTATTTAAAAATCTTTCCGTCTGCATGCACATGCCGTCAACTGCTTCCATTATACATTCCCAAGTCTCTGTTTATAATGGAAGATGCCTGTGTAAGCTATTATGCTGAAAGTACACGCCCAATGGTACATGCCTTGAGACAGTATCACTACTGGCAGGAGGGTGTTTATAGTTTTCATAATAAACATTTATCTTGAAATTTAGAAATATGAACTGTAACAAGAAAACTATTAATAAATGCATAAACATAAAATTTCACATATTTTCAATTGGACTAAATTTACTAAAGTATGTCTGCATTCTAATCCAATTATTCCCAAACATTTAACCTGCAACGTCTAATATTGAATGTGCTCTTGCAAATGTTTTCAACTAGATTTTTCCCTGTAAACAATTACCTGGAAAAATGAAATACTGACATTCTTCCACAAAATGATGATATACGATATCCTTACCTGTCCCGTCGAAGGCAAAAGCACACTTGAAGCATTGCCGGATTTGAATAGCAGTAGCAGGTATATTAGACCCATTACTTTTTGCTTTGCTAATCACGTCTTGGAATTTCCCCTTCACACCACAGGAGGACCAGGGTTAGTTTCTACTGTGACTCAATCCAAATCCTGATCCTGAACAGTTCTTGTGGTGGGATGTTATGTATTTGAGGTGTACCTGTAAGAAAAGATACCTGTAAAATTATACAACAAAGTTTTCTAATCATGTAATCTGACTATTGAAGTTTATATTTGTAATTGAAGCAAGCTGAAAAATGAAGCTTTTTAAAATATATTTGCCATAATTGTCCACAATTATAAAACCTAAAATAATTTTATAAAAGTTACTTCAAAATGGCATAACATTTATTTTAAAAATAGCACATTTTGAGGAGTATAATTATTCAATTGGTTTTATATTTTGTGGCTTTATGTTCTTACATGTAGCTTATTTTATCCCTGAGATTGCTGTCAGTATATAATGAACAAAATAAAGTTATACGATGGTAATTTTCAGTACCTCACAAATTCACTGGAGGGCACTGTAATCTTAGGAACCCTTGAGCATTGATAGTGAATACATGCAGTCTTTAGAGAGATACTATGAACAAGTTCACATTGTTCAAAGGTACACAAAATTGCTGGGGAAACTCAGCGGGTGCAGCAGCATCTATGGAGCGAAGGAAATAGGCGACGTTTCGGGCCGAAACCCTTCTTCAGACTGATGGGGGGTGGGGAAAGAAAGAAGGAAAAGGGGAGGAGGAGGAGGAGCCCGAGGGCAGGCGGATGGGAGGGTGGGAGGAGACAGCTAGAGGGTTAAGGAAGGGGAGGAGACAGCACGGGCTAGCCAAATTGGGAGAATTCAATGTTAATGCCATAAGGACGCAAGGTCCCCAGACGGAATATGAGGTGCTGTTCCTCCAATTTCCGCTGTTGCTCACTCTGGCAATGGAGGAGACCCAGGACAGAGAGGTCGGATTGGGAATGGGAGGGGGAGTTGAAGTGCTGAGCCACCGGGAGGTCAGGTAGGTTATTGCGGACTGAGCGGAGGTGTTCGGCGAAACGATCGCCCAACCTACGCTTGGTCTCACCGATGTAAATCAGCTGACATCTAGAGCAGCGGATGCAGTAGATGAGGTTGGAGGAGATACAGGTGAACCTTTGTCGCACCTGGAACGACTGCTTGGGACCTTGAATGGAGTCGAGGGGGGAGGTGAAGGGACAGGTGTTGCATTTCTTGCGGTTGCAACGGAAAGTGCCCGGGGAGGGGGTGGTGCGGGAGGGAAGGGAAGAATTGACGAGGGAGTTGCGGAGGGAGCGGTCTTTGCGGAAGGCAGACATGGGGGGAGATGGGAAGATGTGGCGAGTGGTGGGGTCACGTTGGAGGTGGCGGAAATGGCGGAGGATTATGTGTTGTATTTGCCGGCTGGTGGGGTGAAAGGTGAGGACCAGAGGGACTCTGCCCTTGTTGCGTGTGCGGGGATGGGGAGAGAGAGCAGTGTTACGGGGTATGGATGAGACCCTGGTGTGAGCCTCATCTATGGTGGCGGAGGGGAATCCCCGTTCCCTGAAGAACGAGGACATTTCCGATGCCCTGGTATGAAATGTCTCATCCTGGGAACAGATGCAGCGTAGGCGGAGGAATTGGGAGTAGGGGATGGAGTCTTTACAGGGGGCAGGGTGGGAAGACGTGTAGTCCAGATAGCCATGTGAGTCAGTGGGTTTGTAATGTATGTCGGTCAGGAATCTGTCCCCTGCGATGGAGATGGTGAGGTCAAGGAATGGTAGGGAAGTGTCGGAAATCGTCCAGGTGTATTGGAGTGCCGGATGGAAGTTGGTGGTGAAGTGGATGAAGTCAGTCAGTTGTGTGTGGGTGCAGGAGGTGGCACCAAAGCAGTCGTCAATGTAACGGAGGTAGAGGTCGGGGATGGGGCCCTGGTACGTCTCGAACAAGGATTGTTCAACGTGCCCGACAAAGAGGCAGGCGTAGCTGGGGCCCATGCGTGTGCCCATAGCTACGCCTTGTGTTTGGAGGAAATGGGAGGAGTCAAATGTAAAGTTATTGAGGGTGAGGACCAACTCCGCTAAGCGGAGGAGAGTGTCAGTGGCTGGGTATAGGTTGCTCCTCTGGTCGAGGAAGAACCGGAGGGCTCTGAGGCCATCCTGGTGGGGGATGGAGGTGTAGAGTGACCGGACATCCATGGTGAAGATGAGGGGGTGAGGGCCCAGAGAGTGGATTGCGTGGAGGCGGCGGAGAGTGTCTGAGGTGTCTAGAACATAGGTGGGGAGGGATTTGACCAAGGGGGATAGGATGGAGTCAAGGTATGTGGAGATGAGTTCGGTGGGGCACGAACACGCAGAGACAATGGGTCTGCCGGGAGAGCCGGGTTTGTGGATTTTGGGGAGAAGGTAAAAACGGGCCGTGCGGGGCTGGGGAACGATGAGTTTGGAGGCTTGGTCAGGTAGGGTGTGGGAATTGATGAAGTCGGTGATGGTGCTAGAAATGGTGGCCTGGTGCTCGTCAGTGGGGTCATGGTCCAAGGGTAAGTAGGAGGAGGTGTCCGAGAGTTGGCGCGTGGCCTCATAACCTACCTGACCTCCCGGTGGCTCAGCACTTCAACTCCCCCTCCCATTCCCAATCCGACCTCTCTGTCCTGGGTCTCCTCCATTGCCAGAGTGAGCAACAGCGGAAATTGGAGGAACAGCACCTCATATTCTGTCTGGGGACCTTGCGTCCTTATGGCATTAACATTGAATTCTCCCAATTTGGCTAGCCCGTGCTGTCTCCTCCCCTTCCTTAACCCTCTAGCTGTCTCCTCCCACCCTCCCATCCGCCCGCCCTCGGGCTCCTCCTCCTCCTCCCCTTTTCCTTCTTTCTTTCCCCACCCCCCATCAGTCTGAAGAAGGGTTTCGGCCCGAAACGTCGCCTATTTCCTTCGCTCCATAGATGCTGCTGCACCCGCTGAGTTTCCCCAGCAATTTTGTGTACCTTCGATATTCCAGCATCTGCAGATCCCTTTTGTTCACATTGTTCAAGTTGAGTTTGTTATCATATGCATGAGTACAGTGAGGTACAGGTAAAATGAAAATCTTGCTTGCAGCAGCATGACAGACACAAAGACAAGCATATAAAAACAAATTATGCATAAATTAAACACAAAAATTGGAGGTCGATGGAGAGTGCCGGAGGTCGGACGGGCTGCGTGGATGCCAGAGGTCGGACGAGCTGCGTGGATGCTGGAAGTCAGACGGGCTGCGTGGGTGCCAGAGGTCGGACGGGCAGGGCAGATGCCGGAGGTCGGACAGGACCACGTGAGTGCTGCATGCACCACCGAAAACAAAGGGGGACACATCGTGGGGGGCTGGGTGGCAGGAAGAAAGGGGGACCACTAGGGACTAAACGGAATACTTTGTAACTTTGTTGGCGTCCAGTATGTGGCGACTCTTTGCAAACTTGTGCATGCAAAACAAAGAATCTCACTGTGACATGTCACATGTGATAATAAAGTATCATTCATTCCGTTAATTCACTCAAATGCTAAAAGAAAGAAGACTGCAAAACTTAGGGCCTGAGTTCAAATACATATTTAGAAAGCAAACAAGTTCACAGTAGTGCAAGTGGCAGTCATTGTCATGGCAGGATTAGGGTTGTGTTACGATAAAGTTACAAAAGAAAACTGAAAAGGGCAGAAACGATCATAATGCTGTTAAAGAAAAGTGTATAATAGAAAATTACCTTCTTTATTAATAAACTGGAATTATGGCTGTGCATTTAATGTAAAAATACTTATTTTCTGCAATTAACATAAAATAAAGAAATTATATACTTAACTGTTGCACGTTTCAACCCTTGCATCCAAAAACATTGCAAAGTAACAGCTACCAATTGGAAAATCACACATTATTGAGGCTTGTGTTAGAAGTGCTAAGGGCAAGAAAATACAAGTTTCCAACAGGATGAGGAGGTGTTGATTAAGGTGCGAATGTGATGTGAGGAAGGAATCCTGAGGGAAGATAGTTTGTTCGTAAAAGCAACAGTGCAAATAGAGTAGTGCCAGGGACTAAAGAAGAGGCAAGAGTCTGCCTTTAATGCAATGAAGAGGTGCTGAAATTTGGATGGTGAAGGGAATTTCTGAGAGAACTGAAAAGCGTGAAGAGCTGCTGTAATTTATTCCAGCAAGGAAACGATAAATGATAGTAGTATTGAGTTACTCCAGCATTTACTCCACTTTGCGTCTTTTTTTGTAAACCAGTATCTAGTAGTAGTACTTACTAGTCTCCTGTATTCACTGAAGCAATTCCTTCATTGTGTTCATGTCTTGGAGGTGTTATTACGAGATCTGATGATCTCTGAAATCCCTTTCCCTGATTGATTAAGCATTTGACACTTAATGAGGAATAGAGATTCCTTCCTTGTTCTCGCATCTTCCATGCTGCCTGTTACAAGGTTAATTCCCGGGATGGCGGGACTGTCATATGCTGAGAGAATGGAGAAGCTGGGCTTGTACACTCTGCAGTTTAGAAAGATGAGAGGAGGTCTCATTGAAACATATAAGATTGTTAAGGGTTTGGACACGCTAGAGGCAGGAATCATGTACCCGATGTTGGGGGAGTCCAGAACCAGGGGCCACAGTTTAAGAATAAGGAGTAAGCCATTTAGAACGGAGACGAGGAAACACTTTTTCTCACAGAGAGTAGTGAGTCTGTGGAATTCTCTGCCTCAGAGTGTGGTGGAGGCAGGTTCTCTGGATGCTTTCAAAAGAGAGCTAGATAGGGCTCTTAAAAATAGCGGAGTCAGGGGATATGGGGAGAAGGCAGGAACGGGGTACTGATTGGGGATGATCAGCCATGATCACATTGAATGGCGGTGCTGGCTCGAAGGGCCGAATGGCCTACTCCTGCACCTATCGTCTATTGTCTATTGATTTCTAAGAACGTTGGGGTTTGCCCTCACCTTATTTCAGACAAGATTTTTCTTTCAGCAATTTGGTAATGAAAGAAGCCATAGGGAAATTAGATGATTTATATCCTCAGGTGATTATCTAAAATATTTGTGATTCTAACTGTATAAGCTCAACACTTTTTTTTTGCTGATTGTGAAACCTAATTTATCAAGGAAGATATTTTGATCTGCTTTCAATCAGTTTAAACAATTCCTTATAAAGATGTTCAAGTGAAGGTTGACATAATTTATTTTAAGAACTACTGTTAGAAATTAGGTTAGACTAAAAAAAAGTCCTGGAATTCCTTTATTGTAGTCCTACAGTAGTTCCTAAACAAACTTATTTCAGAACAATTTGTGAGAAATTTCTAGGCTTGTTTCCACTCATGAATTACTTCAACACAGTCCCCCGAATTCCAAATCCTTATATCAACTACACTGGTGAGCACTTGCATGGATTCACGGTTTCAGAACAGTCATTTTTCTCAGTTATCAGACGGATCTAGTATATACCAACATCTAGGTATCCTCCAGTTGAAAGGTAGCCCTTAATACCCTTCCACTTTTACTGGAATGGATAAAGGTCTTTTGTTTTTTGAGAGGTGAATAGACAAGATTGCTTTGGATCTATGTTAGTTTTCATATGTACCTTTATCATTGGTGGGAAACAATGATTAAACTGTCGAAATTAAGTATCT